>NC_064281.1:42925555-43237500 GCF_003254725.2 Canis lupus dingo
GGGAGACTGCTGTCTGCCAGTGTCAGGGGAGACAAGGCAGTTGAATGTCGAAAGAGCAAGAACCGGATAAGAGGTCTGGGCAGCTTGCCATCTTTCCCGAGTCATTATTTCACTGTTTGGATTCCTTCAGTTGCAAGTACTATCAATTCCCAGCTTCTCAAACACCATATAGATGCTAAGAGCATGAGCTCTGAAGTCTCTAGCAACCTTGGCAAATCACTTAACCTCTCTGTACCTAGGTTTTCCCCATCTGTACACTAGGGGTGGTGATAGTACTCATCTCACAGGACTGCTGATGAGATTAAGTGGCATGGAAAGATTGAAGCAGAGCCTGGCATGCAGGAAGGCCACCAGTGCGTGATATATATTATTTTCTCACACTGAATGCAAATGTAAGTGACTGTTGGATTATTCTGCCACTGTATGCTTCTTTGAGACCAAATTACAGAACCACTGGCCTAGAAGGAATGCTAGATTACCTACTGCTCTTTCTTCATTTTACACATGAGGAACCTGAGACTCAAGGGAGGGAAGTGCATTTGATGACAGGAAAAAAGGTTGTGGACCTGCAAAAAGTTAAAAGAGAATGTGAGGGGATGTTGAATGGCTGCAGTGCCAGGTGAATGAGTGTGTTTTTGAATGTGCTGGGGATGGTGGGGAGAAAGGAGGAAGAGTGGAGAGTAGATAAGACTATATAAGAAGCAGAAACAAGAATAGAATTTGCTTTCATGTGAAAATCAGGAGTTTGCCCTTTACCTAGACTAGCACTGTTATATTAAAAATATAATGTGAGAAGCGCCTGGATGATTCAGTCGGTTAAGCAGCTGCCTTTGGCTCAGGTCAGGATCCCAGGGTCCTGGGATGGAGCCCCACATGTAGCTCTCTGCTCAACAGAAATTCTGCTTCTCTCTCTGCCCCTGCCCCTGCTCATGCGCCTGCATGCTCTCTCTCTGAAATAAAATCTTTAAAAAATTTATAATGTGAGCCACAGATGCAATTTTAAATGCTGTAGTAGCCACATTAAAAAAAGAAGAAACAGATCAAATAAACTCTAAGGTTTTATTTGACCCAATATATCAAAGACATCATTTCGACAGGTGATCAGTATGAACAAGTATTAATGACATATTTTACATTCTTTTTTGAATACAAGCACTGAAATATGATATGTATCTTACACAGAGAGCACTGTCAATTCGAACTAGTCACATCCTGGATGCTCAAGAGCCACGAGTGACTAGTGGCTACTGTATTTGTCAGAACAGATCTAGGCATTAGGGAGCCATTGAAGGGCTTTAAGCAGGCAATGCCAAGGTCTGGTGTGTGTTTCAAAGTAAGACCTCTGGTGGTGATGGGAAAGGTAGATTGGGATAGGGGCCACTTAGGATTGCTAAGCATAGGGGATCCTTGGGTGGTTCAGCAGTTTAGCACCTGCCTTCAGCCCAGGGTGTGATCCTGGAGTCCCAGGATCGAGTCCTGAGTTGGGTTCCCTGCATGGAGCCTGCTTCTCTCTCTGCCTCTCTCTCTGTCTCTCTCTCTCTCTCTCTCTCTCTGTGTGTGTGTGTCTCATGAATAAATAAATAAAATCTTAAAAAAAAAAGATTGCTAAGCATAGCAGTGCAGGTTGAATATGGTATAGGGAGCATGAATGGGGGCTGAAATCTAGCCCACATTCCATTTATAAAGCCAAGCGCTCTGGCCCAACGCTGACAGCTCAGAGGAAAGTGAGCTTTTCCCTAACTGATTAGCCCAGAGGCAGTACCATTTTTTAAATGTTCACAAAGATGTTATATGTGTAGCAGGAGCTCTGAAGAATACCAAACCAGTGTAGGAGGTATAAGCCTCAGTCCACAACTCAGATGGATAAGAAATGTCACATCTCTTTATAGATCAGAGTTAATTCCATTTTGAGTTCCCAATCCCCATAAGGCTGGAAAGAAACTCAATCTTAGCTATTTGGGGATTTCTCACTCAGAGTTGTGCACAATTCTGGTATTTTATATGCACCAGGGTTTGGGGTATAGACTGGTGGTCATCAAGCCTGGCACACTCTGGTTAATGCTGTGATAGCCGTTGGCCCCTATGCAGGGCCCATCAGGTCTGGGAGCACTCTGATGCTTTTGTTAAAACCCTTTGCTTAGGGTTTCAACTTCCTAGATTCCCCACCTCACTATTTCTCTTTGGGGTCTTCCCTGCACACTGCCCAGAAGCCAAGCCAGGGGAATCTCTTTCCAATCTGGGAAAATCCTATTCATTTTTTCTTTCATCCAAGATGTATTTTTTCTTCACCGGCAAACAGGTTCCTCTCTCTAGGGTTCAACACTGTTGTGAGGAAATACCTGCCTGCTTTTCCTCTCTCTTTTTTCTGTCCCTGGGAACCCCAGGCATTAGGTAGGCCCACAATGGGGGTTGCAGCAGCAGCGAAGAACAGCAGGGAATGAAAAGTGGTAGGGATCAAAACCTGAAGGAGAACTTTCCTCTCTGTCCAAAAGACCGGCAACGCTAAGGAGGGGCCCAAACCCATTGCTTTCTTTTCGCCCCTGCCTCCTCCTCTCTTTGTCCCCTCCCATTTGGCCTCAGCGCAGTCCCAGGCCCATCCGAGCCCAGAGAACCAGAACATACTGGAAAAATAAGGAAGAGTGAGAAGCACAGGAAAGCCGCCCGCCCGGTAAACTGTTTAGGGCTCTACAGTTTATTTAGCCTTGGCATAGTGACAGAGAGAGAGAGAGGCAGAGACACAGGCAGAGGGAGAAGCAGGCTCCATGCACAGGGAGCCCGACGTGGGACTCGATCCCGAGTCCCCAGGATCGCGCCCTGGGCCAAAGGCAGGCGCCAAACCGCTAAGCCTCCCAGGGATCCCCTGTGAACTGAATCTAATTAGCATAACGAAGACTTGGAACTGAGTGAATGGCCCCCCTCCCTCGGGACCCAACTGACAGACCATCGGTTGGCAAATACTAGGAAAACCCCGCTTGATGATGCAAAATGTAAAAAATCCTAGCTGACATTTGAAACACAGCCTGCAAAAGGAACAAAACGAAAATAGCATTCTCTGGGAGTAGGGGAGGGGGCCAGAGGAACTCTAAAGGGGATAGTAAGAGGGAAGTTTTTGGGTGTTGATGGACCTGTTCCGTACCTATACCCATTGTGGTGGTGATTACCTGAATCTCTCTCTACATGGGCCCAAATTCATAGAACTGTAAACCAAAAGAAAAAAAAGTAAATTTGATTGACTAATAATTTAAAAAATATAATTGTTTTAAAAAGCGGAGCCAGAACTACCTCGGTTCAAATTCTGACACCCGGCTTACTACCTGCTTCAGTTTCCTAGCCCATTAAACGGGGGACAATCACAGAAAGTTCATTGAGATGGTTAAATGGTGTCATGTACTTAGAACAGTGCCTGGCACATAGCATATGCTCAATAAATGTCTGTGTCTAAGAGGCGGTTCCATATGAGGGCCTGGGGCACAGGAGACAGAGGAGAAGACAGAAGGAATTCAGCATTTGTAACCAGAGGAAGAATAGCTGCTATGGTCTTGGATTTTTGAGCCATCCAACCTGCCCAGCCACCACCCTTCCTTCACTCTTGATCTCCTTCCAGTTTTTGTACCGTTCCTAACTTTCCAGTTTGGCCTTGGGCCTGCCCTTCAGTTCATTGACTGGTTATGAACTCTCCAAAGTAAAGCACTCTCAAAGCTGTTCTTAAACCTAAGCTGTGGATCAAAATCTTTCAGATGATCTCTAAAACTACCGGCCTGAACTTAAAAAAAAAAATGTCAGTGGCATGAGAGACCAGCAAAATGGCTGCCAAACTGTTCTAGATTATAGGAGACTAGAGGATAAATAAACGCAATGTATGAATTTTGGATGGGATTGAAGGGAATGTCTATAGAGGCCATTATTGGGATATTTAAGGAAAATTGAATATTAATTGTATGTGGAAGGACATACTTTGTCCTAGGGGATACACACTGAAGTATTTAGGGTTGAATATCATGATGTCTGCAACTAATTTTCAAATAGTTTAGCAAAATGATATTTATTATTTAATATAATAAAGATATATGCATGATTTCAGTCAATTGTGTGCTTAGGTAGGTGAAGCGAGACGGTAAAATATTAATAACTGGTGAAACCGGATGAAGGGTATATGGGTACTCATTGTAGTAATCTTACAACTTTCTGTAGGTGTTAATTTTTTCAAAACATAAAGGGTTGGGCAGTCCAGGTGGCTCAGCAGTTTAGCGGCGGCTTCAGCCCAGGGCCTGATCCTGGAGACCCAGGATCGAGTCCCTCATCAGGTTCCCTGCATGGAGCCTGCTTCTCCCTCTGGCTATGTCTCTGCTTCTCTCTCTCTCTCTCTCATAAATAAAATCTTAAAAAAAAAACATAAAGGGTTAATAATAGACTGTCACTTAGAGAAGATTTTCCAAAATACACATGCCCGTATTTCATCCCCAAACTAAGGAAGCAGGACTATTCCCAGACGGGACCTGGGAATCTGCATTTTAAAAGTTCCATGTGCTCCCTCCCTTGTCCCCAACAAAGAAGCATCACTGTGAGAACTTCATCTCAGACCCACCTCCCCTTCCTCCAGTTCTTGGTTTCTTTTATTTTAGGACCCAATCCCCGGCACTAGTTCTTTCTGGCAATGTTGCAGCTGGGCCTTCCTCCAACCCTTTGCATAGCAGGTACAGCTAGGGGCTGGGGTGGCAAGAAGAAGAGTGAGCTGAAGATAGATTCTGGGGTCCTCCAACGTTTATCAGATGGGCAGAGAAAGAGGATTCCATGAGAGACTGAAAAGGGAGGGCTAGGCAAGAGGGGTAGGCTGGAAACCCCAAGAACATACTTGAAGGAAAATAGAGATATAGGGCAAGACAAGTCAGTTTAGGTGTGCCTGGTCTAGAGATTGCATCAGCATGAGGAGAGCCAAGTTGCCATATCGGTTCAGAAGTAGACCATGTAGTGCTGGAGGAGATTTTCCTGGCCAGCCTCCTCCTCCCTTCAGCAGACAGTCTGTGCCATAGGGCTGACTGACAAAGGGACCCAAAATCTCAGGAGAAATTTCTTTTCCAAAAGCAAGGTCTCTGGGAGACATGCTATCAAACATCTGAGAGGAAGATCAGCGGATCAGGGTCTTTGCCTTTCCTTCTTTCTCTTGCTGAGTTCTGGGACAGGATTTATAGTTTCTGGGGAAGTGTTGTGTGAGACCACTTCAGGGTCACCCATTTGTCGTTTGGGGGTGGAGGGAGCATGGAGTCTGAGGTCAACTGCTCCTAGCATCTGATGCGAGCGAAGGTGTCAGTACAGGCTGTTGGACAAAGTGCAGCCTTAGGCAAGGAAGTGGAAACCTAGCATTCTGCCTTCACCAATTGGCTCCACCACACCTGTGGTTTTCCAGCCAGTCATAGGGGGCACCCATAACCTCCTCCTTCTGTCTCCCAGAGATATGTTGGCCCCGAGGTAGATAAATCTTTTCAACCTCCAGTAAAATCTAGTGAGGCTGGCATTTTAAAAATGGGAAATGAAGGAGAAAAAAGAAATAAACAGAGGAAGGAAATAACAGCTGAGTAGCACAATGTTCCCTCCAATCCATCCTCCCACAACAGACTGAGAGAACATTCCAGAACATACATCTCACTGAAACTGCCAGGCTCAAATCTTGGAAATGGTTTTTCACTGGCCTTAGGAGTGAGTCCAAAGTTTTCAACATGATACGTAAGGCCCTTCACAATCCCATGCCAGCTGGATTTTCTAGCTTTGTCACCCATGACTTCTGTTCCGTACAGTCTACACTCCAGCTACCATATGTCTCTCAAGTTCCTAAAAAAGTTACGCTTTATTCATCTCTGAACTTCTGCACATGTATGTCCACCCACCAGCCACTTACATCAAGCACAGTATTTCAGAGTACAGACTCCAGAATCCAGCTGCCAGTGTTGAATCCCAGGTATGGACAAGCAAATTTCTGATCCTCTCTGCTTTCATTTTTTTTCAGTTGCAAATTGGATTACCAATAGGGGTGCAGCAAGCATCAGGTAAGAGGCCTGGCACAAAGTTAGCACACAGTACATGTTGGCTATTACTCAACAAACATTGATTAGCTGGCTTCCCAATAGATGGAAGGCCCTTTCTAACCATCTACTTACAGTCTGGAAGAAAGGCAGATACAGAAACAGGGTATTGTTATACTGTGGGATCAAAGCAAGGATAGAGCTATATGAGCCAGAAAGAGAAACTTGTGGCTTCTCTCCCTCCCACCCTTTCTTCAGCTTGATTCATCTTGGATGTTACTTCGAATTCAATTTTTAGCCAGGCCCTAAGGCATGAGGAAGGTAGGAGAAAGTAGAGGATTTCCACCCTAGGGCTTGTTTTGAGACTTTAGGCACTGGTATAGCCCTACTAGCTGTTAAAATTTCAAAATGCTTTGATACTGGTTGGCAAATGCCCTGAGCACCCCAAGTGGTCCTTAGCCTCTCCTCCCCGACCCCGTGCCTATATAGTTTGGCTCTTGGGAGCGCCCATCAGACACCATCAGGCACTGCCCTTGGTCCCTGCCAGGGCACACGTGTGCTAGCTTATCTGACATTGATCTTTTGCTCTGGTTGGCCAGCCCCACCTACCAATGGTAGAGGCCCTGGGCACTGGGAGCAAATGCAAATTATCATTTTGTCCCACAAAGATGCATTTTAAGCACCACCTCTGCTTACACTTGGGAATATTGCCTGCTCCATGAGTCCCAGGAGCTGTTCCAGCTACCTGATGCCTTAGAATATTTTTTGGCCTTCTTCTGGCCCATGGCCTATGCCTATAATACCCTTTGGAGACCAGTGCCTATCCACCAGCCTAGATTCCTTCCAGGCAACCATTCACACTACTCCAGAAGTTCCTGTTGCCTCCAAGACATGCCTATTCCATTCTGTCAGTATTACCTGCACTATGCCATGACTTATCTTGACATAGGACATGATGGACAAGGTCCAGGTATTCTTTGAAGCAGTACAAAATGGGAGCTTCAGAGCCAGGACTATCTGTTTGAATCCCAACTCTACTACTTCCTAACTGTGTGAACTTGAGCAAGTTACTCAGCCTCTCTGGGTCTCAGTTGCCTCATCTTCAAAATGGGCTAATCAAAGTACCTACCTCAGAAGGTTGGTGGGAGGATCAAATGATATTAAGAGCGGAAAGCACTTAAAAGAATGCCTGACCCACAGTAAAAGCTAAGTAAAAGTTATTATTATTTTAATTATTATTCTGCATTGAATATTTAGTGGGTGCATTTAGTCATATTTTCAAACATTTTCACCTTGCCTCTCTCTTCGATCTGCACAACACCTCTAGAGAAGTCAATATGAAAGGTATTGATTAACATCCTGATTTTTGAGGAGAGGAAACTGACACTTGGCTATATTAAGATGATTAAGTGATATTAAATGGCTGTGGTTAATTACGAAATTTCTCATTCCCCATTTAATATCATTTTGTACCACCAGGGAACACTGAAGTAGGTGGATCACTATTCATTCAATAAACATTTCTTTAAAAAAAAGATTTTACTCAGCATAATACCCTCAACTTCCATCCACGTTGAAGCAAATGGTGGGTATTTGTTGTTTCTAATGGCTGAGTAATATCCCATTGTATACATAGACCTGAGTGAAATAAGTCAATCGTAGGACAAACATTATATGGTCTCATTCATTTGGGGAATATAAAAAATAGTGAAAGGGAATAAAGGGGAAAGGAGAGAAAATGAGTGGGAAATATCAGAGAGGGTGACAGAACATGAGAGACTCCTAACTCTGGGAAACAAACAAGGGGTAGTGGAAAGGGAGGTGGGTAGGGGGTTGGGGTGACTGGGTGATGGGCATTGAGGGGGGCACTTGACGGGATGAACACTGGGTGATATGCTATATGTTGGCAAATTGAACTCCAATAAAGAAATTAAAAAAATAAAATGTGATGGACTTCTACTCTCTGAACAAAAAAATAATAAAAAAATTAAAAAAGATTTTAGTTATTAATGAAAGACATATGGAGAGAGGCAGAGACAGAGAGGCAGACGGAGAACCAGGCTCCCTGCGGGGAGCCCGATGCAGGGCTCTATCTCAGGACCCCGGAATCATGACCTGAGCCAAAGGCAGATGCTCAACCACTGAGCCACCCAGGTGCCCCCATTCAATAAACATTTCTCGAATGGCTACTATGTACCAGGCACTGTCCCTGCGCTCCTGGAGTTGTCATTTTAGTGGGAAAGACAGTTGGTAAGCAAGTAAATAATAACACAAAGGATCTATCAGTTTGGATGATGAAAATAAGCCAGGGTGATATAATAAAGGGTAGCTGTGGCAGAGAGGGCAGTGAAGAAAGTCTTTTCAGAGGAGGAGCTTTTCATAACAAGAAGCTGAGCTGGAAACCTTTTCACCTTGGATACATAGCTGGGATCTGGGAGGGAAATTATCACAAAGAGGGGGCTTCTAAGGCCTGCCCGGGGCCACTACAGCCAAGTGGAAGAGGCAGGAGGGGAGGGTTGGAAGTTAAGCATGGTGCAGAGCCCAAAATCACAAAGAGTTGCTAAGTGGGAGACTTTCTGGAAAGAGGCAGAAGAACAGTAAACTTGTGAAGAGTGGAAGGGGATTTTTCTCCCTACAGATATCAGGTTTAAATATATTTAAAAACCAGCTGTGTTGAAACATAATTTAGATGGAAGAGCATTCACTAGTTTTAATAGATGAGTCTTGAGAAATGGATACATACACCTTTCCTCTCAAGATAGATAGTTAACATTCCCATAACCCTAAAATGTTTCCTTGTGACCCTTTGGGGTCAATTCTGGTCAGGCATTTTGCAAATGTGCCTCAGTTTGGGTTTTTCTGATGGCTTCTAATGATTAGATTGGGGTCATAGGTTTTGGCAAGAATGCTCAGAGGTGGAGGCGGGGCAAGATGGTGGAAGAGTAGGGTCCCCAAGTCACCTGTCCCCACCAAATTACCTAAATAACCCTCAAATCATCCTGAAAATCTAGAATTCGGCCTGAGATTTAAAGAGAGAACAGCTGGAATGCTATAGTGGGAAGAGTTCGTGCTTCTATCAAGGTAGGAAGATGGGGAAAGAGAAATAAAGAAACAAAAGGCCTCCAAGGGGGAGGGGCCCCATGAGGAGCCGGGCTGAGGCCGGGGCGAGTGTCCCCAGGACAGGAGAGCCCCGTCCTGGAGAAGCAGGAGCTGCACCAACCTTCCCAGGCGGAAAGGCGCCCGCAGGGAGTTAGAGCAGGACCCCAGGAGGGAGGGGATGCCCTCGGGCTCCCGGGGACACTAACAGACACCTGCACCCCGGGGAGAGCACGCGGAGCTCCCTAAAGGGCTGCAGCGCGCCCACGCATTGACCCGGGAGCAGCTCGGAGGGGCTCCGGCAGAGGAAGAGGCTCCGTGTGGAGGGGGCTGCGTGGCTCCGGGAGCAGCTGGGAGGGGCTCGGTTGGCTGCACTGCCGGAGCGGCGGCTGCCCGGCCAGAGAGCGAATCCAACAGCACAGGCCCGGGAGCACAGGGCGCGGGGACACAGCCCAGGATCCGACCTCCCCCCAGGACAGGCAGAGGCCGGGAGGGCCCAGCACTGCAAGGACGCTCTTGCCCCGAGCTGAGCAGATCAGCGGCCCCGCCCCCGGAGCCTCCAGGCCCTGCAGACGGAGAGCTCCGGGGTTACTGTGGGGGCTGAATCCAGGTTTCCAGAGCTGGCCCCGCCACTGCGGTTGTTCCTCCTGGGGCCTCACGGGGTAAACAACCCCCACTGAGCCCTGCACCAGGCAGGGGCACAGCAGCTCCCCCAACTGCTAACACCTGAAAATCAGCACAACAGGCCCCTCCCCCAGAAGACCAGCTAGACGGACAAGTTCCAGGGAGAAGTCAAGGGACTTAAAGTATATGGAATCAGAAGATACTCCCCCGTGTATTTTTTTTTTCTTTTGGATTTCTGTTTGCTTCCCCCACCCTTTTTTTCCTTTCTTTCTTTTTCTTTCTCTTGTTCTTCTCTTTTTTCTTCCTTTTTTCTTTTTCTCTTTTCTTTCCTTCTTTCTCTCCTCTCTTTTACTCCTTTTCCCAATACAACTTGCTTTTGGCCACTCTGCACTGGGAAAATGACTAGAAGGAAAACCTCACCTCAAAAGAAAGAATCAGAAACAGTCCTCTCTCCCATAGAGTTACAAAATCTGGATTACAATTCAATGTCAGAAAGCCAATTCAGAAGCACTATTATACAGCTACTGGTGGCTCTAGAAAAAAGCATAAAGGACTCAAGAGACTTCATGACTGCAGAATTTAGAGCTAATCAGGCAGAAATTAAAAATCAATTGAATGAGATGCAATCCAAACTAGAAGTCCTAACAATGAGGGTTAACGATGTGGAAAAACGAGTGAGTGACATAGAAGACAAGTTGATGGCAAAGAGGGAAACTGAGGAAAAAAGAGACAAACAATTAAAAGACCATGAAGATAGATTAAGGGAAATAAACAACAGCCTGAGGAAGAAAAACCTAGGTTTAATTGGGGTTCCCGAGGGCGCCGAAAGGGACAGAGGGCCAGAATATGTATTTGAACAAATCATAGCTAAAAACTTTCCTAATCTGGGAAGGGAAACAGGCATTCAGATCCAGGAAATAGAGAGATCCCCCCCCCTAAAATCAATAAAAACCGTTCAACACCTCGACATTTAATAGTGAAGCTTGCAAATTCCAAAGATAAAGAGAAGATCCTTAAAGCAGCAAGAGACAAGAAATCCCTGACTTTTATGGGGAGGAGTATTAGGGTAGCAGCAGACCTCTCCACAGAGACCTGGCAGGCCAGAAAGGGCTGGCAGGATATATTCAGGGTCCTAAATGAGAAGAACATGCAACCAAGAATACTTTATCCAGCAAGGCTCTCATTCAAAATGGAAGGAGAGATAAAGAGCTTCCAAGACAGGCAGCAACTGAAAGAATATGTGACCTCCAAACCAGCTCTGCAAGAAATTTTAAGGGGGACTCTTAAAATTCCCCTTTAAGAAGAAGTCCAGTGGAACAATCCACAAAAACAAGGACTGAATAGATATCATGATGACACTAAACTCATATCTCTCAATAGTAACTCTGAACGTGAACGGGCTTAATGACCTCATCAAAAGGCACAGGGTGTCTGACTGGATAAAAAAGTAGGGCCCATCTATTTGCTGTCTACAAGAGACTCATTTGAGACAGAAGGACACCTACAACCTGAAAATAAAAGGTTGGAGAACCATTTACCATTCAAATAGTCCTCAAAAGAAAGCAGGGGTAGCCATCCTTATATCAGATAAACTAAAATTTACACCGAAGACTGTAGTGAGAGATGAAGAGGGACACTATCTCATACTTAAATGATCTATGCAACAAGAGGACTTAACAATCCTCAATATATATGCCCCGAATGTGGGAGCTGCCAAATATTTAAATCAATTAATAACCAAAGTGAAGAAATACTTAGATAATACTACACTTATACTTGGTGACTTCAATCTAGCTCTTTCTATACTCAATAGGTCTTCTAAGCACAACATCTCCAAAGAAACGAGAGCTTTAAATGATACACAGGACCAGATGGATTTCACAGATATCTACAGAACTTTACATCCAAACTCAACTGAATACACATTCTTCTCAAGTGCACATGGAACTTTCTCCAGAATAGACCACATACTGGGTCACAAATCGAGTCTGAACCAATACCAAAAGATTGGGATCGTCCCCTGCATATTCTCAGACCATAATGCCTTGAAATTAGAACTAAATCACAACAAGAAGTTTGGAAGGACCTCAAACACGTGGAGGTTAAGGACCACCCTGCTAAAAGATGAAAGGGTCAACCAGGAAATTAAGGAAGAATTAAAAAGATTCATGGAAACTAATGAGAATGAAGATACAACCGTTCAAAATCTTTGGGATGCAGCAAAAGCAGTCCTAAGGGGGAAATACATCGCAATACAAGCATCCATTCAAAAACTGGAAAGAACTCAAATACAAAAGCTAACCTTACACCTAAAGGAGCTAGAGAAAAAACAGCAAATAGATCCTACACCCAGCAGAAGAAGAGAGTTAATTAAGATTCGAGCAGAACTCAACGAAATCGAGACCAGAAGAACTGTGGAACAGATCAACAGAACCAGGAGTTGGTTCTTTGAAAGAATTAATAAGATAGATAAACCATTAGCCAGCCTTATTAAAAAGAAGAGAGAGAAGACTCAAATTAATAAAATCATGAATGAGAAAGGAGAGATCACTACCAACACCAAGGAAATACAAACGATTTTAAAAACATATTATGAACAGCTATACGCCAATAAATTAGGCAATCTAGAAGAAATGGGCGCATTCCTGGAAAGCCACAAACTACCAAAACTGGAACAGGAAGAAATAGAAAACCTGAACAGGCCAATAACCAGGAAAGGGAGGAAATTGAAGCAGTCATCAAAAACCTCCCAAGACACAAAAGTCCAGGGCCAGATGGCATCCCAGGGGAATTCTATCAAACGTTTAAAGAAGAAACCATACCTATTCTACTAAAGCTGTTTGGAAAGATAGAAAGAGATGGAGTACTTCCAAATTCGTTCTATGAGGCCAGCATCACCTTAATTCCAAAACCAGACAAAGACCCCACCAAAAAGGAGAATTACAGACCAATATCCCTGATGAACATGGATGCAAAAATTCTCAACAAGATACTAGCCAATAGGATCCAACAATACATTAAGAAAATTATTCACCATGACCAAGTAGGATTTATTCCCGGGACACAAGGCTGGTTCAACACCCGTAAAACAATCAATGTGATTCATCATATCAGCAAGAGAAAAACCAAGAACTATATGATCCTCTCATTAGATGCAGGAAAGCATTTGACAAAATACAGCATCCATTCCTGATCAAAACTCTACAGAGTGTAGGGATAGAGGGAACATTCCTCGACATCTTAAAAGCCATCTATGAAAAGCCCACAGCAAATATCATTCTCAATGGGGAAGCACTGGGAGCCTTTCCCCTAAGATCAGGAACAAGACAGTTCTATTCAACACTCACTATTGCTATTCAACATAGTACTGGAAGTCCTAGCCTCAGCAATCAGACAACAAAAAGACATTAAAGGCATTCAAATTGGCAAAGAAGAAGTCAAACCCTCCCTCTTCGCCGATGACATGATACTTTACATAGAAAACCCAGAAGCCTCCACCCCAAGATTGCTAGAACTCATACAGCAATTTGGTAGCGTGGCAGGATACAAAATCAGTGCCCAGAAATCAATGCCATTTCTATACACTAACAATGAGACTGAAGAAAGAGAAATTAAGGAGTCAATCCCATTGACAATTGCACCCAAAAGCATAAGATACCTAGGAATAAACCTAACCAAAGAGTTAAAGGATCTATACCCTCAAAACTATAGAACACTTCTGAAAGAAATTGAGGAAGACACAAAGAGATGGAAAAATATTCCATGCTCATGGATTGGAAGAATTAATATTGTGAAAATGTCAATGTTACCCAGGGCAATTTACACATTTAATGCAATCCCTATCAAAATACCATGGACTTTCTTCAGAGAGTTAGAACAAATTACTTTAAGATTTGTGTGGAATCAGAAAAGACCCCGAATAGCCAGGGGAATTTTAAAAAAGAAAACCATATCTGGGGGCATCACAATGCCAGAATTCAGGTTGTACTACAAAGTTGTGGTCATCAAGACAGTGTGGTACTGGCACAAAAACAGACACATAGATCAATGGAACAGAATAGAGAACCCAGAAGTGGACCCTCAACTTTATGGTCAACTAATATTCGATAAAGGAGGAAAGACTATCCACTGGAAGAAGGACAGTCTCTTCAATAAACGGTGCTGGGAAAATTGGACATCCACATGCAGAAGAATGAAACTAGACCACTCTCTTTCACCATACACAAAGATAAACTCAAAATGGATGAAAGATCTAAATGTGAGACAAGAGTCCAACAAAATCCTAGAGGAGAACACAGGCAACACCCTTTTTGAACTCAGCCACAGTAACTTCTTGCAAGATACATCCACGAAGGCAAAAGAAACAAAAGCAAAAATGAACTATTGGGACTTCACCAAGATAAGAAGCTTTTGCACAGCAAAGGATACAGTCAACAAAACTAAAAGACAACCTACAGAATGGGAGAAGATATTTGCAAATGACGTATCAGGTAAAGGGCTAGTTTCCAAGATCTATAAAGAACTTCTTAAACTCAACACCAAAGAAACAAACAATCCAATCATGAAATGGGCAAAAGACATGAAGAGAAATCTCACAGAGGAAGACATAGACATGGCCAACACGCACATGAGAAAATGCTCTGCATCACTTGCCATCAGGGAAATACAAATCAAAACCACAATGAGATACCACCTCACACCAGTGAGAATGGGGAACATTAACAAGGCAGGAAACCACAAATGTTGGAGAGGATGCGGAGAAAGGGGAACCCTCTTACACTGTTGGTGGGAATGTGAACTGGTGCAGCCACTCTGGAAAACTGTGTGGAGGTTCCTCAAAGAGTTAAAAATAGACCTGCCCTACCACCCAGCAATTGCACTGTTGGGGATTTACCCCAAAGTTTCAGATGCAATGAAATGCCGGGACACCTGCACCCCGATGTTTCTAGCAGCAATGTCCACAATAGCCAAACGGTGGAAGGAGCCTCGGTTGTCCATCGAAAGATGAATGGATAAAGAAGATGTGGTTTCTGTATACAATGGAATATTCCTCATCCATTAGAAACGACAAATACCCACCATTTGCTTCAACGTGGATGGAACTGGAAGGTATTATGCTGAGTGAAGTAAGTCAATCGGAGAAGGACAAACATTGTATGTTTTCATTCATTTGGGGAATATAAATAATAGTGAATGGGAATATAAGGGAAGGAAGAAGAAATGTGTGGGAAATATCAGAAATGGAGACAGAACATAAAGACTCCTAACTCTGGGAAAGGAACTAGTGGTGGTGGATGGGAGGAGGGTGGGGGGGTGGGGGTGAATGGGTGACGGGCCCTGAGTGGGGCACTTGACGGGATGAGCACTGGGTGTTATTCTGTATGTTGGTAAATTGAACACCAATAAAAAATAAATTTATTATTAAAAAAAAGAATGCTCAGAGGTGTTGCATTCTTCTCAGGACATCTCATCAGGAGATACATGGTATCAATACATCTTTACTGATGATGTTAAACCTGATCACCTACTTAAGGTGTGATTGATGGGCTCATCTTTTGTGAATTTATGATTTTTCCCTCTGCAATGAATAAACATCACAGGGGAGATACTTTGAGAGTATCCCATAAAGATTTAAAATGGCATTATAGGAGAACTATAATGTCAAATTAAAGAGTGCCATTTTATTTGGTTTTACTAGTCAGGATCATAGTCTCTTTTCCTATTTTTCTGTTTTCCTTTGGTTTCTTTCATTCATGTTTTCTAGTTTGTTTTTAAAAATATACATGAACTCTGAATTATGAGGATGACAGTGTAATAGAATGGAAAGAACATATAAGCATTTGTTGGGAGGCAAACCTGGATTTGAATACTAACTCTCCTGCTTGCTGATCATATGACCTAGAAAGAGGCCTTTTAGCCTGAGCCCCTAAATTCTCATCTGTAAAAACACCTAATAACAAACCATCTCACCGAGCTTTTTGAAAGACTTAAAGCACTATAACTATCTGGCACTCAGTAAGTGCTCTGCAAATGTCATTTTTTTGCCTTCCTTAATACCCAAGTGTTTACTATTGTTGTCACTAGGGTAATTAGACTCTCCTTTTTTGGCTGGGTGGCTCTAGGATATAGAAATTTGACAGATTGTTTTAAATTTTTGTTCATGTTCTGACACCACTAGGAGTTTAGTGAAAGGAAATTGCTGGACTTTTTTTACAGGTATCTGAGTCACTGGGGAGAAAGCAGCTGGAATTGTTAAGTTGATGGTACATTCTTACAGCTCACAAGTATCTTCTATCTTATACCTTTGCAAAACTCATTCAGTACCTCTTGTATTTGAGGATTTGCTTTTTGTGGATGAATAAATAGATATTATGCAAAAGTGGCATTTTTTATTTCTGCCTCTCCTGTGTTCCTAGTTTTTACTTATGTTTCTTCCTTCATTATAGAACTGTCTTAATGTAGAATTTAAGCAGGGCAAATCTCATGTGGTTACTGTCTTTAATCAGAATTAACCTAATATGAGCTTTTGTTTGCAACAATGTAGTCTCAGGTTAAGCAAGAAAGAAAACCCTGCAACACCCCACTCCTCATCCTTGAATTTTTAAAGTTTTTTTAAAACTTAAAATTTAATTAACATATGGTGTATTATTACTTTCAGAGGTAGAGTTCAGTGATTCCTCAGTTGCGTATCATGCCCAGTGCTCATTCCATCAAGTGCCCTCCTTAATGCCCATCACCTAGTTACCCTAATCCCTCACCCACATCCTCTCCAGCGACCCTGTTTCCTAGAGTTAAGAGTCTCTTATGGTTTCTCTCCCCCTCTGGTTTAAAAAAAAATGAATTTTTAAAGGCTTAAGTGAAACTTTTTCTTTGTTTTGTCCCCCTTGATCCAAATTTTATTTCCCCATTCCCAAACTTGACTTGTTACTTGTTCTCTTCCTAAGTTTTTAAGGCAGGGATTTACTTAATTATTGCTTTTTTGGTACTGATACAGGTTTTTGGGGCGATACATTCTCTAAATATCGCCCTGGAAATCTCCCAGAAAGTGTTACTCCTATAAAATCAGTCTTGCCAATTTTCCCTTTGATCTCATGCTCCATTATGGTTCTGGCACAGTACTGTTACTGATCTTCTGTATTACCATTTTTGATAGTTTGTTCAGCATGGATTTGGGCGGGCTTAGTTTCAATTTTTTTTAAGATAGTGCATGATAACTTTTTTCCTGATTACTGAGTTTTCAGTTCCGCCTTAAATTTTGTCACTGAGGCAAGTGGCTCTCTCACCTCACTTCAGCTTAGTCCGGGCCCTGTGGTGACCTCCCAGATGAGTTTTGCTCACAACTTTCTTTTGAAATGGAGGCCTGATGTTCAGAGACACCAAGACTGTCAGATATTTCAAGCCAATTCGTCATCTGCGAGGAGATACTCATATATTCCCCCTCTTTTTGCTCCTATTGTCCCTTCCCTATCACATGTGGGACTCTCCCCTCAGCCAAAGTCCTTGTCTATTTTCAACTGCTGCCATTGAGCATGGCCACATTGCCAATAGGGTGCCTGGGATCACTTCTCCATTTAGAGAGGTGAAAGGCCAGGGCCTCGCCCTCCAGGAAAAAACCCCAAATGACTGTTGAGTTCCTCCAGACCCTTGTCAGAGCCCTTTGTGGACCAAAGATTTCTTTCTCTGCTGGAGTCTGTCAGCTCTGGCAAAAATCAAGTTTTCTCACCCTAATCTTACCTCATCCACACAAGTTTCTTTGAGAAACTATGGAAGAGAAAGGCTTTCTTAGAATCCTCAAATGTCAGAACTGGAAGGGCCCTTAGAGACTATTTCGCCCCAACTTCCCTCATTTAGCAGAACATATAACTTCCTTTGCTCTAATTCCACGTTCCAAGGAATCCCCAAGGCCATCTCATAATAAAAATCAGGAGCAAGTCAAGAGCCAAGTTAATCAAGGAAGTAAACTACTATGGGACCAGCTGTGCTCAGGGAGGATTGAGTCATCAGAAATCCATCCCTGGTCCCAGGATTTGTTTATTAGGGATTTTCTTCAAGGAGAAAGGGAAGGATCTGTGGTAGCTCAACATCAAAGCTTTTCATGGGGCCAGTGCGACTGCAAAAGGTTTGATTAGCATGCATCAGCATTGGGTAGTTTTAAAAGTCCTGCTTTGAAGAGGCCTGCCTTTACTTCTGACTGGTCCAGGCATTGTGGAGAAGTGGGCAATGTTTGCCTCTGTGCTGCTCACGTCCCCCAAAAAAGTACCTCACCGGGTCCCGTACTCAGAGCATCTTGCTTTCACTTTGGAAGCACATCAAAAGCCCTTGAGACTGTGCTAGGATGGGCTTTGCAGGGTATAGCTTCCTTCATATAGCTACATTTATAACAAGATTCCCCTGTGTAAAGCATCCTCCCATCCACTGCTCTACTTGAAGCTGTAGTGAAGGTAATTTTTGGCCATACTTTACAGGTAAGGAAACAGGCTGGGTCTAGTTAACTCTGTAAAGCCATGTGACTAGTAAAAGGCAAAAGTTTTGACTTTTGAATCCAGAAGGATCTCACATCCTACGCTTTTCTACTAAGCCATGACACCTCAAAGGCACCAGCATATGCCACAGCAAACTAGCCAACAGAGGACCACGCAGCTGAAACCACTCTCTTGATCTTATTTGCAATTAATTCTAGCATTATGATTGAAACATGCTTCTGAGAAGCATGCAACAAATCTGAGGATTTAGTGCTAGTCTCAAAAGATACATTGGGATTCACATAGGGTGGCTATGAATTTACCATCCTATAGCTTTATTCTCAGAATTTTCCCTCAGACTCATGGAAGACAAAGACATCTCATCAGTTGAAGTAAATGACTTCTAAGAATGCTTTATTCACACCTAAAAGGATCAGATCCAATTGTAGATCTGGATAGTATTTATCCATGTGCAGTGAACAGTGAGGGTGTGCATGAGCAATGTCCATGGGTAATATACTTACTTTTTTCAGTTAGATTTCATGTAAGATAGCCTATCTTCAAGTTCTCAGTAGACACCAAGGAGGCTGCATCCTTGGGATTAGGAGGGGAAATATCAAGTTAGGTGAGCAATTCTGAGAGAAACAGGGAGGCTCCAGGTGGCAAAACTCTAAATAGATTGTGAGCTGAGATCATTTGGACAAACCAAATTACTTAGGGACTTGGGACATATGTCATATCCCTGTCTTGGGTGCTCAGAAAAGAACCCAGGGTGAAATCTGGACACAAGTCCAACACTATCACCAGTCCTTGGAATTAGACCCATTCTCCTCCCTTGCCTTGGGTCTATCTGATCAAAAAAACAATTACACTTTTTTAATTTTTTTTATTCATGTTCTTGCCCAGCTTTTGGACACCCTGTATTTGCACAAACTGCTCAGATGTATTGGGAAATACAATTGTGTGATGTGCAGTTCACTGGCCTGATGGGTGGGGTGTTCAGGCTGGGATGGAATGCTGCTAGGGGGGTAAATGGAGAGGAGTCAAAGGAGTTGTTAGCTCACAGGTTAGTGAGCAACCAGTCTAGCAGTTGTTTCCTAGCCATGTTTCCCACGGCTTCATCCAGTTGTCGTTCCTTGGCAAACTTCATGACCTCTTGAAGAAGATCCCCTACACTGTACCCCTTCTCTGCCGCCTTAGCTGAAACTTCAGGAAGCTGTGGAGAGAGCAGAGGTATTTTGAGTCACATAATAATTTTGGAGAAGGGACCTGGATGGATTAAATGAAGCACTCCACCCCTGTCACCCCTGAACTCATCTTCCCACCCATGCTTCTAGGATTAGAGTAAAGCCTGACACAGATCCAGGACCGGAGGCTCCTGACAGGGCTTTCCCTTTTCCTTGCCCCCCCCCCCTTCAATGACAGATAAAAATGCCACAGGACTTTCTCTTTGAACTTTAGAAAACAAACTCTGGGATCATGTGTGTTCACCAAATACATCTTATAGGTGCTAGGTCCTTCAGTTAGTTTGTGATTATTGCTAGGTCAAGGTTAGGGGTTGCCATTTCCCAACTTCACTATGAAAAAAATATGAGATTGGAAGTAGGGACAATCTCCTGGTCCTGGACTGAAAATAATTTGGTTCAGGATCTTATTTAACTCCATGTAATGTAGAAAACACAGCTGTGGTGTGTGTGTGTGTGTGTGTGTGTGTGTGTGTGTGTGTGAGAGAGAGAGAGAGAGAGAGAGAGAGAAAGAAGAGAGAGAAGAGAGAACTTTTATGTTTATGAATGCTGGCCTTTATGAAACTGATTAGGGTGAAACAAGTGTGGTGCCTCGGGCAAAAAATTTAAGAAGGCAAGTACTCTTGGGGCACTTGCAGGACCCCTGAGTTTGGGGAGAAGTTCCCTTTTTTTTTTTCTTTCTCCAACCCCTTCAAACTCAAAATGTAAGACTTAAAAATTGCTCCCTGAGATGTGTTACCAAATAGTTTGTTGAAAGGGTCCTGTTAAAATGAGCTAACCTCTCTCCTTGTCTTGGTGGAAATGCACAGGCCTTGAGGTATCCAGATCCCCATTTAGTTCACGGTTAACCCCTTTTGTCTTTGTGTGAAGTGAAAGCAGTTTGTGAAGTGCATAGTAAGGAATAGGATTGGGAAAAAAATTGGACTGCTCCTGAACTCTAAGTACCATGCTGCCTCCCTCCCCCTGCCCATTCCAACCCTCTTTTCTTCTTGTGCTTGTTGCATTGCTTACCTTCTCCAGTTGTCCATCATCATCTCCCATGAAGTAGAGCATGGGAACGTTAAATTGGGAGGCTGCAATCCACTGCAGGACAGCCTGAAGCTGCTTCTGCAAGCTACTTGTTGAGCACTGATTATTAACTATGACTTCAGGTCCAGGAGAGTCCTGATGGTTCTGTGACATCGCACCATCTTGACTACACCTGGAGCCACCAACCTGGTAATTGGGGTTGTTTGCCAAGGCTGCTTGTTCCTCCAACTCAGCGAGGGCTGCCCCATTATTACTATACTTAGCCATGATAAGGCACAACTTCATCACAGATTCTACCAGTTGATCTATAAATTGGCGGTTCACTTGCTTCATCCCACTGATAAAGTCAAGTTCTTGATTGTCCTGGCATTGTTCTTCCCCTCTGTCAGACTTCTTGGACATGGAAGCTGCTTTGTTTGTCCTGGGCTCAGAACGCTTGTTCTCGCTTTCACATAGGTCATCACAGTTGAAGGGGCTCTCACTAAGCAGTTTCTGAATCAGCATTAGAACGATGTTTGACATATCCAGCTTCTGGGAGTCCAGCTGTTGATTGTCCTTTAGAGAGGTAGAGGGTCCAGGAGCTCCATGAGATTCTAGATGTTTCATTGAGAGTGCCTTGGCACTTTGTCCACTTCCACACTTTTCGTATTGGGCACTCTGAGTCATATAGCCTGTGGTAGAGCCAGGACAATCTTCTTCACATGCATCTTTGCCTTTGGCCTGCTGGGTCAGATGGTACTGGATCAGCGTAAGGGCAGACACAATCAAGTCCTTTGCCAGTGAGTCTGTGGAAGGGCTGATCTTTTCTCTTTTTTCCTCTTTATTGGCACATACTTTGCCAGGCATCTTGCCTTGGTTTCCTTGCTTTTGGTTCCACATGGTCAGGCTCTCCTTGAGGATGTGTTCACCGACTTTTTCAGCACTGGTCAATGACTTGCACTGCTCTGGTTTCATTTTGCCTTTGTCCTTCCCCTTCATCTCAGCTTTCACGGCTGAGAATTCAAGACTTTGGTTCTTGCATTTAGGGTCATGGGACCCCGCTTTCAAGGATGCGTATGACAGACTCTGACATTTAGTCTCCTTCTTCTCGCCAAGAAGAGCACTGACCAGACGCTTCAGCATAGCCTCCATGATATCTGCAGCATTTTGTTTTCCGTGGTTGAACAGATTCCTCTTGACAGCTGAGACAAAGTCTGAGTCAGTCATCAGGACCCCAGTGATATTATGCAGGTTCTTCAGGCAGGAATCAATCAAATCAGACACAATTTCTTTGGTGTGCTTTAACAACACCCTCTTCAGGACCACACAGGCCGGAATTGGCTTCCCAGAGCTATGTATTTTCAAGGTTTTCATAACAGAGACCATCATGTCAGATGCCACCTGATTTGCATAAACCATGAGCCCTTTGCTGATACAATCTGCAAATTCTTTGCTATCTCTTTGGCACATCTGTTTGTCTCCACTCTTGTTCTTGTTGGATAGTTCACTATACAGGAAGGTTTTCCGGCCACCTTCCTTACACTCCTCCCCAGTGCCTCGCATTTCTGCAGAGGTCAATTCCACAGCATCATGGGCCATTTCAGAAGCAATCTTGCTCACAGGGCTGCGAGGGCTGTTTTTCCCTTTGTCCCCAGGGGATGGGTAGATTGAATGATGAAGGCATTTGCTTCCACCTTCCAACTTCTCCTTGATTTCCTTACGGGCCATCTGGATTACCAGAGAAGATAGTCGGTTGACATAGAAAGAAAGGTCATCCATAGAACATTCGCCATCAGGGGAAATAACTGCCCTCTGACTGCTAGGAGATTTTGCTGGAGGAGTAGAAGGACTCTGATTATTGTTGGTGTTTTTGGCTGCTGTTATTTCGAGACGTAGACTTTGAGGTCCGTTGGCCATATAATCCATGTTCACTTGATCAGCATAGACGCTGTAGCAGTTCCCGGAGGGTATTTTGTGATATTCGCCATCTGTGTCTCCTACTTTATGTTTACAGCTAGAGGTTGAGGGGCTCAGTGCATGTTGGAAACCCAAGGCATACTTCTGGAGGTCATTGAGAAGCCAATTAAGGACACTTATGGGATCAGAGGGAGCTTGTTTGAAAAGGCACACGGATCCCTCTGTCTAAAAAAAGAAGAACACCTATCCATAAGAGTTTGGGTAGGGTACTTCTTTCTTTTATTTTATTTACTTATTTTATTTACAAAAAAATATTTTATCCCTAATTTTATTTATAAGATAGATCTTCTAAACTGCACAGATCAGGGACTAGGCCTTTAGAATTTGCATGGAACATAATATACAATTGCAATCATTAATACACATTTAAACACAAGTGGCAGCAGCAAAAGCTGAGTATATACATTTGTACACTTAACTATTTATATATCAATTTATTTGTTGATTTCATCTGTGTATGTGTTCTTATCTCAAAATGTATGTCAAAAATGTATCCTTATATCATTGTGTGCATATGCACATCAATATAGCAATTCATAAGTGTGAACATCTCAGTAGATGTGAGAATGTGTCAGTCTGTATTGTGCAATGTGAAAATGCCTATGTGTATGTTTGCCGTATATGTGTATGTCAGTGCACATGTGTATGTGTAAGCACGTGTAATAAATAATATGTTGACATCAATACCCACTGCCTACTGTATAAGCCAACATGTACATGTTAGTGTGTATATTTTGTTATGTGTGTGGGAATATAAACATAAGAGTGTGTATATCAGTGTGTCTGAGAATATGTAAATAAGCAATTGATTTGAAATGATGTGCATATATTTATGATATAAATCCAGTAGCATGTATCATGCAGCTATAAATGCATTTGTGTATATTAGAGCATACACTCACATATTAACATATATGCTCATTAACACATTAATGTATAATTAATGTATGAAATATTAATAAATGTGTATGTTAAAATATGAGTACATATAAATAAGTGAATGTATAATGACTGTGTAGTCTGTCAATTGGCTATCATTTGTTATGTTTATATGCTATGTCTGTGCTTGAGAATGTGTGTCAGTATCACACACACCGTGGCATTTGAGTTTGTGTGTGAGTACATGAGTGGGGATGTTCTTGCATTTGTGTCAATGTATGTATCAATGCATACAAAAATAAGTGACTATCATTTTGTTTAAGTTTCTATGTGTGTGTATCAACATGAAGTATATTTATAAGTGTGTATGCTTATAGCTGAGTCTATATGGTCACTGTGTTTTTATCAAATGTTATGGGTGTGTGAGTATACATTTATGCATGGTGTGCATGGATATATACATGGATGTTTATGTGTGTCATACATGAGCATGTCAAGGTATCTGATTGTATAACTGTGTATCTTTGTGTATGTGTGTAAGTCATTGTTTAAGAATTAAGTTTGTTATATTAGTGCTTGTGTATATTTGTCAATGTCATGTGTAGCCAGACAGGAGTATGCTTTTGCTTGTATAAATTATTTTTTGTTAATATGTATAAATGTATATATCAATGTGTGTGTCACTTTGTGTAGATTTATATGCCTATGACTGTGTATGCACAAGTCTGGATATGTGTATCTGTACTGTACACATCTTCTACTTGGCACTTAGTGCCAATCCCCTCTTTGCCCCTTCCATTGCTTCATCTCCGGTCTTTTCACAGAATTCCTGGAAACATAAGGTCAACAATAAGGTCAACTTTTTGCAAATAGGCTTGATACAATCAAGGAGATCTGCCTTGTGTGCAGGAAATATGGACTACTCTTAAAAATAAATACTAGTTATAATTTATTCCTTTCCTGAGACTCCAAAATGGAGTTGGCCACCCCCAACTGAACCCAAAACTATTTAGAGAATATTTTGTAACTGGCATTTCCTTCCTTAGGGGCCACTCTCATCATTCCAAATGTGTCCGGGGCCAGAAATTACATTTCTCATTATAGCATGAGTCCAAGAAGATAGAAAAAAGAAATATTTGGCTCTTTTGCACCAAAACAAAATATTCTGCTCCAATACCAGCCACTCCAGGCATGTAGGACTGCGAGGGTGACTTCTCATGTGCTTTAATGCCTACCCCAAATGAGGAGCCTAACAGATATAATCTAGAATACTTACACAAAACAAAAGGACTCTGTGTGGAACAGTGGCATGCAAGTCTAATTGGTTCTAACTTTATGGTACCCAATAGCCTAGGTAATCTCTTAGACAAGGGGGTAGGAACCAGGCAACTATAGTACTTGGTCATTGTGGATTCACTCTGCTCCATATCCTTATTCATTCTTCTTGGTTTCTGAGCAATGTAGGGCACTCAAGCCTATTATAAGCCAGCAAAGTACATTGCAAAGGATCTTGCTTATAAGCCCATATCTTCATTATGATAAGAAGAGCATTGAACTTACCGTGCCTCTAAACTTAGGACTATGTTCTTTAGAATGTCGTAGTAATAAAATTTATGGGCCTGTATGACAGTAGTTATCTTACTATCTCTGAACCAGAGTCAGACTCAATATTGGGCTCAGACTCAATATTGGGCTCTGAGAATTAGAAAGGGTGAGCTCAGAAGCTAACCATACCTTAGACTGGTCTTGCTTCTCAGTATCCTTGATCACAATAATCTCTTTTTCTTCCAGATTTCCCAAGTTTAAGTCACCTTCTGAACTGGAACCAGCAGCATCCTATGGAATTAAGGGATAAGATTTTTATGTACAGTTGCTTTTTGAGACTTTCCTAGGCTACCACTTCAAAATGACTTCAAATGACTGTTATGTCTCTGATTATCCCTCTTCTTTCTGAAGGAGCAGTAGGACTGTAATACCAGCTAGTCTTTGAAGAATGATAAAGTTTCTACCACAAATTACTACTCTCCTTGCTCTAATCCCACTGAAGATATTGACAAAGTTGTCAGTCTCAGGAACTATATTTCATTAATCATCAAACTTTTAGACAGGTTTTTTTTAAATCTCACTTCTCTGATATACTATTTTCCATGCTGCTTTAATTCTTTCAGCCGTACCAACAACTTAAGTGGCTTCTAAAATGAGATTTGGTATCAAGAGTGACCGTAAATTCTGAACTAGGGATCCTGGCTTGCAAAATCAATGGCTTTCCATTTGAGGCTCCTCTACCTTTCCACTCTCTGCCACAAACTTTCCCTTTCCTCATGCTGTTACTGATAACCCTCTCGGCAGTTTTGCACTGATTCCAGATGAGGGAAACAGAGAATACTCACCTTGGAATCTTTATCTTCCACATTCAGGGTGGACACATCAACAAAGCATATCTGCATCAAATTAGAAGAGTAAATTTAGAAAAACTCTAAACACCTTAATCTCATTCTGGGAGATGACAATGCCTACCTTATAGGGTTCTATAAAGTAGAGGATTGATTGATATACTGCATGTAAAGCATTTAGCAGCGTGCCTGTACATAGTAAGTACTCCATAAAATGCTAATATAATTATTATTAGGCACATAGAAACTTAGCATTACTATATCTCCTAAATGAGAATGCCTATCTGTCAGAGAGAGGCCCAAAATATCATATCCACATTTATTAAGAAAACTGAGAAGAAAGGTGGCTTGCCCAACTGACACAAACTCAAAGGTGGAACTTTCTTTTTTTTTTTAATTTTTTATTTATTTATGATAGTCACAGAGAGAGAGAGAGAGAGGCAGAGACATAGGCAGAGGGAGAAGCAGGCTCCATGCACCGGGAGCCCGATGTGGGATTCGATCCCCGGTCTCCAGGATCGCGCCCTGGGCCAAGGGCAGGAGCTAAACCGCTGCGCCACCCAGGGATCCCAGGTGGAACTTTCATTAGAAGTTGATTCTCTGGGCTCCCAGTTTAGAGCACTTTCTGCTATAGTGTTCCCCAAATGTGGTATTTTTACTATTAATGATATAGGATATTTTAGGTGGTACATAAATAGATGTTTGTATTTAATAGGTACATTTGTTGTTTATTTGGAAAATACACCCTAAAACATCAAACCTGTGGCATTGTGGACACTAATGCTTAGGGTGATGGTAATTTTTAAATGTATTTGAATTTAAATTCATTTTTAAAAACATTGCAAAAACACATATTAAGTAAATAATAGTATAAGTGGCACTTGAACATGATAAAAATGTGAAGTACTACGCAAATCACTCAAAGTTTGGGAAGCAGAGCATGAAGCATTTTGCCCTCTTGAGGGAGTCCCACTTTAGTGTAACTTACTGGTAGCTAGGTGACATTGTGACTTCAGAAGTGTTAGGTAATAGGGGCTGGTAACTAGGCAACCACCACTCCTCCCTCCCACAGGCTCCCCCTTAGTCCTCCCTCCCCAGGTCCTTTATATCACATATGGTTCCGCCTCTCCCTTAATTCGTCCTTGTGTGATGTATAAAGCACACTGATCCCCCACAGACCTCATTGAGCTTGGTTGCTTAGAGACATCACAGTATCACTCTCCATTAGTCTATCCTGGGTTCCAGGATATTTATACTTATACACCAAACCTTTCTACTCCTTGGTAATTTTTTATCTTACCACTTTCCGGTCCTGATCTTGCTGTCCTGTTGGGCTGTAGAGATCTACCTTGCACACGCCCCTGCGGCTGTGTAACCAGTCAATATCATCAGACATCTGTAAACAGAAAGAAAAGAAATCCGAATATTTGTATATGGTTTTTAGAAACTAGCTGAGTTTGGATAAGAACCTCTGAAGGGCTTTCTGAAACCCATCTCTTGTCTCAATCAGGTTTAGGTTAGGAACTGTGGGGTGAGCAAAGAAGGAAGGACACTATGAAATGTTTGAGTTTGATAATCAAATCATTATCTTTTAACACGGTCCTTAGTCTCCTTTCATTTATACTCCTCACACCAAGTATTTGGAATCATGGGAGTATTGTATTAACTTGTGAGAAAGCCAGTCAGAAAAATGGCAGGCTGGGAAGCAAACTTAAAGATCTAGAGACTGTGAGGATAAAATTTAATGATTTGCTTCTACCCAACTCCACTAAATCTCATCTGTGTCTGCTCTTGTTTACTCACTCTTGAGTACCTCAAAGAATAAAGCTCACCTCATCCTCTTTAACTGAATTTTAGCTAACTCCAGTTCAATCAGAGTCTTTCTCATTACATTAAAGAAAGTAAAATTAGGTAAATATCCCTAATACTTATTACACAGGGCCATTGGAAAAGATTAGGGTCAATACCAGTACAGTGAATAAATAGTCCTTTTTTTATCAAAACATATAAGATTCCAACATATAGAATGAGTTTCTGAATGTTGAGAAAAGTCTAATAGCTATAAATATAACCAAGAGACAAATGTCTGAGGGAAGACCAGACCCTGATCCTATAGCCCAAGTTTAATTTTAATTTTGAAAGAAAAAAGAACCTCTGCCAACTACCTTTAGCCCCCTTGCCACCTCCAACCCTGGCCCGGAACTTAAAGTCTAAGGGAAATGGCAGAGCCACTAGCTAATTTTTGCTATGTAAGACCTCAGATCTATGTTCAGGAAGATACAGTTAAGAGCTCAGTAGAATTGTTTTGGAGCTTGAATTTGATTTCTTTTTAAAATTTAACAAGAGAGGTTTTTTTGCTAAGTTATTAGAGGGCTGTTGAATTCCTTTCCCCCAACTTCCTTCAAAATGGACACCCCTTTTAACCTCTAGTTCCTTCTCTGTCTCCCTTCTTCCTTTCCCCTCCCTCTCTCTCTCCTTTCCTCCTCCTTCTCTCTCTCCCTCTTTTTCCCCTTCCGCCTTACTCCTCCCTTCCTCCCTCTCCCCTGCCCTCCTCCCTCCTCCTTCCCTCCTCCCCTCCCTCTCTCTCCCTCTCAACATTTTTATGACATCAATCCTCTGGTTATCTTTTCACATGATAATATTACATTTCTATTCTTTGTCATTCCCCTGACACAGATCTTTTTGGGTCCTCACTTCCCTGAAACCCATCCCTGAAAAGGTTTTAGGAAAGGCCTTCCCACACCCGCTCAGAAGAGGGAGTTTCTTAAAAACAAACAAACAAACAAACAAACAAACAAAGCTAAGAGATGACTAGCGTAGAAAAAAAGAAGGGGAGTCATAGAGGTACTTCATATGATTTGGATACAGCCTCAGTCCAAATCCTAAAGAATGAAAAAAATTGTGGACTCATTACCTTGATAATGAAGCTATTTTAGGCTTTTGGCTGAAATTGTGCCACCCAGAAGGGAGATGTGCCCCTTTAGATGGAACTGGGCAGTGCCAAGTTCTTGGGCACCTGCAGCTGGCTGCCACCCCCGTCAGCAGTTGGACGAGACTGATGGGCCAGGCTTTTCCCTGCTGCCTCTGACCCTGGGGTATGACAACATGGTTGGTTGGGTCACAATGCCTGAAACTAGCAACCTCAGCAAAGGCGTGGCAGTCTGGCAAACTCAGTTGCCCTTCACATCAAAAGCACTCAGGCTGTCTACTGTACAACAACCTTTTTCTAGGAGGGCACACATATTTATTTCACATTTTGTCCAATTTATAATCCCTTCAGACTTCCTTTCTCTTTCCTCTTCTTGTTTCCAGAACAATCTAATCATATTAGTTACCAGTTTGGTGGGGGTCTGTATTTTTCACATACAGAATCACCACTAGCCTTTATGAATAATACAGTATTAACTTTCACATCTTGTCTTATTTCTCTTTGGGTTTCCCACTAGAGATTCAGAGTTATGTGGCAAGAGATCTTTGGATTTACGTAGAAACAGAAAAAATGGCTAAGTCCTGTCTGGTTATCCTGAGAGTAAAAATAGAAAGTTGGGAGGCTGCCTTAATAGTTTGTGGTTTCACCTCACTATCAAGACACCCCCTTAGCTAGTCAAAAAGAAGTCAGAAGATGCCCTTACCTTTGTAGTAGCAGAGTAGGCTATTCTGTAGAAGCTTGGAATGATTTCTTTTTTGTTAATTGGGATGCTGTGATGACCCCTCCAGTCTGACCCAAGATGTTACTTCTTTCCTCAACCCTCCATACTCTCCTAAAGCCTTCCCTGCCAGCTGACACCAGAATTTCTACTTCATGACATCGCTGTTTCTATAGAGAACAGTGACAACATAAAGTTGGGGGCTCCATTCTTAGGATTCTGCAAGCTCTAACTTTCATCATGAGACATAATTATCCCAGAAAAAAGGCCAGTCTACCTGGGATATGGTCAGCTTGCACAGACTTTTTTAAGCTATGAAAGGACCTGAGCCCGGCTTATTCTTTTTCATTATATGGCCAGTGCTGGGTTGCAGGCTACCATATTCTTTAGAGGATTTCTGTTAGACTTTGAGATGCCTTTAGTTTAGCCCCAGTTTGGAAACATTAACCCATCATCAAATGGCTCACATTGTGCCCAAGACTTGTCTTATCTTCTTCTTGCCCTTTTCCCACATGTTTCCACTTTAACCTCATGTGTGTGAATAAATGTATCTGAATTAAAAATAAGCTGGGATGATATCCCAAATAATAGAGTTTTGTATTCTTGGTCTACTTCAATTTCTTCCTTTCCTTGTTACCCCTGAGACTGCATATCTTATCCCCACTCTACAGTTTTGATCTTGTTAGTTCATGGCATCAAAGAGAAATAGAGCTATACATTTGTTGAAAGTGGCAAGACAGATTTTATTCAGGCTACTGCAGTAAGGAAGAGTCTTCAAAGGAACAAAGCTCAGATCCACTGAAACAAGAAGCAGAAGGTGTTTTAAATGCTGGGGTGTGCTAAAGGAAAAAATGCTCAGGGGAAGTGTGTGTGTGTGTGTGTGTGTGTGTGTGTGTGTTGGCGGGGGAGGTGTGATCAGTGCGATTAGGGCAACTGTGTGTGCTAACTGGTATCAAAGTTAGGTTCCTACCCTTTCATAGAGATTAGGAAACAAGGGTCCTTCTTTCTTGATGATTACATTTCAAAGGGATGGCTCCCAGGTCCTTGAGAAAAATATTTCTGGGTTGTAGAAGATAGCTCTCAAAGGAACAGAGAAAGGATTTACAATGACAGGTTTTCTAAAGTAAATGTTCTAAGAAAAGGGAGGTCAGGGGCCTATAATCAGGTTTTGGCTGACACAAACAGTAAATTCTTCTGTCAGGGTTGAACTTTCTTAGGCAGGCCTTTAAAGGCGGTTGGGGTCATCATCCTAGGGACGTGGCCTTGAGCTGACAGAAACTGTTAGTGTTTGTTCAAGTCTCTTAATGTACGGAATGGATGATATATTTTTAAAAGATTTTATTTATTTTTCTGAGAGAAAGAGAGAGAGCAGAAGCAAGGGAAGAGACAAAGGGAGAGAGAGCAGACAAGACTCCCTGCTGAGGAGGGAGTCTGACATGGGGCTCAATCCCAGGACTCAGAACCCAGGACCCAGGACTCTGGGATCATGACCTGAGCCAAAGGCTGACGCTTAACCAACTGAGCCACCCAGGCACCCCAGGAATGGATGATATCGTTTGTGCCCAAAGTTGCAGTTGTTATAAGCCAAGGTTAAGGCCTAGTTGAGAAGTCTCAGAGGAGCCTGACTATATCAAATCATCATGTTGTATACCTTAAATATATACAACTTATTTTTTAAAAAAGTACATTTTGGTCAGGACGCCTGGGTGGATCAGTGGTTGAGCATCTGCTTTTGGCTCAGGGCATGATCCTGGCTGGGGTCCCAGGATCGAGTCCCACATCAGGCTCCCTACAGGGAGCCTGCTTCTCCCTCTGCCTATGTCTCTGCCTCTCTCTCTATGTCTCTCATGAATAAATAAACGAAATCTTTAAAAAATACATTTTGGTCAAAGAGAGAGGCTTTGTTGGTGGTGATGAGCTAAAATCTGAAGTACAAGACTTGCTTTTCCTATATCACCTTTTTGTTGAGAACTTTTGATGATTATAGAAAAAGCTGGAGCTCCTGTGTCTGGCTCATGTCTGCAGAATAAAAAGCAAAGGAAGAAAACATGTATTTATTCTCCAAGCAGAAGAATGTATATCCCTAAGATTAAAAAACAAAAAGTCTCTATGTCTCCCAGCCCAGAAGGAAACAACTATGATCTGGGCCTGGAAAATATCTTACCAAATCCCCTGAATGACAAAAAGAGAACTATTACAGATGATTAGAGCCCTGTCCCATGGCACCCCAATCCTGTCATCCTGGAGGCTAACCAGGAGCAAACAAGAGCAGCATTTGGCTGGGAAACCAACAACAAAAATGTGAGGAGTCTCAGTCAGAGGTTACAGTGTATCTTCTGCCTCATCTTTCTTGGGGGCTGCTGATTTTCAGACCAGCTTACACTGACTAGAGGTGAGAACAGATGGGTGAGGGAGAAGGATGTTCAAAGAGTCAAAAGAAGGAGTATGCTATGTTAGTGTGTGAATATGTGTGAAGTTCTATGCACTTAGATTAGCCTTTAAGGGCCAAACATAGAGACGTTAAACATAGAAGCTTTATTGTCTTTTCTTTTTTTCTGAACCATTGTCAACCGTTTTCTAACTTTGTTTATTCTACTCGAACATCTCTTCCATACAAACTTGCGAGTAATTGTACAAATCAACACTTTAAACTATGCTTTCAGTTTACATTTGGTTTGAAAGGGCTATTTAAGATAATAAAAATGGGACCTGTGTAATTGTTATGAATAATAGCAAATTGAAATTTAAATGAGTTGAACTATCAGCCTTCATGAAATCAATGTCTGTCTGTTAGTCTCACCAAATATCTTCTAGTCTCAGATTAGGCAGCCTAATTTAGTTTATGAGATGACACTACTACCATTTGGAAAATGCATGGTGATACCAGTGATTAACAGACATTATTTATTGTGGCCCAACACAAATGGGAACTTCACTTCTCCCTGCCCCCCGAATTATTTTCCAGACATGAAAATACACAATGTCATTTAGAGCAGCTTCAGGCAACCATACTGAAGTGAAAAATCATGGCAATGGTGCTGCACAATTACTTCTGTTAAGTATTTATGTTATGTTTGTATTGTGCATATCTGTCTGGCCTTTTCTATGAGTGATTGAAGCAGTGGAGGGAGAAAATAAAGGACTTTAAAATGCTATTAATATTCTCGTTTTTTATTCTAGAGGGAAGCTGTTAAAGAAAAGGGATCTCTTAGATAATGTTGGGGTTTCCTGTTTGGAAGAGGCTTAATTAGGCAGCTAAGATCTGTTCTATTGCCTTGTTGTAGAAAATGACTTAATAGCTATTTGTGAAAGGTGGGCTTGGCGTGGCAGTGGCCATTTCTGGTCAGGCTCCTCCCTCTTATAATTGGGAAATTTCCCTCCTCTGATTTCCTAGAACATTTGCTTCTTGTCTGTATAATTCATCTGACATTTACTAGATCCGGTCTTGTAGAGTTAATTAACTTTTCCTATCCCTGGATCACCTGCGTTGAAAGCCTGACGGGCAGTTCCTGCGTCTCTCATCGAATCTGCCTGCAATACTGGGCACACGGCTGGGCTCAGGGAGCAAATAATAACGTCTTTGGAATTTCAGGCAGCCAACAGTTCAGAAGCCGCGGAGTCCTGGGATCTGTAATAATATTTCAGTGGGCAGTCTGCTTCTGAGAGACGCGATTCCCACACTGAAAATCTGTTCAGTACTGTTTTACCTGCATCATCTCATTTGATTGTCATACGGCCTTAAGAAACGGATACTATTGTAAACCCGATTTTGTCAATGCGCGGCCCTTTGGCGGAGAGGTTGGGAGAGCCGGCTAGATGAGGCTCTCCCCACTTCCATTATTTTGGAGGTGGGTGTGCGCGCGCGGGGAGTGGCACCCCTTTTCTTTCTTCTGGGCTCCCAAGAGGCAGAAGAGAAATTTCCCTCGAGAAAAAGAAAAGGCTAAGGGGTGGGGGTAGGGGGTACCTACTCTGATCTTTTGGCCCCATCTGGTGGTTTCGAGTGTGACCGAGCAAAGCGTCGATCCGCTACCTCCCCCTGCTGGTGAGAACGGTGGGGTCGGACCGGCTGGCTCCGGGACCCATTTGCTGAGGCGGCATTTTCTGCAGCCGGTCGCTCTGAAGCGGTCAGTCACTTCTCCGGCCCCCTCTCCGTGTTTTGCTTTGTGCCTCCTTTTGTTTGTTTCCCGCTACTTGGGGAGAGTCCCTTTGACAAAGCGAGGCGTTGGTTTCAAGCTGGCTAGGGCTCGCGCGAGGTACAACTTCATTTCCTAGGCGCTCACAGGGCCTTTTGCCTTACGGATGTAAGTCTATAAACGAATTTTCTGGTCAGAGCTGTGGAGAGGTAGCTGAGGAAAGTAGGCTATGAGTCGGATTTTGTCTTTGTTGTTGTTGTTTTCCTTTGAAACCAACAAACGTCTGGAACGTCTGACGAAAGTATATACTTTCTAATACTATACTAAGTATAGCATTAACTGGCGACAGAGTTTTTAATCTTTGTCAGTGAATTGCACGTTTTAAACCAAGACTCTTGGAGGAGAGGAAGGGGATCTGGAAGCCTGTGTAGCCGAGTTCCCCCATAGCATTGGTGGGCGTTCCTCCCTCCCCCTCCCCCCGCCACCGGTTAAGGATGTTAAAATGAAGTGAAGACTGGTCTAGTCCTTTTTTTTTTTTAAAGATTTTATTTATTTACTCATGAGGGACACAGAGACCTAGGCAGAGGAAGAAGCAGGCTCCATGCAGGGGGCCTGACGCGAGACTTGATCCCGACTCCCCAGAATCACACCTTGAGCTGAAGGCGGCGCTAAACCGCTGAGCCACCCGGGCTGCCCTGGCCTAGTCCTCCGCGTGGTCACGTCCTTGCCCCGTGGGGGGTGTCAGGCAGAGACGTGTGCCTGTTGCTCTCAAATCTAGAGGGTGAATGGGGGTAATGAGTTCATGTGGCCACTAGGAGGTCGCAGCTGCTCGGAAAACGTGTTTCGCTCAGGGCACGAGATCCTCCGTTACCGAAGCCCGTTTTTGCCAAGGTGGTCCGCAAATGAAAAGGGGAATTGGTGAGTCCTCCCTCATAGAGTCACTCCCCACCCACAAAACCGCACTTTTTGTGTGTGTGTTATAGTTATTGATACATTTCCTTCAAAAAAGTTGTTTATAGGTTCAAGGAAAGCAAGTGCCTTTTCTTTTCTTAATATATATATATTTTTTATTTATTTATGATAGTCACAGAGAGAGAGAGAGGCAGAGACACAGGCAGAGGGAGAAGCAGGCTCCATGCACCGGGAGCCCGACGTGGGATTCGATCCCGGGTCTCCAGGATCGCGCCCTGGGCCAAAGGCAGGCGCCAAACCGCTGCGCCACCCAAGGATCCCCAGCAAGTGCCTTTTCTATTTCGTTATGAGCTTGGCTTTCCAAATGCTTGAGGAGAATGATTGTGTTTTACTGATTTCCATTTACCCTGCAAAGGATAGCACTAGGTTAATCTATGTTAGTGGTTGTTCAAGAAATTGCCATGCTCAGAATCATATAGAAGTGTTTGGCCATAGCTAAAAATGTTCAATCACCTAGGTCCAAAATGCCTGGCTTTTTGCAGTAACTTCCTCGCTGGTTCCACCAAATCTTTTCTTGCTACTCTTAAACAGATTTTTTTTGAAAGAACCAATATATCTCATTAACTAGTTATTTTAAAAACAGCTTTATTGAAATATAATTCAAATACCACATAATTCACCTAAAGTGTATAACTCAATGATTCTTAGTATATTCACAGAGTTGAGGAACTATCACCATAATCAGTTTCAGAACATTTTAATCACGGAAAAAGAAACCTCATACTCTTTATCACACTCCAGCTCCCCGAACCCTATGCTTACCCGGCCTTAGGCAATCACTAACTTGCTTTGTCTCCATAGAGCTGCCTATTTTGGACATTTCGTATAAATGGAATCATTCGGTAGGTGGTCTTTTGTGACTGACTTCTTTCACTTGGCATCACTTTTCCCGGTTTAGAGTTGTGACCACATGTGTGAAATGATGTTTTCGAGGGATTCTTGTTAGATGCTTGGTGCCAAGAATTTTTACTGGAGGGTGGTCGTGCGGGCACCCTCTGCCTAGTTCATACCCAAACTCCAAAGTCCCAGGAGGAAATCTGGTGTACACCATTAGATGTATTGTTTGCACAATTAAGGTACAGTGAGCTACCTTTATCTGTTAGGGTGGTGGGGAACCCTCCCTAAATCCATGTTCCCAGATTCTAACCAAGGGGCTAACCTTGCCTGCAGGATTTTCAGATGATAACATTCTCAGGTCTGCTATGTTAACTACACAGACTTTGAAAGGGATTTCGTTGATTTTGTAGATCAATTTGAGGGGGATGCCATCTTAATATTAAGGGTTTCAATAGAAGAATATGGGATGTCTTTACATTTATTTAGGTCTTTAATTTTTCTTAAAGATATTTTGTGGGTTTCAATGTACAAGTCTTGTACTTCTTTTGTTAAATTTATTTCTATATGTTTTATTTGTTTTGATGCCATTGTAAGTGGAATTGTTTTCTTGATTTTATTTTCACATTGTTCCTTGCAAATCTATAGAAATATAATTGAGTTTTGTGTATTGATTTTGTATCCTACAGCCCTGAGCTCATTTATTAGCTCTAATTATTTTTGTGGAATCTTTAGCCTGTTAATATGGTAGATTGTGTGGATTGATTTTTTGAACCAGCCTTGAATCCCTAGAATAAATCCAGATCATTTGGTCATGGTATATAATATTTTTATATATTGCTAAATTGTATTTGCTAATATCTTGCTGAAGATTTTGCATCTCTTTTCATGAGGGAAGATTGATATGTGGTTTTCTTTTTTTGTAGTCTTTGTATGGTTTTGGTATCACAGTAGAAGTGTTTTCATATGAGTTGGGAAGTATTCCTTCCTCTTCTATTTTCTGGAAGAAATGGTGAAGAATTGGTGTTAATTATTCCTTAAACACTTAGTTTAGTTCTCCAGTGAAGTAATCTTGACCAGGTGACACTTCTTTTTTGAGAATTTTAAAATTACAAATTGAATTTCTTTAAAACTATGGAGCTATTCAAACGATGTATTTCATATTGGGTGCATTGTGGTATGTGGTAGTTTGTGATTTCCAGGGAATTTGTCCATTCCAATTAAGTTGTCATATTTATGTGTGTAGAGCTCATAGTATTCCCTCATTATCCTTTGGATGTCAGTAGGGTCTGTAGGGTTGCTGTGTCTTCATTGTGGATTGACCATTTTATCATTATGTAATATTCTTCTCTGCCCCTGGCAATTTACTTTGCTCTGAAGTTTACTTTCTCTGATATTAATAGAGCTACACTTGCTTTTTTCTTTAAAAAAATAATGTATGATACGTCATTTTCCATTTTTAATTTTCAATCTACTTATATTTGAAGCGCACTTCTTGTTGACATTATATCATTGGATCATTTTTATTGAAATGTAGTAAACATAAGATATTATATTTGTTTTGGGTGTACAACATAGTGATTTAACATTTATATAGATTGCAAAGCGATCACCATATTAAATCTAGCTACCATCTGTTACCATACAAAGTTGTTATGATACTATTAACTATATTCCCTATGCTGTACATTGCATTTCCATGTCTTATTTATTTTATAAGTGAAAGTTTGTACCTTTTAATTCTCTTCCTCTATTTCAACCAACCTTCTCTGGAAACCACCAGATTGTTTTCTGTATCTATGAGTCTGTTTCTGTTTATTGATATGCTTTGTTTCTTTAGATTCCATGAAATCAAGTGATATTTGTCTTTCTCTGACTTATTTCACTTAGCATAATACACTTTTGGCTCATCCATGTTGTCACAAATAGCAAGATTTTATTCTTTTTCATGGTCGGGTAATATTCCACTAAAATCTATCTATACCACATTTTCTTTATTCACTCATTTGTTGATGGACACTTTAGGCTGCTTTCATATCTTGGCTATTGTAAATATGCTGCAGTGAACGTAATGGTGCATATATCTTTTAAATTTAGTATTTTTGTTTTCTTTGGATAAATATCCAGAAGTGGAATTGCTGAATCATATGGTATTCTTATTTTTAATTTTTTGAGGAACCTCCATACTATTTTCTACAGTGGTTGCACCAGTTTACATTCCCACAAATGGCACAGGAGGGTTCCCCTTTCTCCACATTCTTGCCAACACTTGTTATTTCGTATTTTTTTTTTGATACTAGCCATTCTGACACATGTGAGGTGATAGCTCATTATGGTTTTATTTGCATTTGCCTAATGATTAGTGATGTTGAGCATCTTTTCATAAGTCAGTTGGCCATCTGTATGGAACCACAAAAGACCCCAAATAGCCAATGTGATCTTGAGAAAGAAGAATAAAGCTGGAGGCATCACACTCCCTGATTTTAAACTATACTACAAAGCTATAGTAATTAAAGCAGTATGGTACTGGCACAAAAACAGATGCATAGATCAATGGAACAAAGTAGAGAAAAAATAAACCCATACTTATGTGGTCAACTAGTCTATGATAAAGGAGGTGAGAACTTGTGATGGGGAAGAGAAAAAATCTTTTTAATAGATGGTCTTGGCAAAACTGAACAGCTACATGCAAAAGAATGAAATGGGACTACCTTTTTACACCAAATATAAAAATAAAATGGATTAAAGACTTAAATGTAAGACCAGAAACTATAAAACTCCTAAAAAATAAAAAAACAGGCAGCGAGCCCTTGCACATCAGTCTAAGCAGCAGTTTCTTGGATCTGTTCCTAAGGCAAGGGAAAGCCAAAGCAAAAATAAACGAATGGAACTGCACCAGAATAAAAAGGTTCTGTATAGTAAAGGAAACCATCAACAAAGTGAAAAGACAACCTGCTGAATGGGAGAAGATATTTGGAAATGATATGACTGATGGGGTTAATTTCTAAAATATATAAAGATCTCAAACAACTCAATATAACCCCCCCACACAAATAATTCAATTAAAATATGGGCATAGGACCTGAATAGGGTCATGTGTTTTTTTCAAATCCACTGCCAATCTCTTTGAATTCCTCTACTTAAACAATTTACACTTAACATAATAATTTATCTGTTAGGGTTTATTAATTAACTATGTACTTATTAAGATTTTATTTATTTATTCATGAGACACACACAGAGAGGCAGAGATATAGGCAGAGGTAGAAGCAAGCTCCTACCGTGGGGAGCCCGATGTGGGACTCGATCCCAGGACCCCAGAATCACGGCTTGAGCCAAAGGCAGACACTCAACCACTGAGCCACCCAAGTGCCCAGATCTGTTAGGGTTTAAGTCCACCATTTTATTTTTTGTTTTCAGATTATTTACTCTGTTTCTCATTTATATGTTTTCTTTTACCTGCCTTCCAGTCAGTTACTTGAACATTCTTTTGAATTCCATTTTGATGTATCTATAGTGTTTTTAGTGCAAGTTTGAGGTATTAAATGATATATGCACAATTATCACAATCTATTGGATTGACATTTTACTAGTCAGTAAGGAGGTATGGAAGGAGGTGTAGAAACTGTGTTCTTCTGCCATCCTCCATCTATATTATTTTAAACATTTCCTTCACATACAATGAGAACCCATTAAGCAGTGTTACAATTTTTGCTATAGCTCTCAAACATACTGACAAGAGAGCATCAGAAGGAGAGCCTATTATGTCCACCTTTAGTTTTGCTCCTTCTACTATTCTTTCTCCCTAATGTTACAAGACTCTTCCTATTACTATTTCTTCTGTTTTGTGAACTTTCTGTTCTTTTAAGGTAAGCCTCTGAGAATGACTTGATTTGCCCTTCACTCCTGAAAGTTATTTTTCTTGGATATAGCATTCTGAGTTTACAGCTTTTGTGTTGTAGTACTTGAAAAATATTGTGTCATCTCCTCTGGCCTACATGGTTTCTGTTGAGAAATCCATCATCATTCAAAAACATTTTGTCCAATTAAAAAGGTGTCATTTCTCTCTTGCTGCTTTTAAGGCTCTTTTCTTTGTCTTTTAGTTTTCAGGAATTTATGATATGTTTTTCTTTGAATTTCCTTGGGTTTATCCTGTTTGGATAAACATTATCCTGTTTGGGGTTTGCTTAGCTTCTTGAATATGTAGGTTTATGTCTCTCTCAAATTTGGGAAAATTTCATCCTTATTTCTTGGAATAAGTACAATCTCAGGGTAAAAGGGTTCAAACATTTAAAATTCTATAAGTATTTTCAAATAAACCTCCCAAAGTTTATGGCAGTTTTTACTGCTGCTGACAGTGAATAAAGTGCTTGTTTACCCATTCCTTTTTCAATAGCAGTTATTGTTACGCTATTAAGCCTTTGTTGATGTTTTAAACAAAAACAATGCATTGCTATTTTAATTTGTATTTATTTTTTGTAAAATTGAGCATATTTTCATTTTTATCGATCGTTTTTATTTCTAAGTGTTCATTTCTTGACAGCATTTTTGATGCATGGTTCATCTTTTTCTTGTTGATTATGAAGTTGTCTTTGTATCTTTTAGAAATTAGTCTTTTGTCATTTGTATTGCCAATGATTTTTTCCAGTTTGTTTTTAGGTTTTTAATCTTGTTTTTGTTTTTTATTTGTTTTGCTAAACACATTTTCAATTTTTAGCTATTAAAATTTACCGAAGCTTTTGCTATCTTTAATATTTTTGTTCTGTTTAGAAAAGTTTTTCCATCTGCAAGATTATAAAAGTATTCTTTTATATTTTGTTTAGTATTTCCATGGTTTCATTTTCACAATTAAATCTTGGGTCCATCTGGAATATATTTTCATGTAAAAGTGAAGTAGAAAAAAAATAAAAGTGAAGTAGATAATAGCAGATCTTTTCTATCGGGGGAAGGAGAAAGAAGAGTTTATGAGAATGTAGTCTGCCTGGGAGGAGGGAAATACTGGAAAGTGATAGACTATTTCCTATTTTCTATTTCCTATTTTCTCAGTGTTCTCTCTGATTGCAACACAAAGGAGAGGTTAAGTCAACTGGAGCCATGAAGGTTGAGAGAAAAACAAATTTAAAAATTTTGGGAAATTTATATCTTTTGCTCAATAACTTTTTGTTTTTGTGAAAATCTGGGAGGAAATAGGAAAAATGAAATAGGCTCTTTTGTAATTTTTATATTGCTGTTATTTTGATAGATAGAACTTCTCTTCTCTTGACTAAAGAAAGGCTTACAGTCCTTTATTTACCTTAGTACTGGAAATCTTAGCTATAGAAATCAGATAAGGAAAAGAAATATAAGTCACTCAAGTTGGAAAAGAACTAAAACTGTCATTATTTGCAGATGACATGATACTATATATAGAAAACTCTAAATATTCCACCAGAAAACTATTAGAACTAATATATCAGTAAGATTGTCAGACACAAAATTAATATACAAAAATCTGTAGCATTTCTATACACTAATAATGGAGTAGCAGAAAGGGAAATTAAGAAAAACAATCCCATTTACAATTATACCAAAAAGAATAAAATATGTAGGAATAAATTTAATCAAAGAGGTAAAAGACCTATACTGTGAAAACTATAAAACATTGATAAAAAATTGAAGACAACACAAACAAATGGAAAGATATATCATGATAGGTTGGAAGAATTAATATTGTTAAAATGTCCAGGGTGCCTGGGTGGCTCAGTTGGTTAAGTGTCCAATTCGATTTCAGTTCAGGTCATGATTTCAGGGTGGTGAGACAGAGCTCTGCGTCAAGTTCCAGACTGAGTGTGGAGCCTGCTGGAGATTATCTCTCTCTCTGCCCCTAACCGTACTAATGCTCTCTCCCTTAATAAAAAATATTGTTAAAATGTTCATAATAACCCAAGGAATCGGGATCCCTGGGTGGCGCAGCGGTTTGGCGCCTGCCTTTGGCCCAGGGCACGATCCTGGAGACCCGGGATCGAATCCCACGTCGGGCTCCCTGCATGGAGCCTGCTTCTCCCTCTGCCTGTGTCTCTGCCTCTCTGTCTCTCTCTCTCTGTGTGACTATCATGAATAAATAAATAAAATCTTTAAAAAAAAAAATAACCCAAGGAATCTATAGATTCAATGCAATACCTATCAAAATACCAACAGCATTTTTTACAGAACTAGAATAATCCTAAAATTTATATGGAAACACAAAAGACCCCAAATAACCAAAGCAATCTTAAGGAAGAAGAACAAAGCTGGAGGTATGCTCCCTGATTTCAAACTATACAACAAAGCTATAGTAATAAAAATAATATGGAACTGGCACAAAAATAGACACATAGATCAATGGAATGGGATAGAGAACCCAGAAAATAAACCCATGTTTATATGGTCAATAAAACTATGATGAAGGAGGAAAGAATATACAATGGGGAAAAGACAGTCTTTTCAATAAATAATATTGGAAAAATGGGACCCCTTTCTCTTACACCATATATAAAAACAAAGTATATTAAAGACCCATATGTGAGACCCGAAACTGTAAAATTCCTGAAATAAAACATAGGCAGTAATATCCTGGGCATCAGTCTTAGAAACATATTTATGTTTCTCAGGCAAGGGAAACAAAAACAAAAATGAACTATTGGGATTGAACCAAAATAGAAAAAGTTATACACAATGAAAGAAGAAGTTGTTGTTTTCATCAACAAAATGAAAAGGCAACCTACTGAATGGAAGAATATATTTGCAAATGTTATGTTTGATAAATAGTTAAAATCCAAAATATATAAAGAACTTATGAAACCCCACACCAAAAAAACAAATAATCCAATGAAAAAATAGGCAGAGGACCTGAGTAGACATTTTTCCCATGAAGACATACAGATAGCCAACAGACACATGAAGAGATGCTGAATAACACTGATTATCAGGGAAAAGAAAATCAAAACCACAATGAAATCTCACTTTGCAATGGGTCAAAATGGCTAGTATCAAAAAAATAAACAAGTGTTGGCAAGAATGTGGAGAAAAGGGAACCCTCATGTGCCATTTGTGGGAATGTAAATTGGTGCAACTACTGTGGAAAATAGTATGGAGGTTCCTCAAAAAATTAAAAATAGAAATATCATATTATCTAGTAATTCCACTACTGGGTATTTACCCAAAGTAAATGAAAACACTAATTTGAAGAGATATATTTGTGCTCCTGTGTTTATTGCAGTATTACATACAATAACCAAGATGGAAGCATATATGTATATATAATAGAATATTACTCAGCCATAAAAAAGAACAAGCTGTTGGCATTTATGACAAAATGAATGGACCTAGAGGGTGTAATGCTAAGTGAAATAAGTCAGACAAAGACACATACCATATGATTTCACTTATATATAAATCTCAAAAACAAAACAAATGAACAAACAAAAAATAGAAACAGATTCATAAAGAGAATAAATTGGTGGTTGCCAGAGGAGGGGATGAATGAAGTAAGTGAAGGTTCAAACTTCCAGTTTTAAAATAAAAAAGTTAGGGAAATTAAAAGTACAGCACAGGGAATATAGTCAATAATATGATAACTGTGTTGTGTATTGATAAATGGTAACTACAGTTATCATGGTGATCATTGTGTAATGTATAGAATTGTCAAATCACTATATTGTACACCTGAAAGTAAGATAACATTGTATGCAACTATACTTGAATAATAAAAATTAAAGAAAATAAAGAAGACTTAAAGTGACTTGGGTTAATAATGTATTTCTTTTTTAGTGCATCCCAGTGGGGCATTTGTCCATAGTGATTACCCTCAAAAGAAAATACTAATTTGCTTAGTTAGCAAATATTTTTAATCATTTGTCAAAGAGGCAAGTATAGGGTAATGATTATGTGTCTGTTTCTGGAATCAGATTGCTTGGATTTAAATCCCAGTCCAATAACTTGCTAGCTGTGTAATCTTGGGCAAGTTACTAAACTTCTCTGTACTCTAAGTTTCTCTTCCGCAAAATGAGAATATTAACACCTCATTTTATTATTGTGAGTCTCAGAACAGCATCAAACATAGAATAAGCAATTGTTAAATATGAACTATTGTTAATGCTAATGACTGGAGATAGAGCACAATTGATATGGCCCTTATAGTTATGGGCCCTGTATTCTTTTTGTTTTATTTTTTATTGTACATTGTAATTTTTAGAATTTAAAAAATTGTAATTAAGGTATAGTTGACGTATATTAGTTTTAGGTATATGATTAGATAATTATATACATCACAAAATGCTCACCATAATAAGTGTAGTTACCATCTGTCACCATACAAAGTTATTACAATATTATTGGCTATATTCTCTATGCTGTACTTTTCTTTTTTTTTTTTTCTATGCTGTACTTTTCATTCTCATGACTTATTTGTCTTATAGCTGGAAGTTTTTACTCCTTAATTCCCTTTATCTATCTCCCCTCACACAACTACCAATTCATTCTCTTTATTTATGAGTCTGTTTCTGTTTGTTTTTTGTTTGTTCATTTGTTATACATATATTTTTTCATTTGTTATATTTTTTAGATTCCATATGTAATTGAAATCATATGGTATTTGTTGTTCTCTGTAGGACTTACTTCACTTAGTGTAATACTCTTTAGGTAAGGACCTTGCATTCTTGAGTGAGAACATAGGTTAAAAAATTACAAATAGCAATAATTACTCTAAAATAAATGTAAGGGGCCGAGATAGAGTATAAAGGAATGGGAGGAGAATCCTACATTAGATAACATGGTCAGGGCAGGCCTCTGAAGAGGGGGCATTTGAGACTTGAAGCATCAGGAAAAAAAACCAAGTAATTTAAAGAATAGAGGGAAGAATGTTCCAGGCAGTGGAAATAGCATGTACAAAGATCTGAGGAGAAGAGTTTTATTATATTCAAAGCTTTGAAAGAAGACCATTATGGCTGGAATGTAGTGAACAAGAAAGAGTGGTGTGAGAAGAGGTTGATGATATAGGCAGGACCTTGTAGACCAGAGTAAGGAGTATGGATATTAAGTTCTGTGGGAAACCACTAAAGCATGAGAGAGATGATATAATTTTCTTTTTTTAAGATTTTATTTATTTATTCATGAGAGACACACAGAGAGAGGCAGAGACATAGGCAGAGAGAGAAGCAGGCTCCATACAGGGAGCCTGATGTGGGACTTGATCCCCAGACTCCAGGATCATGGCTTGGGCCGAAGGCAGGCACTCAACTGCTGAGCCACCCAGGCATCCCTAATTTTTCTTTTTTTTAAAAAGATTGATCTTGTATTGTATTCACATTAGAGATCAAGATTGGAAAGGGGGAGAGCAGCTTGGAGGTTCTTGACAATGGTCCAAATGAGAGACTGTGGTGGCAGTGGAGGTGGAGAGAAATGGATGGATGTAAGGTATGGTTTTAAGGTAGAATCAAAGGTCTTGCTGAAGGATAGGATATGGGAAGGTAAGGTGATAGAAGAGAGTTTGAATCAAGGATGATACCCAAGTTTCTGGCTTAACAGGCTTGATGTGGTACAAATTTTGGAAATGGAAGATATTGGAAAAAGGATCAGGTTTGGTTAGCATTGTGAAAATGTTGAGTTTGAGGTTGTCTATCAGACATCCAAGTGGATATGTGTAGTAAGTTGGATTTATGAATCTGGAGTTCAGGGCCAGTTTTTAGATGATATTTGAAGTTGTGGATCTTGGGACGCCTGGGTGGCTCAGTGGTTGAGCATCTGCCTTTGGCTCAGGATGTGATCCCGGAGTTCTGGGATCAGGTCCCATGTAGGGCTCCTGCACGGAGCCTGTTTCTCCTCTCTCTGCCTATGTCTCTGGCTTTCTCTGTGTCTCTCATGAATGAATGAATGAATGAATGAATAAATAAATAAATAAATAATAAATAAATAAATAACATCTTAAAAAAATTAAGTTGTGGATCTGGATGAGAAAACCTAGGGAGATTAAAAAGAGAAGAAGGCCTGGGATCATGTGAAAATTCCAGCTTTTTTAAAAAATATTTTATTTATGAGAGAGAGAGAGAGAGAGAGAGAGAGAGAGAGGGAGAGGGAGAGAGAAAGAGAGAGTGTGAGCAGGGGGGAGAGGCAGACTCCCTGCTCAGCAGGGAGCCTGACTTGAGACTCCATCCTAGGACCCTGAGATCATGACCTGAGCTGAAGGCAGAGGCTTAACCGACTGAGCCACCCAGGTGCCCCTGAATATTTCACCTTTAATGTAGAAGCTGTGAGATCCTAAAGGAAGAATGGTCTGATAATAAAGGCAGGAAAGTAGTTTAGTGGTAGAGTAGCTGCTGTATATCCAGCAAGTCCTAGATTTTATCCTCGGTATCTCCATTTACTCTTAACATCTTCAGAGGACAGGGCAAGGCTATTGATTCTTGCTTTTGTCAGTTACTCATATATAGTTTTTCTAGCTCCTGGAAGAAAGCAGGTACTCAATAACTGGTGAGTGAGTGAGTGAGTGAAATGAATGAGAATATCTGAGTTGTAATACCTGCTTTGCCACAATGCAGGTTTGTGGTATCGGGCAGTTAGCAAGCTACTATTTTGTTATCTGTAAAGCAGCACTAGCAAAAGTACCTATCTTTTTGGACAGGAATTTAAACAATAAAAATTTATAGCAGCACAGAGCTAGTGGTAAATTGATGCTATTATTAGGTCTACTGCACTTATGGGTGCTTAACCATAAAATAGGGGCAATAATTTCTGCCCTGTTTCCCTCACAAGGAGATATGTGAAGCCAGCAGGAGTTAACATTTGACTCTACGAAGGGTTATTAATATTAATATTTTAATTGGTCTGAATCTGCATTATGCAGCCACTCTCCCGCACCATCTTCCAGCAGGATTATTTAAATGAAAACACCTCTTTAAATTGACCCAGTGCTCAGCTGGTTAGTCCAGCGGGTTCAACCAATTGTACTCGAAACCACGCCCCAATGCGAAGTCTATTAGCCGCGGAGTTCAATTTAAAAACACCCAGCCCCGCCCCTCCTTCCTTAGGGGAGCACGCGCCCCAACTGTGCACGCTGATTGGCCCCTGCTGGCCAATCACCACCGCACTTCCTTCTGAGGCTGTAATTTTCAAAATTCGCTGTTCGGCAGATTGGAGCGAGCACAGGCCGGTTTGAGGAGGACACGGGTCACTACAACACGGAGCTCCGTTCATTTCCCGGAGCCTCTCCTGGTCTAGGAGTGCAGTGCGTCCATGATCTTTCCTGTTCTGTCCTCAATCTTGATGTGAGGTAGGCGCCTTTGGGCTTACACTGCCCGCTCGAATGTCCGGCCCTATCGCACGCGGGTTGATGCCTGAGCACCACTCCAGCCCCATGTTAACATACTCTTCTCTCGCCGGCGAGCACGGCATCGGCATCGGCATCTCCTGTCCATGAAATCTTTGTTTTGTTCTGATGTCAGCAGTTTGTACGAAGTTGGGCAGGGAGTGTGTTTTAGAGGGTGAGATGGAAAAAGAAAGGAGACTGGGTCCTACCTTTTAGATAGAGCGACCAGTACACGTGCCTGAATCAGAGTACATTTAAAAAACGTCTTTTCACAAGTGGAAGTGTGGAGGATCAAGTTCATCCACGGGACGTATTTAAGTCAGAGAGTGCATACTTGCAGGATGTCTTTGGAATTACAGGTTCGATGGAGGATATGAAGGAGGATGGAAACGGGTGCTCTTTCCTTTGTTATCCCCTTTATCTGCACTGGCTCTCTTCTATACCCTACCCCAACTGCTGCAGCTCTGGCTTTCCCACTGCTCTGTGCTTTGGTTCACTTAGGATCCTAGAATGTTGGAGGTCGAAGGACCCTAGAACAGTGCTTCTTAAACTTTGAAATGCCTACAAATCACCTGGGGATATTGTTAACTTGCACTTTTCAGATTTGGTAAGTCTAGCTGGGGTCCTAGGATTTTATTTTATTTTATTTATTTTTATTTTTGGGGGGGCCCTAGGATTTTAAATTGCTAGCAGGCTTCCAGGTGATGCTAATATTGCTGGTCTATTGACCGTGGTTTCCGGAGCTAGGGCTCTGGTCCCATTGCCTCATTTTCTTAGGTGGGGAAACGACCTAGAGAGGGAAAAGGGATTTGCCTAGAATCATCCAGTCAACTAGGGGCAAAGTCAGAGCTAGACCCTAGGCATCCTTTCCAGCCCAGCGCTGGTTTTGTGGACACTATGCTACATTCTCTCCCCTGTGTCATGCTGCCTGTAACCTGCTTTTATATGTAAAATGAAGTTGCTGTTGTTTCCTGTACACTGTCTTGATCTATGGTTTTGGAGGCTAAGCAACTGGGCTTCTAAACAAGCCAGCTTGCCCTTGTTTGTGTTTTTAGCACCAGCCCTGGGATGCTCAGTGGGGTCTCCAGCACTTAATCGTGTGTATATAGGGAAGATGGAAAGTCTGGAAGGTGGAAAGGATTTTAATTTTCTCGTCCAAGTGTGGCTCCATTCTGTAGGTGGTAGAATTTGAGATGTTCTGTTGAATGTCCCTTAATGAAAGCTTGTTTTTAGTGGTGTCAATGGCCTCTCCCTTCCCAATGGCAGAGAAATTAGTTCCTTAAGTCACTTTGTGTGTCCCCCAAAGCAAGTGATTAGTGTTTAGGATAAAGAAGGTGGTGTATGAATATCATATGAAAAACCTTATTCTCTCTGAGGTTTAGTTACCTGTGATATCATCAGATGAATGTTTTTTTAGCCTGTTGAGTCCACTCTATTTTTTCTTTCCCCTTGAAAGGTAAAAGTTTCAGAACACGAGTCTTTTGTCATCCATAAAACATTGTATGAGGTGTGAATAATAACAGGAGAGTAAGTGGTTTTCGTACCATGCAGTTAAGGGTGGGTAGACCCAATTTAGCTTTATTGTTGCTTGGCTGAGTTTTGAGAGATGAGATGGAAAAGAGGTATTTAGGGGAGAAGAAGGAAAGTAAGACGGACCTCTTATTTTGAGGGCCTACCATGGGTTTGGTTTTGCCCATACAAATTTGCTTTTGAGCCATACAATGCTTCTGCAAGTAAATGGTGGTATTCCTCTATTGCAAATGAAGAAATTAAGGCTCAAAGATGCTAAGTTGTCCTGTGTAGAAATCCAGTTGTTTCCTAAAAACTCTACTCATTCTGTCTCCTTCCACTACCACATTACAGCCTTTCACTTTGGATCATAGATGGTTTTGGAGTGCTTTTGAGTATGCTTGGAGAAACATAATGGTGTTTTAGAAAGAGCCCTGGAAAGAGCTGGATGATCTCTGCTGCTTAATCATTTGTTCTGTGTAGTAAGTCACTTAACACATTAAGGCCTCTAAAATGGAAAGAATTATATTTATACTGTGTATCTTTTTTTGTGAGGACCCAACTGACATAATAAAGTGTGAAGGCACATATGCTGACTTTTCCTAACAAAATGTGCAATACTTCTTCATCCAAAGCAAAACCTAAATCAGCTTTTCTCCTTTTTAAAACCCCTCAAGCTGCAGTCTTCTCCACTTCCCCTTCTGAACAGCCTGGCCCCAGCCTAGCATTCAGCCCCTTTCTAACTCCTCCCCAATATATTCTTTATACTCCATACTCCAGGCAACTGGGGTGTCCCTGCACCTGCCATGCTCGACTTGTTCAAGCCTGATGTTCTGCCTGGGCTAAGGCTTTCTTTTCCAGGAATGCTCCCCAGTCTACTTGGAAACCTCTTTGTCATTTAAGTCTAGATCATATATAACCTCCACTATAGAGTCTTCTTCCACCCCTTTCCCAGACAAGTTTATTGGCTTCCCATTGTGTTTTTGTAGTACTTTGTAGTTACCTTTATTAAATCGTTTGTCACATTTTTATGTTACTGTTAGAGCTATGCATGTGAATACTTATAAGATGCATGATTTATTTGCATTAGTATTTTCCATTGCCTGAAATATCTGGTACAGAATGGTAAGCTAAGCTTATTACATTACCTTTAGGGTCTTTCTTAGAAGAGCCTGTTCTTTTTCAAATGCATTTGAATTTGGAGATTGAATATGGGTGAGGTTGGAAGGGCAGTTTCATCTGAGTGGGAAGAGTCTCATAAATCCAAAAACCAATTCCTCCTAATAATGCATTTGCTTGTGAGACACATAAGTGTATCCTAACTATTGAACACTCACAAAAAAAGAACCTTAAGGAATGTAGAATGGGGTACCCTACTGATAGGGAACAAAGATAAGACTCTCCCCAAGGCTGTAACGACGGTTAAATTTTTATGTTGAGTGATTTTCAGTAAGTTAGTTCCTTTATTGTTATCTCATCTTTTGAATTTTTTTTTCCTACCAGGTGTCTCTGGAACTGGATTACAGTTTCTTCTGATTGAATGCAGTCTTTGAATACTCTGGCCTATCATGCATTAGTGTGTGTGTGTGTGTGTGTGTGTGTAGTGCATTCTTGTATCTTCTCTGTAGCATCATTATAATTGCTGTGCCAGGACCCTGTGCCTTTTAAAGAATATTAACCCTTCCAGTTGGCTTCCATACTATATGATCTGTGATATTCTTGATCTTTTTTAATGCAAAATACTCATGTGACTTGTTCCCAATGTTTCCAGGCCTAAACTAGGAGGTGGGCCACAGTTCCAGTGCCCACAGAGGATGGCAAGCATTGTGCTAGGCTTTTTAGATAGAATATCTTATTTAATTTGAACAGTATACCTACCCTACAGAGGTAGGTATACTTGTCTCCATCTGAAGCCCAGGGAGTGTATCACTTGCCCAAGGTTAATTGTGATAGAACTAAGATTTAAAGACAGACCTGCCTAACTCAAAGTATGTTTACTTCTAGATATGCTCTAGAGAGATTGGGTATTAATTATGCGATGTTTCTGGTGAATGGTGTTTTTTTAAAGAGTCCCTTTCTGATTGCAGCTCTATCTTGGATAGATACTGCCGAACCTGTGAGATGCCACTGCCACTACCATCCCGAAGCTCCAAACCTGAGACTAAGAAATCTCGGTCCAGCAAAATTGTGCCCAGTGGTAATAATGGCCAATCCGAAAAGGTTAGAGCAAGCTGCCTCTCCCAATGGTGTCTCAGGTAGCTTCTTCCTATGTTGAGTCAGTCCCTATTCTCACTTCTGAATCATTCTGAGTATGTGTTGTTTAACCTGAGAAATTGGGAAGGAGCAGTACCCCTTGTAGCTGAAGAAGACCAGCAAATTAGAACTTGGGTTCTAAGTGTGAACTCTCCTTTCCCATAATGCATAGCTGAAGTGAAGGGTGTCCTTCACAACCTTCAAAAGCAAACAATGCTCAGCTCTTGTTAATGACAACCTCTACACTCTTAGTTTCTGGGAGATGCTCATAGTACCTTGCTGGGAGTCTGCTTAGTACATCCTGGGGAGAGTACGAAGATTAGGTCAACAAGTATGTTATGCTTTTTATAGCTGTTAAATTTGAAGAAGGGGTCCATTTTGATTTTGCTGTTTTGACCTTGTGGATAGTTTGACATTGTCATTCCAACCCTGGGTTGTTCTTTGTTCATCATCATACATATTTTAATCAGAGTTTTACTAAAACTGATGAATTGTCATTAAGGGAGTATTTTCTGGAGCAAACATCATTAGGCCAATTTAATTTCCTTGATTGGTTTTCTCTCAGCACAGATAAACATTTTCTAATGATTTTCATTTTTTATTTTATTAAAATGATTTTCATGGAGGTGCTAAATGTTTTTTTATATATAAATTTGGCAAGAAAGATTTGATACATTGATCAGATTTTTGTCTATATCAAATTTGCTGATTAGAGTTCTGCCATAATAAGTTTTCTTTTGTGGTAGTTATTTTTCCCAATCCAGCTTTCTTGGGGCACATTTTATAAATCTAAACTTTACTGAGTTCACTTTCACCTGTGGATTTTATTTGGGGCTGATTATTTCTACTGGTAATATTAAGTGGGAATTGGATAGCAGACGGATATTTTATTTCTTAGCTAATTTGTGAGTTTTGTGTAACCACCAAATATTATTTATCATGAACTAGATAAAAGACTAATAGTTTACTGATTTCTTAGCTTAATCAATTCAAAAATAGAGGTAATTCTTAGCTCTTTCAGGATTGTTCTGCTGTGTTAGATTGGTCTATTGTACTGATTCCAATTCTCTAAACTTCTGATCACTTACTGTGATCAGATCATATACTAATTGTTCATGATGTAGATGAACAGAGTAAATAAATGATGTGACCCTAATGCTTTGCTTCACATTATAATAACTGATATAAGTAGGGCAAGGTTCTTACTTCATAAAGGAGATTTGATACTTAGGAGGTTTTCGCTAAAGAAAAACTGTTAGGGTGTAGAAGAGCCCTACAGTGTGATTTACCCTAACCTCTAGTCCCATAGAGATGGTATTATTCACTTGGGAGTTGGATAAGGCATGCACAGATAAATAATACCTAGAAATAAAGCCGCCTTTGCTCCAAAATATTTACCTCACTTCCTGTCTACTATCTCTCCTTCATATATACTAACAATTAGAGGTTAATATGGATTACCAAACTCCTTTCTCAAAACACAAAATTTATATGTTGGCAAATTGAATTTAAATAAAATTAATTAAAAACAAAACCCCACAAAATTTGGGGTACCCGGACGGCTCAGCTGGTAGGGCATCTGACTCTTGATCTCAGGGTTGTGAGTTCAAACCCCATGTTGGGTGTAGAGGATACTTAAAAAATAATAATGATAAAGAAATCATGAATATGTATACTTTAAAAAAATTCAAAATTTGGGATGCCTGGGTGGCTCAGTGGTTGAGCATCTGATGCCTTTGGCTCAAGGCATGATTCCCGGGTCCCGGGATCAAGTCCCACATCAGGCTTCCTGCATGGAGCCTGCTTCTCCCTCTGCCTGTGCCTCTGCCTCTCTCTCTGTGTGTCTCTCATGAATAAATAAATAAAATCTTTAAAAAAAATTCAAAATTTTCCCTATGAGGCTTAAAATCACATTATTTAAAAATATGATTTATGTACATTTATAGTTTATACAGATTTTTATTCTATTTTATTTATTTTTTAAAGATGTATTTATTTGAGAGAGAGCATGCAAATGGGAGGAGGATCAGAGGGAGAGAGAGAATCCTCAAGCAAACTCCCCATTGAGGGCGGAGCCTGATGTTGGGCTTGGTCCCAGGACCCTGGGATCATGACCTGAGTTGAAATCCAGAGTTGGATGCTTAAGTGACTGAGCCACCCAGGCACCTCTATACAGACTTTTAAAAATACGTATTTTCTCATTTTATCCTCAAATAAGGTTATCATTCCAATTTTACTGATAAGAAAATTAAGGCTAAGAGAGTAAGTGATTTTTCCAAGGTTAACAGCTAGTAATAGTAAAGAGGTTATCCTGGACCAGTACCTAGGTATGCATGTTATTGTCCTTATTGGGAATGTCTTAAATACTCAACACAAGAGATACTTAAATATTTGTTAAATTATTGAACTAATTCACTTGAGAGCATCCATATTAAAGGAATGACTGGGAGAGAGGCAGGGTGGTCGTGATAGTTGTTAATCTTGGATCAGATAACCATAAAGATGAGAGAACTAAGAGGGAAAACTAGCTTTACCAAGTTATTTTGCTCATTCTAAGGGTTACACTGAAGGTCATCATCTTAGTCTTGTCCCCATGATCAATGATTACCTCCTTCAGGGACTCTCTAAGCAGCAGTGAGTGCTAACATTTCCTTGTGTTATAGTTTGTTATATGCATCCCCAGTTGCTTGGAGATTCTGGAGTTTCCCCCTGAGCCCCATAGATGACCCAATAGTCCCTGAAAAGTGTTCGTGATTGGATATACTCATTTACCTCTTTTACTTTTTTAGAGAGGGGAGAATTATCAAGAAAAGATATCTTCATCTTCACCTAGAAGACTATGCAAAAAAAGATCAGCTTTTGAAGATCTCACCAATGTGAGTATGCTAGTCTAATTCTCTGCTGTGGTTTTGCATAAGGTTTAGATAACCTCTTCCTTAAGGGACCTTCGTGGGTTACCAGACCCTGACCCTCTCTAGAATTTTGAGAGCAAATTTTACTTGGAATTAATGAGCCAATTTCAGATACCACAGGAGCTCTTCTATTGGCACATATCATCGGGATTAATTGGCTGAACTTTCTGGAAGCAGCAGACAGAGTGACTATCAGATATGAAATTATAGATAAATATAAGAGCTATGGGATCTTACATTTAGATAAAGTCCAGATGTGGCTCAGCTAGCTCCCTAGGCCTTGGAGGTAAGTATCTTGATGGATTCATTGTAGTTCAAGGCACTGTTTATCAATTCTAGCACTATGAGCATTTGGTGCAGTAGTTTTTCTATTGTATATGGTTGTCCTCAGCCACAGCATCTCTGGCTCCTGGCATTAAATTCCAGCAGCAACCCATTCATAGTGACAATCAAAATGCCACCTGATGTACAGAACCATTGAGGACCACAGTTCCGTGACCTGGTCTTCAGTTGTGGAGACTGAGAAACTCAATTTTGATGAGAATTGTTGAGTTTACTTCCAAGTTACTTCTTTTCTGGTATTATTAAGATACCAGCAAAACCCAGAATTGATAGTTAAACTGTTACTAACTGAATGTGGAATTGGGCCAAAGCACTAGGCAGGATGAGCACTGAGTGTTATGCTCTATGTTGGCAAATTGAACTCCAATAAAAAGAAATAAATTTTAAAAAAGGCAAAGCAATACTGGAAGTTTTAGCTAGAGCAATCAGCCAAGAGAAATAAGTAAAAAAAACATTAGGATATGACAGAAAGAAGTAAAATCATCACCATTTGCAGATGAAAAAACAAAGGAATTGGGCCAAAGGTAATTTTTGGTCTTAGATAATAATAGATGATGACTACTGAGTGCTTAACATGTGCTTTGCACTATTCTAAACACTTTCTCCTGTATCTGCTCCCTTAATCTTCATTCATTTCTATAAGGTATATACCATAATTATGTCTACATATTAGGACTTGCTCAATGTTGCTTTATAAGTCTGTTTCATCTAGGATACAGAGAATCCTAGTGAACTATTCCTGCCCTCCATAATAGAGTGTCCTTCTGTGGCTACCAGAATACTTGTATCTACTAGATAATATTTTACTCCCTTGAGCAGGATTGGATAAGCATTGGTAATGTTCTGTCCTTTGGGTCTCTGCTCTTTAGATGCTGCTGTGTGACTACCTTTGTACTAACATAGTCTCTTCCCCATACAGATTACAACATATATGCTTAGGTTACAGCTTTCTGAATAATTTCTGATTTGCTGTAGACTGGTTGAAAGACTCTTTCCACACAGGCCTGTAAGGTTAGATTTGTTTCCTGACTTATTTAACCATGGATCTAGAAACTTGGCTGAAATAAGGTAGCCATACAAATCGGAAACAGATACAGCTCACATTAGTGCAGCTTCCCTTGGTCCCCAGAGTCCCTGATGGAAGGAGTGGTGACATTGTGCAAAAGCAAGGTCTCATAGCATAAGAGAAATTTTTTTCCATGCCTCAGTCCTTTTTTTTCCCATGAAGTTTATATTGCCATTCATAAAGAACAAACACAAACAAATAGGAAATATGTGCAGATATCATCCATAGCCCTCTGGTATCTGTTAGGCTACATCCTTATCCAGGGTGAGAGTGGGAAAAGCAAGGCATCTCTGAGCAGTAGCTCTGCCTCTAGCTTCCCAGAAACTCAGCCCAATTCCCTTTGGAAGTCAAGTTTATTTTATATATATATATATATAATATATATATTATATATATTATATATTATTTTATATATAAATTATATATTTATATATATTTTTATATTTTTATTGGAGTTTGATACCCTAAAAACTACAGAACACTTCTGAAAGAAATTGAGGAAGACACAAAGAGAGGGAAAACTATTCCATGCTCATGGATTGGAAGAATTAATAGTGTGAAAATGTCAATGCTACCCAGGGCAATTTACACATTCTATGCAATCCCTGTCAAAATACCATGGACTTTCTTTAGAGAGTTGGAACAAATCATCTTAAGATTTGTGTGGAATCAGAAAAGACCCCGAATAGCCAGGGGAATATTGAAAAAGAAAACCAGAGCCAGGGGCATCACAATGCCGGATTTCAGGTTGTACTACAAAGCTGTGGTCATCAAGACAGTGTGGTACTGGCACGAAAACAGACACATAGATCAATTGAACAGAATAGAGAACCCAGAAATGGACCCTCAACTCTATGGCCAACTAATATTCGATAAAGCAGGAAAGACTATCCACTGGCAAAGGGACAGTCTGTTCAATAAATGGTGCTGGGAAAATTGGACAACTACATGCAGAAGAATGAAACTAGACCATTCTCTTATACCATGCACAAAGATAAACTCAAAATGGATGAAAGATCTAAATGTGAGGCAAGATTCCATCAAAATCCTAGAGGAGAACACAGGCAACACCCTTTTTGAACTTGGCCGCAGCAACTTCTTGAATTCAAGTTTTGAAGATTCACTTTGGTAGCCTTGAATGGTCCTTGGTGTTTTCCAGAGAAATTTCAATCATTACAGTGTGCCTAAGCCATTCCTAGGATTGGGCATTTCTGCAGATGTCTGAGTTCATCTATTTGAGCTCTGAATTTTGGGGATTCCCTATATGATTATTTGCTTTTTCCTGTCTGTATTCCTGTCAGTATACTAAGTCTACATGTCCACATACCTGTTTTCTTTCCTCAGCATTCACTAGTGAGGTCTGGGTCTGTCAAAAGAGTTGATCTGTTTTAATTTATCTGCTGTGTTTTTCTTTTCCTCTCCTTTATCATTCCAGCATGGGAAAGGCTTTTGATGTATAAGAGCTGGTTCTAAGCCAGTAGACAAGGAGATAGGAATATATTTACATTTACCTAAATGGTTTTGTGTCAGTAGGACACATTTTTCTTATTTTTTTGGAGAAATAGTTGAAAGGAAGTTCAGATTAAGGTCCCCTTGAGTTTAGATCTGAGAACATTAGTGCTTTGAACTTTCACATATGGCAAGTAGAGCGTTTCACCCCAGGTGTTGGGGTCTCCATCTCTCTCCTTCCAAGAATGCAACTCTTTTCCAATTCTGAATCTCAGTTCCATATATATAGAGGGTTTGTAAAACTTTAGGTAAGAAGATAAAATGAAAACGGTGCCAAACTATTTGAGGAGCAGAGGTGGATGGCTTGAGGGCCTAAGAAAGATATCCCTGTTGGATCGCAGTTGCTTATTATGATCTGATGATACAAAGGCATATTTTAAAATATTTCATTTGGAAATAATTTCAAGTTTACAAAAAATTGCAAAAATAAAAGTAGTATAAATAATATACATATACTCTTCACTTAGATTAACCTGTAGTCAACATTTTATCCCATTTGCTTACATACATCATGGCTCTTTACTCCTAAGTATTTCAGTGTTTATTTCCTCAAATTGTTTTTTTTTTTTTAAAAAACATTTATTTATTTATTTTAGAGGGAGTGAGTGAGCAAGGGGAGGGACAAAAGGAGGAGAGAATCTCAAGCAGACTCCCCACTAAGCCTAGAGTCCAGTGTGGGGCTTGATCCCATGACCCTGAAATCATGACCTGAGCCAAAACCAAGAGTCAGAAGCTCAACTGACTGAGCCACTCACACCTCCCAGAGAAATTGTCACAGTACTGTTAACAACTTTATACATTTACGTCGATAACATTTTTATGTGATTTGTTATCCATATTCCAATTTTTCCGGTTGACCTTCTAAGGTCAATGTTACAAGCATTTTTATCCTCTAGTAAGGGAATATTTACTTGTCATTTCTCTAGCTGCTTTTAATATGGAACATTTCCATAGCCTGCCTTCGTTTTCTATTGACATTACTATTTTTGAAGAATACAGTCCTACCTAGATACCCTTTTAAAAATAGAACATTCCTCATTTTGTGTTTGTCTGATGTTTCCATGTGACTAGATTGATGTTATACATTCTTGGGCTGGGATACTGTGTAGGTGATACTGGTGCTAGGATATTCTGAGATACTCTGTCCTTCTGAGAATATCACATCTGGAGGCACATGATATCCATCTATCCCTCAATGGTGATATTAAATTTTGATTACCCAGTCAAGGTGTTGTCTGGCTTCCCTCTGTATAATTACTGTTTATTTTTTTCCTTTTGCAACTAATAAGTGGTATGTGGGTCACACTTAAGAGCCTGCAAATAACCTGCTCTTCATCAAAATTTCCCCTAGATTTAGCATCCACTGATGATTTTTGTCTAAACTAAATCTTTATATACACATACACATATATATGTACTTAAACATACATATACATCTATCTACATACACAGATGCACACACATATGTACATATACCTGTCTACTCAAAATGTATATATACATACACCTATTTAAGAAATCATGAATTTGCACAGCTCCCATTCCAATATGTAGGATTTTTCCTTGCATTCCCCAATCCATATTTGTATATTCCTTCTTCTACAATGAAGACATCAACACATTTACTCAATACTATAACACATCTGAAAGGGTTTCAAAATTATTTCATCCATACCACCATAATAAACCTGTTAAAAAGAGTTCCAGATTTATTGCAATATTCTCTGCCACCCCACAAACCCATCCTGATTGAGGATGTGTATGTTGAGGGTATATAGTCCAATACTCTGTTTACTTGGATTAGTTGTTTCTTATATTTTCTTCTGTTTTCTTTCTCCCGTAGGGTATGGTTATGGTATTTATTTGGAATATAATTAGGTTCAGTTTATTTTATTTTAAAAGATTTTATTTATTTATTCATGAGAGATACCTAGAGATAGAGAGGCAGAGACATAGGCAGAGGGAGAAGCAGGCTCCATGCAGGGAGCCTGATGTGGGACTCGATCCTGGAACTCCAGGATCATGCCTGAGCCAAAGGCAGACACTTAACCACTGAGCCACCCAGGCGTACCAGTTTCATTTTAAAGGCATTTTAAATTTATTTTTACTGGGATCCCTGAGTGGCGCAGCGGTTTAGCGCCTGCCTTTGGCCCAGGGCACGATCCTGGAGACCCGGGATCGAATCCCACGTCGGGCTCCCTGTGCATGGAGCCTGCTTCTCCCTCTGCCTATGTCTCTGCCTCTCTCTCTCTGTGTGTGACTATCATAAATAAATAAAAATTTTAAAAAATTATTTTTACTGATATTATTCATAATCTCAGGATCTCCTCTATTGTTTAATAGAATTAGTTAAGATTAGCATTTATGGTGGAGCTCCCCAGAGCCCCATGTTAAATAAATATCCCCTCAATGAAATGGGATAGATGTATTACAGGTAGTGTTGTGTTAGAGGTCTACCCTGAAACGCTAGCTGATCTTGGTATACCCGGGTAGCAAAGCCAGTTATATAATATTTCTCTCCCTCTGAACATTTTATGGAGTGAAAGTGGAATGTGATATTAACAAAACATCATTTGGGGAATTTGCCAGTCCTTATGCCTGACAATGAGATCAGAACTATATTCTATGTATTTTGGAAACATTTAAAGCTGCTTTTTGCCTAATATGTAGCAGTACTACTATACTGCTAGCTTCCATTGTGATTGGTTTGCACAAGTGCCACACTGGTTGTGAAATGTCTTGATTATTATTCCTTGGAACACCCAATGTGTTCATGGTGGGAATGTGAGTCAGAACTTTTCTATAGCTACTTATTAGGTAAATTGTAGTTCTCTAGATTTCCTTTCTTCCTTCTTCCCCAGCCCCTCCCCACTATTTTTATTTACTTATTTATTTTTGCAGGCTTCTCAAAGTCAACCTGCCCAGCTCAAGAAGGAAGCCAATAAGGAGTTTGTTAAAGATGTTCCCAAGAAGATAAAAGGGAACACACCTGCTCTTGGTTTGGCCAAAAGCAATGAGGTGAATATGGTAAGGTGAGTAAGAAGGGACTCAGAAGGTAGTGTTTTAGCTGGTAAAGGAGAGTACATGACATCCTTTGACCTCCTTTTATTCCACATCGAGAACATGTTTAGTGAGCCATGGTAGTGATTACCACATTAACCTCTGGGTGCTGAGGTGGACCTAGCTGTGGTTACTGAAGTATTATAGGCCTCTTCTCTCTCTTTCCATGGAATGTGCATATTGAAAGAGCTGTTGTCATTGGGAGGTTTACTCAAAGGTCTTGTGCTCATCTTTTTTCTCTTTTAGTAATTCAGTCCCTGTTTGAGCTAGTCTGTGCTTGAGATTGTGGGGGCAACTTTTCGGGGGATACTCAGCAGCTGGCTGATAGCTTGCCAGTCTGCTTATCTCAGAAGCTTTTGGGAGAGGTTTGTCTCTTATTACTAGAGAGAAATTACTATCTCTCCAGGCCAAAAACCTATGTTTTCCAGTGTTATAGGGAATTGCTCACAGGTTCTGCAAATAGATAGGAGTATTCTCATTTGGATTAGAAGAAGGATTTACCCCTAGGAAAACTTTTATTAGAAGAAGAGTTAGAGAGTGGAGTGAGTCCTTTCTATAGCCTCTCCTCATCCCAGTGGGAATTATTTTCAGGAAAAAAGAGAAGGAATTAGCAAGATAGCTATAGTAGGCTGAAGCATGGGTTCCAAAGGGTAAGAGAAAAAGGTTGGGGAATTCCAGAAAATTTTCGTGTTAGGTCCACAGGACACTTTTCTAATTACCTGGCCGAAAGAAACCAAACCAGATTAGCATTTATCCCTACTTAGTTTCTTGCTGAAATGAAATTCCTGGGATTTCTATGTGTACTTTGACTTTAAGTCCCTGTATTATTTTCTTTTGAATTTCTTTTATAATTCTGACTTTAGCAGGGAAATCCTCACAAAATACCATAAACATTCTTGCCTTCATTCAGGGTTCAGTGGAATGGACCTTAATAATAGCACTAGAACTAGTAGCTGACATTTATCAAGAGCTTACTATAATCACACATTATTCTAAGTGGGGCTTTTTGCTAACAGCTTTATTGAGATATAATTTACACACCATACAATTCACCCATTTAATGTGTGTAGTTCAGTAGCTTTCAGTATATTTGAAGTTAATGCAACCATCACCGCAGTGAATTTTAGAACATTTTCATGAATCCGAAAAACAAAACCCAACTAGCCTGTATCTTAAGCTATTTCCTCTCAATTACCCCATCCTCCCCAGCTTAGGCAATCACTAATCTACTTTCTGTTTCTATAGATTTGCCTATTCTGGACATTTCATATAAATGAAATTATACAATGTGTGATCTCATGTGTTTAGCTTTTTTCATTTAGTATAGTGTTTTCAAGGTTAATCCATATTGTTTCAGGTATCAGTACTTCATTCCTTTTTATCGACCAATAATATTCCATTGTATGAATATACCATACTTTTTTATCTAGTCTTCAGTTGATGGATATTTGGATTGTTTTGACCTTTTGGTTATTGTGAATAGTGTGGCTATGACTTATTTTCAGTTATTTTGTATGTATACCTAGGAATGTAATTGTTGGGTCATATGGTAATTCTGTGTTGAACTCAATGAGGAACTGCCAAACTGTATCTCATAGTGGTGGCACTATTTTACATTCCTAACAGCACTGTATGAGGGTTTCCAATTTTCTACACCCTTGCCAACCCTACTATTTTTTTTTTTTTATTACGGCTGTTCTAGTGGGTGTGAAGTGATATCTCACTGTGCTTTAGATTTGCATTTTTCTGATGACTAATGATGAGCATCTTTCATGTGCTTATTTGCCCACTTGAATACTTTTTTGAAGGAATGTCTATCAGATCCTCTGCCCATTAAAAAATTTAGTTGTTGAGCTTTTCATTATTGAGTTGTAAGAGTTCTTCATATTTTTAGATACAAGTCCTTGATCAGATATGTAATTTGCAAATATTTCCATCTATTATGTGAGTTGTCTTTTCATTTTCTTGTTGATATCATTTTGAGGCACAAAAGTTTTTAATTTTGATGAAGTCCAACTTGTTTTTTTTGCTTTATTGCTTATGCTTTTGGTGTCCTGAGAGACCATTGCCAGATATGAGGTTATAGAGATTTAATATTTTCTTTTCAGAACCTTAAAGTTTTAGCTCTTAGGTTATTGATTCCTTCTGAGTTAATTTTTGTTGTTAGTGTGTGTTAGGGGTCTAACTTCATTGTTTTATATGTAGATATCCAGTTTTCCTGGCACCATTTGTTAAAAAGACTAATCTTTCTCCACCTAATTATCTTGGCATCCTTGTCAAAAATCAAATGACTATAAATGCAAGTGTTTTTTTCTGAAGTCTCAGTTTTATTCCATTGATCTACATGTCTGTCATTATGCCAATACCATATTATTTTGGTTGTTGTTGCTCTGTAGTGCATTTTGAAATTAGGAAGTGTGACTCCTCCAACTTTTCCCTCTTTTTCAAGATTGTTTTGACTATTTTGGGTTCTTTGCAATTCCTTGTAAATTTTAGAATCAGCTTGTCCGTGTCCACTTATAAGCCAGCTGGAATTCTTACGGAAATTGTCTTGAACTTATAAATCAATTTGGGGAGTATTACCATTTTAAAATTAAGTCTTCCAACCCGCAAACATGGGATATCTTTTTATTTATTTAGATCTTTAATTTCTTTCAACATTTTTGTGGTTTTCAGAATATGTTTTGTATTTCTTTTGTTAAATTTATTTCTAAGCATTTTATTCTCCTTGATGGTGTTGTAAATAGAATTGTTTTCCTAATTTCATTTTTATACTGTTCATTGCAAGGATATGGAAACATGTATGATTTTGGTATATTGATCCTTGTATCATGGAACCTTGCTAAACTTGTATATTAGTTCTAATAGTTTTTGTGTGGATTCCTATGATTTTCTATATATAAATCATGTCATCTAATACACATAGTTTTATTTCTTCCTTTTCAATCTGGAGGCCTTTTATTTTATTTTCTTGCCTAGTTTCCCTGGCTAGAACCTCTAGTACTATGTTGAATGGAAGTGTCAAGAGTTGGATATCCTTGTCTTCTAAGAATTGAGTGGCCAACTTATTCTGGTTTTTCTAAGATTTGCCAAGTTTTAATACTGCATACCAGGAACCCTCTCAGTCACAAACAAGGACAGTTGGTCACTCTATCAAGGAAGCCTACTCTGATCACCCCAGACCTATGATATTATAGATACTCAATACCTATTTCCTATACTATTGTTTCTTAAGAGATGAATTTGGAGAGGCAAACAGGAACCAGATCACCAGGGCCTTGCAGATTATGGCAAAGAGTTTGGAATTTATTCAGAGAATTAGAGGGGCATTGTCCTAAAGCTTCAGCAATGTTATATGACTGCTACACTACAAATATCCCATCCCCTAAAGAAGAGTTGGATACCCTTTTCTTTTCCCTGGTTTTATGGGGAAAGCATTAGTCTCTTACCCTTAAGTATGATATTAGCTTTGAGTTTTTCATAGATGCCCTTTATCAAGTTGAGGAATCTCCTTTCTAATCCTAGTCTATTGAGTGCTTTGTCATGAAAGGGTGTTGTATTTTGTCAAATTATTTTTCTGGATCTATTGAGATGATCATGTTGCTTTTGTTTTATATTCCATTAATATAGTTTGATATACGATTTTTTGGATGTTAAAATAATCTTGTATTCCTGGGACAAATCCCACTTAGTCATGATGTATAATACTTTTATTTGTTGCTGGATTTGGTTTGCTAGTATTTTGTGGAGGATTTTTGCACCTGTATTTTTAAGAGATACCACATTATAATTTTCTTGTGATATCTTTGTTTGGTATCAGAGAAATACGGTTTTATAGAATGAGTTGGTAACTGTTTTTATATCTTCTATTTCTTGGGTTTCTTTATGACAAACTGGTATTAATTCTTCTTTAGAAGTTTGGTAGAATTCCCCAGCAAAACCATCTCAGCCTAGACTATTCTTCATGGGTAGTTTGTTTATATATATATATATATATATATATAACATTTATTTTTTTTATTGGAGTTCAATTTGCCAATGTATAGCATAACACCCAGTGCTCATCCCATCAAGTGCCCCCCTCAGTGCCCGTCACCCAGTCACTCCCACCCCCCACCCACCTCCCTTTCCACCACCCTTTGTTCATTTCCCAGAGTAAGGAGTCTCTCATGTTCTGTCTCCCTTTCTGATATTTCCCACTCATTTTTTCTCCTTTCCCCTTTATTCCGTTTCACTATTTTTTATGTTCTCATGGGTAGTTTTTATATTAATTCAATGTTTTTAGTTATTATAGGTCTACTCAGATTTTCTGTTTTCTTTTTTTTTTTTTTCTGTTTTCTTTTTAAGTCAGTTTGTGTCTTCTCAGGAATTTGTCCATTTCGTCTAAGTTATCTGATTAATTGGCATGCAGTTGTTTTGAACTGTTCTTTGTTTTACATGTTTTCATTGCCTATTAATTAATCAAATCTTCACATCAACCGTATGAAGGAGGTAATATCCCCATTGTATAGGTGAAAAAAGTGAAGCACAGATAACTTGCTCAAGGTTACCCAGCCAGTAAGTGGAGGAGCCAGGATTTGAATCCAAGCAGTCCAGCTCCAGAAGGCATACTCTTTATCATAACTAGGTTATCTGAAGACAACCTTTAAAAGTTCTCATCGGGAGGGACCTGGAATCTATCTGGCTATGTGGAATCTCTCCAGGTACTTCTTTTTCTTAAACAATACAGTGGTTTTTAAATTATATTCATTGAGTTGCACAGCCATCACCACTATCTAATTTTAGAACTTTTTAACACGCCCCCAAATTTTATTTTTTTTATTTATTTTTATTTTTTTAAAGATTTTATTTATTTATTCATGAGAATACACAGAGAGGAGAGAGAGAGAGGCAGAGACACAGGCAGAGGGAGAAGCAGGCTTCATTCAGGGAGCCCGACGAGGGACTCAATCCTGGGTCTCCAGGATCACTCCCTGGGCTGCAGGCAGCGCTAAACTGCTGAGCCAACGGGGCTGCCCACGCCCCCAAAATTGAACCCATTAGTAGCCCCTTTTCATTTCCCAGTCCCCCATTCTATACCCCCCTTCCCTGCCCCTTTCTAGCTATAGGCAACCACCAATATGCTTTTTTTCATGGATATTTCTCTATGGGTATGCCTATTCTGGACATATCTTATAAATGCAATCATATGATATCTAGTTTGGACGCACCTACTCTTATTCAAACTGATGATTGTATTTGCCTTCAGTTCTCATTCTGATTTCTAGTCTTCCAGTGATTTGGTCATACTAGGTTAGTCACTAATTGAATATGAAATCCTGTTCAAAACAAAAGCTTTGAATCTGACATATGTTAAACAAATGTCTATTTTGGTCTTTTTATTCTCTTCACTGCAAAGTATCTCATGAATAGCTTAGGTTGAAGGGGATGTGGTTAGATACCACCAACATTAAGTACCAGCCCACCGTTCTTTTCTAAGACTTCATAAGCCTCTCATAAGCTTCTCTCTTATAATTCTCTCATAAGCCTTCAAGCAGTATTAATTTCAGCCTGCATTTTACCAGATGCCTGGTGGTTATAGACAAAGAAAAATGCAGCTAGTGAGGGAGACTTATATAATAGCAGATAACTCATACTCGTACAATGTGGTATTATAATAAAGACTTTGTATATAAATGAAATAATTCATATATAAGAAAGCCTAACATGGATTTCAGGAAGAATTTTTCAGAAAAGTGTGAGAACCTAGCTAGCCTAGGCCACAGAAATTATACAGTGTACTACTTATTTGATTCACTATGGTACCCATGATTTTTTTTACCCTTTAATCTGTCTCTTGAGGTTGAAGCCCTTTCCTCTTTTATACTTTTGGTAAATACAGCAACAAAGTGAGATGGTTGTTGAGGATTCTAGGAACTATGTTCTTCTTACCCAGACATTGTTTCTTTTACAGTTATAAGCTGGAATCCTCACCAGGAGTAGTCTCTACTACCTTGGTACCAAATATTACAGAGAAACCACTCATTCTGGAGAGATCTACCACCTCCGGAACAATCACTACTGAGGAGGCATCATTTTTCAGAAAGCCATTAATTTTAAAAGAGGAATCCACTACTGAGGACACAGGCCTTATCAAGAGGTCATTGTTTTTAAAGAAGTTCACAAATAAGGGAGAGATATCCCTCATGGAGAAACCAACATCTGTACAGGAGGAGGCTGACAGCAATGATGAGTTTGTTGTAAAGCTGATCACTTTTGGGAAGAAGCATAAAACTGAGGAGGTAGCCATCACCAAAGGAACATTATCCTTAAAGAAGATGTGCACATATCAGGAGGACTTGGCTTTGCAAGACATCACTGTTGAAGAGAATTCCTTCTTTATGGAACCAACAAACTTCAGAAAGAAGCCTAAAACAGACGATGTAACCCCCACCAAGAAGATGTTATCTTTAAAGAAGAAGAAGTATATCACTCTGGGGAAGGTGTCCCGTATGAAGAAACCACTAGTATTGCAGAAGACCAACTCTGAAGATGAGTCCCCCCTCATTAAGGAGCCACTGGCTTTCAAGAAGAAACCTACCAAGAAGGAGACAACCTTCACCTTGAGGCCATTATCTTTAAAGAAGTATACTACTCAGGGGAAGATGGCTCACTTGAAAAAGCCATTAGAATCCCAGAACACCTCTGGAGAGAAGGCACTCATTAAGGAGCCATTGTCTTTTAAAAAGAAGCCTATCACTAAGGAGGAGTCTCTCTTCCAGGAGTTTTCTGCATCGCAAGAGAAGCACACCACTGATAGGGAGGTGGTCCTCTTGAAGAAGCCACAGGTACTGCAGGAGGAGAAAGACAGTAAGGATAAATTTCTTATGGAGCCAATGTTCCTTAGGAAGAAATGTACTACCAAGGAGACAAACCCCACCAAGAAGCCATTACCTATAAAGAAGAAGTGTACCATTCAGGGGAAGATGTACTACTTGAAGAAGCCACTAGTATTGCAAAAGACCACCCCTGGAGAGGAGTCATTTGTTAAGGAGCCACTGTCCTTTAAGAAGAACACCACTGAGCTGTCCATGTTGCAAGAGAAGTACACCACTCAGGAGGAGGTGTCTGTCTTGAAGAAGGCCTTGACCTTGCAGAAGACACTTACTGAGGAGGAGTCACATTTAAAGGAGCCTTTGGCTTTTAAGAAGAAACATACCACTGAGGAGGCAACCCCCACCAAGAAACTATCCTCTCTGAAGAGGAAAAGGTTTACTGCTCAGGGTAAGAGGTCCTGCTTGATGAAGCCACTAGTATTGCAGACCTCCTCTGGAGAGAAGACACACATTAAGGAGCCATTGTCCTTTAAAAAGAGGTCCGCCATTGAGGAGTCTTTCTTTAAGGAATCACCTGTGTTGCAAGAGAAACATACCATGCAGGGGGAGGTGGCCCTTTTGGAGAAGCCAGGGGCATTGCAGGAGAATGTCAGTAGTGAAGATGAATTTCTTATGGAACCAATTTCCTTTAGGAAGACACATACCACAAATGAGGTGGTCTCTACCAAGGAGCCTTTATCTTTAAAGAAGAAGAAGTGTACCACTCAAATAACGATGTCCATCTGCCAAGAACTGTTGGACTTGCAGAATATAATTAGCAAAGATAAGGCTTCCTTCTTTATGGAGCCAGTGTCACTTAGGGAGAAGTCTTTAGCTGAGGAGGTAATCCTTACCAAGACACCATTATCTTTAAAGAAAAAGGAAATCACTCAGGGGAAGATATTCCTCTTAAAAAAGCCACTGGTCTCAGAGAAGACCACCTCTGAAGAAGAGTCACTCTTTAAGAAGCTATTGCCCTTTAATAAAAAGTCTACAACTGAAGGGGAGTTCCTCTTCCAGGATCCATCAGTACTGCAAGAGAAGCATACCACTCCACAGGAGGTATCCCTCTCAACTAAGCCATTGACCTTGCCAGAAAAGACCACCACTGAAGAAGAGCCCTATATTAAGGAACCATTGACCTTAGAGGAGAGGCCTACTACTAAGGAGGAATTCCTTTCTCAGGAGCCATTTTCATTGCATGCTAAACCTACCAACGAAGATGAATCCCTCTTCTGGAAGGCTTTGGGCTTGCAAAAGACTCAAACCAAGGAGGACTCCTTGAAGAAGCTATTGACTTTGCAGGAGAAAAACACTACTGATGAGGAATCCCTTTTAAATAAACCATCAATTCTGAAGGAGGAGCTCTCCACTAAAGTGGCAACAAGCATTGAGAAGGAATTATCTTTAAAGAAGAAACCCACTGCTCAGGGGGAGGTATTCCTCTTGAAGAAGCAGTTGGCCTTGCAAGAGAACATTACCAATGAAGAATCCCTTATTAAACAGCCACTGGCTTTTCTGAAGCCCAGCATTGAGGAGGCCATCCTAAGGGAGTCCTTGGCCTTGCAGGAGAAGCCCAGAAGTGAGGAGGAGACCCTTTTCAAGGAGCCATTGTCCTTTCAGGAGAAACCTACCCTCAATGAAGCATTCCATTTCAAGGAGATAATTTCCTTGAATGAGAAACACAGCACTGGGAAGGAGTTGTCTTTGAAGGAGCCATTGGCCTTGCAAGAGAATCCCACCCAAAAGGAAGATACCTCTCTTGAAGATTCCTTGATCCTCCAAGTTGAAACCAGCTCACGTGTGCCCAGCACTCCTCCTGAATCCAGAGCAGGCATGTCCAGTGTGGGCAAGTTGAGTACCACAAGCAAGTCCAGTGTTTGTGAATCCAGTTCCAATAAACCTTCCTCATCTTGGGGCGAGAGCTCACAGAAGGAGGTATTCTGTTCTCTCTTCTTAAATTAAATGACGTGTTCTTTGTTGTCCTATAGGTGGCTGCTGGCAAAGAGATTTTTTTCCTGCCTCCCTAAGCAATTGATCTGTATATAGTAAGCTATACTAAATCAAGTTGGCATTGTGGTATCTCTTGACTTTCCATTTGGCATAGAAATGTACTCAATTAGCAAGTATTTATTTCAGAAATACCCACAAGGATCTGGAATATTTGTGTGTGTGTGTGTGTGTGTGTGTGTGTGTACATGTCAGGAAATTGCCTTTCTTATTAATTGCAGTCTGCATTACAGTGGACTCCAGTCAAAGATGGGTAATGTCCACAGAGGCATCTCCCACAGAAGATGGTATTTAATTGTAAATTGGAAGGATGAAGGAATGAGATTTGGCAAGAAGGAGGAGAAATACCCCTGTTGTAGGCAAAATAAACTGGGTAAAGGTGTAGAAGAGAGGAAAAGGCTACCAAGAAGATTAATTGGGTTAGATCAAAGCATTGGAACAAAACAAGTGACATAAGAAGATATGTAACATAAGTTGAAATAGTAAAATAAGAGTATTTTTCCTGAAGAGTCTTGAGCTTACCTGTAAAAATGGTGCCTAGTTCCTAGGGCAGAGCAGGCATGTACAAGAAGGACTAAACATTTCTTAGCCACTTTAGCAGTATGAGGATTGAAGGACCAAGGGGTACTGTGTTGTGGCCCAGGATATATGTCGCTTGAGGAACCTTAGCAGAAGATGACAGTGGGAAGAAAGGAGTGCATGCTTTATGTGTGTGTGCTAAGCCTTCCTTAGAATCTTTATCCTCCTAATTATCTTTTTGGTGATTTCCAAGCAGATGACCCCATTGGAGGATATTGACAGGAACCACGGTGATCCATTTTTCAACTCAATATATGCCAAGGATATCTTCAGTTACATGAAGGAGAGAGAGGTATGTAGGTGGCTGTTGGAGGGGGAGGATTTCTAGGTTTCATATTCTCATCATTCCATCCTTCAAATGCAAGTTGAAAGGGGAGGTAATAATGACGATTAAAATAATAACAGCAACAACTGACATCTACTGGTAGCTTAGTGTAAGTTAGACATTGGGGGCTAAGGGGTTTATAACATTATCTTCTCCCCATAATTTCATGATGGTATTATTATCTCCTTTTTATAGATTGGAGAAACTGCTAAGAGTCACACAGCTAGTATACAGTAGAGCTGGGATATGGTCTAAAAGTCTGAGTACCTTGAAGCCTGCACTCTAATTGTTGAGGAGACAGTGTCTAGTAGTCTCTGAGTGGCTGCTGTCAGAAATCTTTTGCCCTTTCTATGCAAGTATCTGGCATCATATGTAAAATCACTCTCCAACCTGGTGAAATTTTCTTCCTCCTTTGAGATCTGCCGGTCTCCTTGACCACTAAAATTCATTGACTCCAAGTTTTCTTCTCTCTCTCTCCGGAACAGATGGGACCAAGATTATCTACCAACTAAAATTTTAGCAAGCCATGCATAAGAGGGAGGATGAAAATTTTGTCTTTTCTCTAGAGGCATCATGTTTGGTTAACTGATTCCAGATTCTTCACTTTTTCTAGTACAGCCTGGAGGATGTAAGAAATAACTTTGTTATACTACACATATGGGCCTTAGCTCAGCAGTGTCAGTTTCACTTGGGATCTTGTTAGAAATGCAGAAACCTAGCCCCACCTGGCCTTCTAAATTAGAAAGTGAGTTTTAAAGATCCCCAGGTGCCATGTGTTAAAGTTTGAGAAGCACTGCTCTACATAGCATGGCATTGTGCCTTAGATTAAATTGCAAAGAAGGGGCAGAACCTGTTTGGTATTCATCCAGAGTTTTATATGTGCATTCCTGCCCATATTTCCATTTTCTCCCTGGACTCCTCGATAGCCAACCTGATGCTTGAATATGCTGTGCAACCATTTCCTAAGGATAACTAGAACTTGTCTGGAAAAGGATATTCTGATCTGCCCCTATCTGATACCAGCTGAAAATAATGAATTAGAACTGAAGAAGTTAATTATGTTGTTACAGTTTCTTTTTCTGAGATTAGTTGCAAGTACTTTTTTCATAAGTTACCATTTTTGAACTATAAGAAGAGTTTATGGATTAATATTTCGTTTTTATTGCTTCCAGGAAAAGTTCATACTTAAAGAATACATGAATAAGCAGACTGACATCAGTAGTTGCATGAGGGCCATTCTTGTGGACTGGTTGGTAGAGGTGCAGGTAAGCCTGGCAACTGCTGCTTTAAGGGGCTGCTCTTCTCTTTATTGATTATTCATTCAGTATCACCAGATGCCAAGCATGGTAAAAATTTTCCGGATCTACAGAGCTGACCCATGGTTCCTGCCTTCAGGGAGCTTGTGATCTAGGGGACAGGATAAGACATGCAGAAAGATAAGTAAAATTAAAAAAAGAATATATTAGGTACTATAAGAATGTTATACATAAGATACTATGAAAACTCAGTGGAAGGAGAGAATATTTGTAGAAAAGGCAATGATGGTATGGTAGTTTAATCATTCTCAGAATTTTGTAAAAGTCTATCTAGTGATTTGAATAGAGGTCAGTGACAAAGTCTTTCAAGCTGTGGGTGAGACTGGGTAATAGGAAGGGCAGTGTGGCAGACATGGCAGAACCAGACATGGCAGGAGCTATTTATTCAGGGTTGGATGTTGAGAGAATACTGCTGTGAAAACTTAATTATCAGTTTACACAAAGGAAGGATAGTCCAGAATAGTCCCTGGCACATAGTGGAGTGCCAATAAATATTTGTTGATGAATGGCATTGAATGGCTTGCTATGGAGTTTGTAAGAAAATATAAGGCATAGGCTATGTCCAGAAGAGTCTTAACAATATAATTGGAAAGAAAAGGTAATATAGTTTAATATCCTTTATTGAGTGTCAGAGAGTGGTTCAGAGTCACTTCGAAGTAACAGACTAGGAAAATATGGTAGACATGATATATTTGGATATCAGCAAAACATGAAAATGCTTCTCATCTTATAGAAATAATGAAGAATAATAAATTAGGTAATAGGATTGCCATGGACTTTGTTCTTTTTTTTTCAAAAAAGATTTTATTTATTTATTCATGAGAGACACACAGAGAGAGGCAGAGACATAGGCAGAGGGAGAAGCAGCCTCCCTGTTGGGAGGCTGACGTGGGACTCCATCCCAGGACCCTGGGATCGCGACCTGAGCCAAAAGCAGATGCTCAACCACTGAGCCACCCAGGTGCCCACCATGGACATTGTTCTAATCAACATTTTTATTAGTGATATAGATGAGAACAGAAAACATACCCTCATCAAATATTGCATGGCATGAGACTTGGAATAGGGTTCAAAATAAATGGATATCAGATAAAATACCTCTATTAGCTGGAATGATGAACTGAATCTTTTTTAAAAAAAACTTTATTGTTATTTTTATTGCACATTCACATTTGTTATAGCAAAGTCATAGATAATTACCTGTGATCCTGCAACTCATGATTATTAATATTTGTGCGTGTATATTATCCCTCCTTTTAAAGTGATGAGCATCTACTTTAGGGGTGCACCTTTAGTGCATGGATCATAAAATCACAAATGCCCAGGTCCCATCCCATACTATCAAATCAGAATTGTGGGAGTGTGTCCCAGGCACATACATATATATTTTTTGTTATTTTAAAACATTTCTTATTACTTTATTTTATTCATCATGGTAAGTATGCTCTTTAATCCCCTTCACCTATTTTACCTATCCCCTACCCACTGCCCCTCTGGTAACCATCAGTTTATTTTCTATAGTTAAGAGTCTGTTTCTTGACTTATCTTTCTCTTTTTTTTCTTTACTTCTTTGTTTTGTTTCTTAAATTCCAAATATGAGTAAGATCATCTGATATTTGTCTTTCTCTCATGGACTGACTACGCTTAGCATAATACACTCTAGCTCTATTCATGTTATTACAAATGGCAAGATTTCATTCTTTTTTATGGCTGAATAATACCCCATTATGTATATGTACCACATCTTCTTTATCCGTTCATCTATTGATAGACAGTTGGGCTGGTTCCATAGTTTGGCTATTGTAAATAATGCTGCAATAAATATAGGGGTGCATGTATCCCTTTGAATTAATGTTTTTGTATTTTTTGGGTAAAGGGGCATGTATATTTTATAAGGCTCCATAAGTGATGTTAATGTATACCTTTTGATAGAGAATAACATTTCTAGAAAATATGTATACTGTTTTTATAACTCTAATTTTTATATTTTTGAACAGTAAAGTGGACCTTTGGATATATAGTTCTATGAAATTTTAACATTTAATTTTTAAAAGATTTTATTTATTTGAGAGAAAGAGAGCGAGCACAAGCACTCATGAGCAGGGGAAGGACAGAGGAAGATGCACACTACCTGCTGGGGCTCGATCCCAGGACTTCGGGCCCATGATCTGAGCCAAAGGCAGACACTTAACTGACTGAGCCACCCAGGCACCCCAATATTTGTTTTAAAGTAAGATTCACGAGAAGTTGCAAAAAACAACTTAAGGAAGTCTTGTATACCCTTCACCTACTTTCTCCCAATGGTAACATTTTACGTAACTATATTATAGTGTCATAATTAAGGTCCACAGGCCTTATTTAAATTTAATCAGTTTTACATGTTTTTATTTGTTGTGTGTATTTAGTCTGTATAGTTTTATCAAACATAAAAATCTTATAAGCAAAAAAAAAATCTTATAAGCACTGCCACTACAGTTGAGATACAAAACTATTCCATTACCACAGAGATCCCTTATGTTACCCTTTTATGGCAACAGCCGTCTTCCTCCCCTCACCCTCCTGTCCCTGGGAACTCCTAATTTGTTTTTCATGTCTATAACTTTATAATTTCATAAATGTTATATAAAGGGAATCACACAGTACATAACCTTTTGAGATAACTTACCATTCACTATAATTCCCTTGAGATCCACCTATAGTGCATGAGTTCTAGTTGCTCTGTATCCTTGTCAGCACTTGGTATTAGTATTTATTAATTTTAGCCATCTAATAGGTGAGTAGAAGAATCTCACCATAGTTTTAATTTGCATTTCATCAAGGGCTAATAATGTTGAACATCATACTCACTTGTCATCCAAATATCCTCTTTGGTGAAGTGTTTTAAGTCTTGCCCATTTTTTTAAATGGGGTAGTTTATTTTCTTTGTATCAAGTTACTGAGAGTTCTTTACATATTCTATATATAAATCCTGTGTTGGATATGTTATTTACAAATATATCCTACCAATCTGTAGCCTTTTTATTCTCTTATTTGGGTCTTTTACAGAGCAAAAGTTTTTAATTTTGATAAAGTCTGGTTTTTCAGGATTTTCTGTTATGGATTGTGCTCTTTAAGGATTCTTTCCCAAAACCTAGGTCATGAATATTTTCTCATATTTTATCTACAAGTTTTATAGTTTTAATATTAAATCTGTAATCCATTTTGAGTTCATTTTATAAATAGTATGAATTTTTAAGGTCGAATCCATTTTTTTTATTATTTTTTTTGCGTATGGCTTTCTGGTTATTCTAACACCATTTTTGGGAAAATATACTTTTTTCCCCACCAAATTTCTTTTACAGCTTTGCCAAAAATCTACTGACCTTATTTGTGTGGATCTATTTCTATACTTATTTCTATACTTTATTCTGTTTTACTGATCTCTGTGTCTGTCACTTTGCCAATATCACACTGTCTTTATTCCTGTATTTTATAGTAAGTCTTAAAACTGGGTAGTGTGATCCTTCCAACTCTTTTTTCCCCCAAATTGTTAGTTATTCTAGTTCCTTTGCTTTTCTATATAATTTTAGAATCAATTTGTCTATATATACAAAAAAATCCTGTTGAGATTTTGATTGGAATTGAGTTACATCTTGTGCAGAAAAGAGTTAACAGGCCAAATACTGCTATCCTTAGAAAGTCCTGTTTTGCAAAGTTGGTCCTTGTCTGGGCATCTGAGAAGTTGACTGGTAAACAGTTTGCTGTACTGCTATAAAAACCTCCCTCAATGATAACTGTGCCTAAACTCTTTGTATAAACAGTGTGGTTTATTATGAGCACCTGCTTTCCTTTTGTGAGTCTGAAATTTGGGGACATACTAAGCAGAGGGTGTTTAAATGACCAGCCCACAGTAAAATCTTAGGCATTGAGTCATTAATGAGTTTCCCTGGTAGGCAGAACTTTACTTGTATTGTCACATCTCCTTCCTGGAAGAATTAAACGTATCCTGAGCAACTGACTCTATTGGGGTAGGATTCCTGAAAGCTTGTATCTGGTTTTTGGCAAGCTTTGCCCATGTTCTCATTTACTTGATTTTGCTTTCTATCTTTTGTTATATAATAATCATAGCTGCGATTATGACTATATGCGGAGTCCTGTGACTAGGAATCACTGTACCTGGAGGTGGTCTTGGGGATCATCAACACACATCTGTAGGTGAATTTGGAAGGAATTGACATCTTTTCTGTGTTGAATCTTCCATATCAATGAATGTGACATGTCTTTCATTTATTTCGGTTATCTTTGATTTCTGTCTTTTTACCATATAGATCCTGTACATGTTTCATTACATTTATACCAAAAATTTTTTTCTTGGATCCATTGTAAATGATATTTTTTAAAATTTAGTTTTCCATTTGTATACTACTGGTATAAAATATTGGAATTGGTGTGTTGACCTTGCTAAAAATTACTTATTCATACTTAGGAGTTCTTTTTTTTTTTTTTTTTTTGGATTTTTTAAATTGGAGATCAATTTGCCAACATATAGTATAACATCCAGTGCTCATCCCGTCAAGTGCCCCCCTCAGTGCCCGTCACCCAGTCACCCCATCCCCTCACCCACCCACTTCCCCTTCCACTACCCCTTGTTCCTTTCCGAGAGTTAGGCGTCTCTCAAGTCCTGTCACCCTCACTGAATTTCCCACTCATTTTCCCCTTTCCCCTTTATTCCCTTTCACTATTTTTTATATTTCCCAAATGAATGAGACCATATGTTTGTCCTTCTACGATTGACTTATTTCACTCAGCATAATACCCCCCAGTTCCATCCATGTTGAAGCAAGTAGTGGGTATTTGTCATTTTTAATGGCTGAGTAATATTCCATTGCATACATAAACCATATGTTCTTTATCCATTCCTCTTTCTCTTTTTCAAATTTATTTAATCATGAGGGACACAGAGACAGAGAGAGAGGCAGAGGCACAGGCAGAGGGAGAAGAGGGTCCATGCAGGTAGTCCGACGTGGGATTCGACCCCAGGTCTCCAGGATCACACCCTGGGCTGAAGGCAGCACTAAACCACTGAGCCACCGAAGCCGCACTCCATTCCTCTTTCGATGGACACTGAGTCTTTTTCCACAGTTGGCTACTGTGGATATTGCTCCTATAAACATCGGGGTGCAGGTGTCTCGGTTTTTCACTGCATCTGTATCTTTTGGGTAAATACCCAGAAGTGCAACTGCTGGGTCGAAGGGTAGCTCTATTTTTAACTCTTTGAGGAACCTCCATACAGTTTTCCAGAGTGGCTGTACCAGTTCACATTCCCACCAACAGTGCAAGAGGGTTCCCCTTTCTCCACATCCTCTCCAACATTTGTTGTTTCCTGTCATGTTAATTTTCCACATTCTCACTGGTGTGAGGTGGTATCTCATTGTGGTTTTGATTTGTATTGCCCTGATGGCCAGTGATGCGGAGCATTTTCTCGTGTGCTTGTTGGCCATGTGTAGGTCTTCTTTGGTGAAATTTCTGTTCCTGTCTTTTGCCCATTTCATGATTGGATTGTTTGTTTCTTGGGTGTTGAGTTTCATAAGTTCTTTATAGATCTTGGATACTAGCCCTTTTTTTAATTTATTTTTTATTGGTGTTCAATTTACTAACATACAGAATAACCCCCAGTGCCCGTCACCTATTCACTCCCACCCCCCCGCCCTTCTCGCCTTCCACCACCCCTAGTTCGTTTCCCAGAGTTAGCAGTCTTTACGTTCTGTCTCCCTTTCTGATATTTCCCACACATTTCTTCTCCCTTCCCTTATATTCCCTTTCACTATTATTTATATTCCCCAAATGAATGAGAACATATAATGTTTGTCCTTCACCGACTGGCTTACTTCACTCAGCATAATACCCTCCAGTTCCATCCATGTTGAAGCAAATGGTGGGTATTTGTCATTTCTAATAGCTGTCCCGGATACTAGCCCTTTATCTGATATGTCATTTGCAAATATCTTCTCCCATTCTGTAGGTTGTCTTTTAGTTTTGTTGACTGTATCCTTTGCTGTGCAAAAGCTTCTTATCTTGATGAAGTCCCAATAGTTCATTTTTGCTTTTGTTTCCCTTGCCTTCATAGCTGTATCTAGCAAGAAGTTGCCTGTCACAAGTTCAAAAAGGGTGTTGCCTGTGTTCCTCTCTAGGATTTTGATTGATTCTTGTCTCACATTTAGATCTTTTATCCATTTTGAGTTTATCTTTGTGTATGGTGTAAGAGAATGGTCTAGTAGGGATTTACCCCAAAGATACAGATGCAATGAAAAGCTGAGACACCTGCACCCCAATGTTTATAGCAGCAATGTCCACAATAGCCAAACTGTGAAAGGAGCCTCGGTGTCCATTAAAAGATGAATGGATAAAGAAGTTGTGGTATAAATGTATATGCAGTGGAATATTACTCAGCCGTTAGAAACAACGAATACCCACCATTTGCTTTGACATGGATGGAACTGGAGGCTATTATGCTGAGTAAAGCAAGTCAGTCAGAGAAGGACAATCATTATATGGTTTCACTCATACAGGGAATATAAAAAATAGTGAAAGGGATTATAGGGGAAAGGAGAGAAAATGAGTGGGAAAAATCAGAGAGGGTGATAAAACATGGGAGACTTCTAACTCTGGGAAATGAACAAGGGGTAGTGGAAGGGGAGGTGGGTGGGGGGATGGGGTGACTGGGTGATGGGCACTGAGGGGGCACTTGATGGGATGAGCACTGGGTGTTATATGTTGGCAAATCTAACTCCAATAAAAATACATATAAAAAAAAACAAAAAAAATATGGGTTTTACAAAAGTCAGGATAGTAAATTACCTCTGGGCGTAGGAAATGGGATTATAATCAAGGAAGGTTACATGGAAGTATTTTTATGGTTTTAGCCATGTGTAATTTATTGACTTGAGTGATGGTTATATGCATTTCACCTCATAAATATTCATTGAATTGTACAAGTAAGTTTTATGCAGTTTTCTCCATATATGACATATATCATAATGGAAAAAATATATTTTCAAAATATACATTTTACTCCTTTGCTAAAAATAAATAAATAAAATTTGTTCTTAGAAGTAACCCTATTGTGAACATGCATATGCTTCCATAGTTCATAATTGTAGTTTTTTTTCTGTAATAAGGAATATAAGTATTAGATTAAAGCAATGTACATTGAGAATGTTTGTACATATAGGCACTGTCCTTCTGAAATGCCCATTGTACTTATACTGAATAAAATTGATTATTTCATCATCTTACCAAAAGAGAGTGTTATTTTTTTGCCATCTGATAAATGAAAAATTTTAATATGTTTTCTTTAAGTTGATGTATAGTAGCATTGGCATTTTGAGTAGTCAAGCCCATCAGTTTTTTTCTTTATGGTTTTAAGATTTGTTTCTTGCTTAGAAAAGTCTTATCCAGTCATAATTATATCAGTATTTCTCTGAAATTTTTTCTAGAACATTTATAGTTTCATGTTTATGTTTATTTTTTTAATATTTTATTTGAGAGAGAGAGAGAGAGAGAGAGGGAGAACAAACAAGCATAGGGAGTTGACAGAGGGAGAGGGAGAAGCTGAGCAGGGAACCTGATGCGGGTCTTGATCCCACAACCCCGGGATCATGACCTGAGTCGAAGGCAGATGCTTGCCTGAGCCACCCAGGCACCCCTCATGTTCACATTTAAATCTTTGTCTGGAATTTATTTTGATATTGGCGTCAGCATCTATACACCTTCCCCCAATGATTATCCAGTTATTCTAATACCAATTATTGGCTTTCATTAATAACATCTACTGGTTTGAAATGACATATTTTAATTATTATTATTATTTTAAAGATTTTATTTATTTATTCATGAGAGACACAGAGAGGCAGAGGGAGAAGGAGAAGCAGGCTCCATGGAGGGAGCCCTGTGTGGGACTCTATCCTGGGATCGCAGGATTACGACCCCAGTCGAAGGCAGATGCTCAACTGCTGAGCCACCCAGGCGTCCTGACGTATTTTTTATTATTGAAGTATAGTTGACATACATACATAATGTTATATTAATTTCAGATGTACAGCATAGTGATTCAGTGATTCTGTATATTACTCCATGTTCACGATAAGTGTAGTTACCATCTGTTATCATACAGCATTATTACAATATTATTGACTCTATATTCTCTATGCTGTACTTCTCATCTCTGTGACTTGTTTTATAACTGGAATTTTGTCCCTCTTAATCTTTAATCACATATACTTTGTTTATGGTATTTCCAATTATATTCTTTAGTACGTTTGTGCTACTGTTAGTAGTATGCTGTTTTTATGATTATGGCTTTGTAACACATTTATTGCCTCTTATTTTACAAAATACTCATGGTTGCTCTAACACATTAATTCTTCCAGATGAGCTGTAGAATAGTTTTGTTAACTTTTCAATAATAGCATGTTGGGATTAATTCAGGGAGAATTCACAGATTTCACAATATCAAACTTTCCACACCAATTATATTGTATCTGTTCAGTTACAAGGTCTTCTTTTACAATTTTAAATTTTAAAATATTCTCTTCATATTGGTCTTACTGAATTGAAAGGTTTTTCTTGGGTATTGAGGAATTTTTTAATGTTATTTTTAAAAATTTTTTTATTTATTTATGATAGTCACAGAGAGAGAGAGAGAGAGAGGCAGAGACACAGGGAGGCAGAGACACAGGCAGAGGGAGAAGCAGGCTCGATGCACCGGGAGCCCGACGTGGGATTCGATCCCGGGTTTCCAGGATCGCGCCCTGGGCCAAAAGCAGGCACCAAACCGCTGCGCCACCCAGGGATCCCTTTTTTTTAATGTTATGAATGTTAATCATTTTTTCTTTAAGTTTAAAATTCATATATTGAGAAAGCAGTATTTTTTCTGTACTTATTTGTATTCATCTGCTTTGCTGAACTTAGTTTATTTAGTTTATTCTTGGACTTGATGTGCTTATACTTTATTTAGAATTTTTACTTCTGTATTCACAAATAAGATTCCTTTGTAAGTTTTGGTCACAGGTGCTGTCTTTATTAAGTTGTAGTACCAGGACTATTCTAGCTGGACATAACTAGATAAATTTTCCCATAGTACTAAGTTTAACACAGGAATTATTTTCCCTGTTGAACTGGCCCATGAACTTATTGATGCATGCTACCATTTATGTGTGTCATTTTTTGATAAGTCTAGTGATGATTATTGGCCTACTAAGGATTTATTGCTATTCTTGAGTCATTTTTGTGATTTATATCTTTTTTAAAATCCATCCATCTTATAGGTTTTTCACAGTTATTATCATAGACTGTATATGTATTCCTTTATAATCCTTTGTAATTATTTTTTCATTTAAAATGTGTGTGATGTGTTAGCTTGCTTTTGTGTATTTACATACATGTGCATGATGTCCCTTGCAAAAACTTCATTCAGTTTTCTGGTCAAAGAACCAGCTCATGGATATATGTATAACTTTTCCTTTTTAAAAAATTTATTGACATCTTTCATATTTGTTACTTCACTTAGTTTATTAAGGCTTGTTTTGTTGTTTTCCCTGGCTTCTTAAAATGCATGCTTAGTCTATTTTCATTATTTTGACTCCATAATAAAAACTTTAAAGGTATACATTTTCTTCTAAGTAACAGTTCTGAATACCTCCCATTAATTTGGTAAGCTAGTGTTATAGCTATCTTGTTTTTTTCCTCAATAATCTGTGATTGCAATTTTTAATTCCTCATTGACCTAGGTTTTGTTTTTCAAGAATAGTGTTTACTATTTTTTTCAAAGGTTTATCCTTTTATTGCTGATATCTAGGTTTACTGTACTGTGTGTTTAGAATCTGAGCTGAATGATGATTTCTGTTTTTCTTAAGTTAATGAGATTTTCTTCATGGCTTCAGATATAATGGGTTTTTATAAATGATTAACCGATGTTTATAGAAAATAGGTATTCTCTATAGAATACAAAGATCATTATATCAATTAATTTTGACCTAATAATTATATAATTTATATGCTAATTTATTTTTCTACTTAACTTATCAAAGTCTGGGATCAGTGTGGTAACCATCTACAATCATTGTTTAGTTAAGTTCTCCTGGCATTTCTTCCTCTCCTCCATTTCACCTTAAATTCTCTACCCTATACAAATTTTTAACTACAAAATTAATACAGATTTATAATGTTTATATATATTCATATATATTTGTGTATATGTATATGAATAAAATCAACCCTTCTTATTCCTCAGAGGTAGTAACTATAAATAATTTAGTGTGTATCCTTCCAGATCCTTTTGTGTATTATCACTTTTAAGTTTTTGACTATCCTTTCTTTAAAAATCTTGAATTTTATGAATAATATATGGATGTACACACATATATGCATATATACACATAAAATACAGCTTTTAAAAGAGTGTGGGTTTTATGATATTTTTGTTATATGAATAGGGTCATGCTGTACACATTGCTCTGTACCTTGCGCTCTCAAGAATGTCTTAGTGACCTTTCAATATAATCATAGGGCAGCCCTGGTGGTGCAGCGGTTTAGCGCCGCCTGCAGCTCAGGGCGTGATCCTGGAGACCCTGGATCGAGTCCCACGTTGGGCTCCCTGCATGGAGCCTGCTCCTCCCTCTGCCTGTGTCTCTGCCTCTCTCTCTCTAGCTGTGTCTCTATGAATAAATAAAATCTTAAAAAAAAAAGTCAATATAATCATAGATCTACTTTATTCTTTTAAAGTATTGCATCATATTCTTTTATATGGATATAGTTCTTTATTTAGTTAATCAACCCCTCTAGTGTACCTGATCTATTAATTAATTGCCTCTCAAGTAAAATGAGACAATTTGCACACTTTTAGTTTATTTCTGCTTCTATCTTTATAGAATAAAAATAATGGATCTAAAAGTGATCCATATTATTATTTAATACATTACCTTCCTACAAATAATCATTTTTGACATTTCTAGATGTAGATATATTTTCCTTAATTTTGTCCAGTGTATTGTGAATCCTTTCAAGTCTGAAGATTCAATCTTTCTTTAGCTCAGAGAAAATTTTTTAAAGATTTTATTTATTTATTCATGAGAGACACAGAGAGCAAAGCAGAGACATAGGCAGAGGGGCAGAGGGAGGAGGCTCCCCGTGGAGAGCCTGACGTGGGACTTGGTCCCAGGACCCCAGGATCATGGCCTGAGCTAAAAGCAGACGCTTAACCACTGAGCCACCCAGGTGCCCCTGAATTTTTTTTTGAAAGATAACTTTTTATTACTTTTATGTACAGAAAATTCAGCAGCATACACTTAGCCCAGTTTGGTAGCCAGTTCTTTAGCCTTTGTCTTTTCCAACTTGGCAGTGTGATCCACTGACTTTGGACCTAGGACATTGCCTGTCCAGTGACAGTGGATCTTAACATGCCTGTCATTGGAATTGGTCCCAAGAGCTTCCACCAGCTTAGCCAGAGCTGCTTTGTATTCTGAGCTAACCTGTGTGAAGGCAGCAGTGCTGCAGGTCTTCCCGTGGACCAGACACCTCAGCCTGGCCTTCCCCTTGATAATGCAGTAGGGAACCTCCATCTTAAGACGCAGGGCAGGCAGGAAGACAACCAGCTCAATGGGATCCACATCATGTGCAATCACTACCAGCTGAGCCTTCCTGTTTTCCATCAAGGTGGTGAACGTATTAATCCCAGCTTGGGGATCCCTGGGTGGCACAGCGGTTTGGTGCCTGCCTTTGGCCCAGGGCACGATCCTGGAGACCCGGGATCGAATCCCGCGTCGGGCTCCCAGTGCATGGAGCCTGCTTCTCCCTCTGCCTGTGTCTCTGCCTCTCTCTCTCTCACTGTGTGCCTATCATAAATAAAAAAAAAATAATAATAATAATCCCAGCTTGAAGAACAGGCAGCTTCTTAGTGGGGACATCCTCTTTGCCAGCAGCTTTCTTCTCAGCCTGGGCCAACAATCTGTTGCTTCTCTTGCTTTGTTTTTCATCTGTATTTGTGAGCCAGTGTAAGCAGTTGAGTAGCCGTTTGGTGGTCCAAGGCCTGGATGAACTGGCAGGAGGCACTTTTAGAAGTTTATAATGAATAGCTCTTTGCTGCTGTAGCTGGAGGTAGTGGGGTCATTTGACAAAGCAAGTGAGGACCCTTTTGGGCTGGGTGTCCTGTCTGATGTCAGAATTCTTGGACCTTTTCTAATATGGAGGATTGACTACCTTCTTGGCTTCCTGCTTCTTCACAACAGCAGGGGCTGGGGCTACCTTCTTCTGCTTAACCTTCTTTCCTTTCAGCTTCTTGGATGACTAGAGGAGAGACTGGCTCAGAGAAATTTTTACCTATTATTTATTATTTCTCTTCGCCTCTTATCTCATTCTAAGTGTGTATGTGTGTGCGTGCACATGTGCATCTCCAGAATCTATTCTTTTGTCTCAGGTTTTCATTCATTATCTTCAACTCTCTCATACCTCTCAGTTCTGGGAGAATTTCTTAAAGCAGCCTTTGGAATCATTGATTTGATTTGTCATAACTTAATGTACTATTCACTTACTCTGTTACATTTTTAATTAAGTAATTGCTTTTCCATCAGAAACCAGTCTTTCTGGATCCTGGTGTGTTCTCTTCATAGATTCAGTGTCCTCTCAGATATTGTTGAGAGTATACTTTTTACAAGTTTATTTCAGTTCTTTGAAGTGAAAAGGTTTCATAAGTAAATACTTGCTCTGGTTTCTCAGAACGTTTCTCCTTGAAAAATTACTTGTTCTTTTTCATATAAATGGGTGATTTTCTCCATTTATTCATCTTTGCAGAAGATGGTCTATTGAGTTTTGGAATTTGAGATAAGTTTTGTCAAGTTTGTCTCCTCCTTTTTTTATATGTATATTTTTTATTGGAGTTTGATTTGCCAACATATAGTATAACACCCAGTGCTCATCCCATCAAGTGCTCCTTTCAGTGCCCGTCACCCAGTCACCCCATTCCCTCTACCCACCTTCCCTTCCACTACCCCTTGTTCATTTCCCAGAGTTAGAAGTCTCTCAGGTTTTGTCACCCTCTCTGATTTTTCCCACTCATTTTCTCTCCTTTCCTCTATAATCCCTTTCACTATCTTTTATATTCCCCATATGAGTGAAACCATATAATGATTGTCCTCTGACTGACTTACTTCACTCAGCATAATAGCCTCCAGTTCCATTCACATCGAAGCAAATGGTGGGTATTTGTCATTTCTAGTGTCTGCTAAGAGTAATATTTATATTTTCCATCATTATTTATTTATTACTTCCCTTTTGTTTCTTCTTACCCATCCCCAGATAAGGAGCATTAGAAAGAGCATTTATGAAGCATTAGAAGGATGTGCTAGCCAAAGGCAGCTGTGAGGGAGAGACCCTTGCTTACAGGGCTGAAAGGTTTCTTGTCTTTGTTGTAGCTGCTTGAATTATCCAGATCACTGCTGCTTTTCTCTAACTGGCACCAAGTTAGGCTCCTCATTTGGAGCCTGAGGCTGAGGGGACAGAAAACCATATCATGTGAAGAATAGTTAGAGGAAGTCTAGTTATTTGGTCTAGAATGGAAATTTATGGGAATCATGGTAACTGTCTTCAGAAGCTAACGGGCTGTCACAAGAACAATTAGACTTGCTCTATGTAGTTCTGAGTGGTAGAATTGTTAGTAGAATACTGTCTTCTATTCAAGGAAGGAGGATTGCTATAACTGACACTGCTGCTGATTGGAATATTTATTGCCTCCAGATTTCAACTGTTCATTCAGATACTATCTACACTTTAGATGTTACCATTTCATAAAATGCGTTAGTTACATGGGTGGCCAAGTGCCTAAGAGAGATACTGGAAAGAGGCTATACAAGCATTGGCTTTGTCATTTATTCACAGAGGTTATCATCCTTGGAGAACTGCTACTTTCCATTCTTATTGTCTTTTTTGGGTAATTATTTGACCTCAATTTCTTGATACTTAAGATGGTAATCATTACCCTTCATCTGCATGAACTCTCTCCATCTCTTTCTTAGGACATTCCTTTGGAAGATGTGATAGGCAGAATAATATGTTCACGTCCTAATTCCTAGAACTTAGAATGTTACTTTACATGGCAAAGGGAAATTAAGATAGAATATGGAAATAAGATTGTAAACAGCTGGGATCCCTGGGTGGCGCAGCGGTTTGGCACCTGCCTTTGGCCCCGGGGCGCGATCCTGGAGATCCGGGATCGAGTCCTGCATCGGGCTCCCGGTGCATGGAGCCTGCTTCTCCCTCTGCCTGTGTCTCTGCCTCTCTCTCTCTCACTGTGTGCCTATCATGAATAAATAAAAAAATTAAAAAAAAAAGATTGTAAACAGCTAAATTTAAGATAGGGTGATTATGGAGATCCCTTGGTGGCTCAGTGGTTTAGCACCTGCCTTTGGCCCAGGGTGTGATCCTGGGGTCCCTAGATCGGGTCTCACATCGGGCTCCCTGCATGGGGCCTCCCTCTGCCTGTGTCTCTGCTTTTCTGTGTGTGTGTGTCTCATGAATAAATAAATAAGATCTTAAAAAAAAAAGATAGGGTGATTATCCTGGATTATCCAAGTGGACCAAATATAATTACAAAGGTTCTTAAATGTGGAAGAGGGAGGCAGAGAGTAATTTCAGTGTGAGAAAGACTCAACTGGCCATTGCTGGCCTTGGGGGATGGAAGGGACCACAAACCAAGGAATGTGGGCAGATTGTGGAAGTTAGAAGGATTTTTCTACTGGAACCTCTAGAAAGAAACACAGCCCTGTGAACACCTCAATTTTTGTTTTTTTAGTCCAGTGAGTCTCATTTTGGACTTTTGACCTTGAGATCTGTGAGATAATGAATATGTATTGTTTTAAGCCACTCTGTATGTGGTAATTTATTACATTGCAATAGGAAACTGATAAGGATGATACTGATAAGGATTTCTGAGAAAATTCAAAGCCATATCTCAGGAACACTAAGAACAGCTTCTTAGTGTTTCTGTTATTCAGAAATTCAATGCATCTGTTGCTGACCTCATGTCTTCAGCCATCTTCTGATAATCATTCACCTATGCAAATATACATCCATTCCTCTGATGCTTCTTACTGACCTACTTTTTGAACATCTAGGCTTCGGTCAATAAGCATAGCCTATATAAAAGGAGGCCCAATGAAGTAAGCAAATTTTACCCGGAAGGTGATTTCAACTCAGTATAAGGAAGAATTTTCCATTAAAACCATTCAAAGACAGATTCAGCTGTATTTGGAGGTTCTATAGCAGGAACTGAACAGTATTTGGGGGAGACATTAAAGAGAAGATTCCTGCATTGGTTGAAGTGTTGGGTTAGTGTAATTTTGTTGCTCTTGAATCTAAGAACCTAAGGGATTGAGAGGAAGATGCATTACTGAGGTTTGGGTAGGACCCTTGTGTGTAATGCAGATTGTGTCTACACAAGGTTTCTAGGCAAGACAAAAGTGGATGATGGAATCTAGCTCATACCATTTGTCAAGCTGTACATTCTGGCCGTGGAGCTGCTCTGCCTTGAGGCAGGGCACCTTTTGCTAATTCATATAAAGGTATAGTTTACTTAATAAAATTTGTGCCTGCAGGGCTGCATTCACCCAAAGAAGTCACTTTTTTCCCTAATATGCACAATAGTGCCATATAGGCCAGAACTAACACTGGGTCTAGAATTACAGGAGGTGGTTTCTTGGAGTTGGCAAAGCCAAGGTAAGGATAGAGAAGAGAAAAAAGGGAAGGAGGATTATACTACTAATGCTTTAATCTCATTCTGGCTTCTCCCTCAGCTCACTTCCAAATGGTGCTATTGGTCCTTTCTCCCAATCCGTATCTTCTAATAGCATATCTATTTGGGAAGAGACACTAGTAAACGAATAATAAACAGGTCTCTGTTTTTTAGAGGTAAATGACATAATCTCTTTGGGGGAGTTCACTGTATAATGTAGTAGCAAATGGGGAGAGCAAGAACCTAAGTATTGTAGCTCAAGGGAAGAGGGTGTGTTCACCCAAGGTGCTCAAAGAGAAGGCAGAGCATCTCTCTCTGATTTATAAGACTGGTCATCTACCTAAATGTGTAGGGATGGATAATGCCAGCGTCCTCAAAGGCACAGGAGATCTAGCCAGGCATCTAGCTGAAGCAGTTCCCACATTCAGAGCTGAGTCTCAGCTGGCCAGGTCTGGTAGTTCTACTGTCCTCAATGCCACAGACCAGGTAGTTCTATCTATTGGATGTGACATTGGGGGCGGGGGGGACGGTATGGCAGATTCCTGTTTGTGTATTCCTCCAGATGACCTTTGAGATGAGTCACGAGACCCTGTACTTGGCAGTAAAACTGGTGGATCACTACCTTATGGAGGTAATATGCAAGAGGGATAAGCTACAACTCCTTGGTTCCACTGCGTTTCTGATTGCAGCAAAATTTGAGGTGAGTCTGAGTTCACAGAGCCTGGAGAAAATTAATCCGGTTTCTATCCAAGTCCAATATATATGTATGTATATATGTGTGTATATATGTACATATATGTGTGTATGTATCCCATACATGTATCTACACACATGCATTTACATTTGCATATATATGCACCTGTGTGTGTGTATAATTACATATATATACCCACAAATAATATTTCCTACCTTTTTTTGTGTCTTTCTTAGCAGAGGCACTGGTTTTGGGTGGCAGTGGTGGTATATTTGTTTCCTGATGACTGCAGGGTTCTTTCATTCTTCTTTGAAGATGTGTGTAGGTGGGCATGCACCTAGTTAAATACATTGTTCTTTGTAAATCTTCCTCCTGATCCACAATTCTCTGCCCACCCTGCATTTCTTTTTCTTTCAACCAACTTCATTTCCACCTAGTGGGATCTTGAACTGCATATATAAGAAAGCAGTTCCAAACCTGGGTGCTGGCAACATTTAAGAGAACACGGCCTCCTACAGATGGTAGTGAGTTCAGATGAAATAGTTATATTTAAAGTATCATATAAAAGAAAGTGGCTGTCTTTCTTTCTTCCTTCTTCTTTCTTTCTTTCTTTCTTTCTTTCTTTCTTTCTTTCTTTCTTTCTTTCTTTCTTTCTTTTCATTCTTTTCATTCTTTCATTCTTTTACTCTTTCTAACATTTATCCATTCACCTTAGAGAGAGGAAGAGAGTGGAAGGAGGGGCAGAGGGAGAGCTAGAATCCCGAAGCAGACTCCCCATTGAACAGGGCTTGATCCCAGGATCCCCAGATCATGACCTGAACTAAAATCAGGAGTTGGCCGCCTAACCGACTGAGCCACCAAGGTACCCTGCTGGCCTTTCTTTCATAACCGTAATCCATCTAATTTCTCTTATTTTTCCCCTCTTCCTCAGATGCTAAATGATCTTGCTCAGCTGTGATTTTTCCATAGATAGGCTACTGGTATGAAACCTTAGGGTTTAGAAGCAGAGAGGTAGCAACTTTTACTGAATTCAGAGAGCTTTAGAACTGTGGGGGTTTTTTGTGCTCCCTCACTTGCCCCCCCCCCATTTTATCCTTAAATTCTTGCCTCCCTCCCTTCTTCACTCCCTCACTCACTACCTAGGTCCTTACCTCCCTCCCTCATTCCAGTCCCCCCTCATTTGCTTCTTACTTGTCTCCCTCTCTCCCTCCCTTTCTTGTAGCTCTTGCTTCACTTCCACCCTTGCTCCCTAACTCCATTCTTTTTTCTAGCCTTCTCTCAGCCCCTCTGTCATCCCTCCCTTCATTCTTCCATCCTTGCCTTGTGCACTCATTCACTACAAACTCTGTTTCCTCCTTGTTGTATCTCCCCCCCGCCACTGGTTTTCCCCTCCCCTCCTCCCATCCTTACTCTATCCACTCCTCCTCCTGTGTCTCTGTTCCTGCCACCTCCTTCTACCACCCTCCCTCACTCTATCCCATTCCATCCTCTTCCTCCTACCTCCCCCTCCCTCCTTTACTTCTTTCTTCCCCTTCTCCCTGCCTTTGCTCTCTTCCCTCTGTCCCATCTCTCCTCACTCCCCACCTCAGTCCTTTCATGCTGCACTCCCTTCCCCTCTTTTACTTCCCCCTTCCATCCTCTCCATCCTCCCTTTTCTGTTCATCCTTTCTCTCCCTTCTGCACATGCTCCTTCCCTCTCTACCTCCCACACTTGCTTCCTAGTACCCTGGCACCATGACTCCCTCTAATTCTAGCTGCCTCCCACCTTCCTTCTCTCCTCTCCTTCTTCTCTTGTTTCTTCTCTCCTCCCTCCTTCCCTTGCTTCTTTCCTCACTGTTTCCCTATGGGATTCACTTCCTTCCCTACTAACTTGCTCCCTGGCTCCCCCTCACTGTCTGCTCCCTCCAAGCTCCCCCTCTTGATAGCTACCTCTCCAGTGTTCACTTCCTCCCACCTGTTATCACTTGCTCCCTTCTATCCTCTTTCCATCTCTCTTTTTCCCTGTCTTCCCTGACTTACTTCCCTCCCTCTGTCCCTTCTTCCCTCACTAGCCTCCTCCCTCCCTTTCTCCCTTACTCTTCTCTCACTCTCTCCCTTGCTCCCCTCCTTTGCTGCTTCCCCTCTGGCTCATTTCCTTGCCTGATCACTCACTCCCTGGTTCATTCCTTTCTCTCCTTCCCTCACTCCTTCCTTTTTTCTCTCCTATTTCCTCCTCCTACCTAGGGCCATCCTTGTGGCTTATCACAAGGTACTAAGTACTAAGGTACTAAATACTCCATGCCTCAGCTTCATGGGGGTTAAAAAGAAGTTGAGGGTCCTTGGCCAACAGCAGAAGGAGGAGCAGAGTGCAAAGAGGTACTTCTTAGCAAATCTGGGAACCAGAAGTACCCCTGTTCTGGTTATCAGAGTGAAGGGCCCCCACTGTTTTTTGGAGAAGGGGTCTTCCCTTCACAGGATTGACAAGTACAGAAACACTTCTGCAAAGGGAAGTATGAAAATGTTATGAGAAGAGAAGAGAGGAAGGAACCACTGGTGAGTCAGGCAAAGAAAGGGAGAGTTTTCTTGCCCTAGTGTTTTTGATATGTTGCTGTGTGAACTGGAGCAATTGGCTCCCTCTTTCTGTGCCTCAGTCTTCTTGTCTGCAAAACTAGAGAGTTGGTCTAGTCTGAGATCACAAAATAGACAGAGAAAGGCATGGGAAGAATGTTGGGGTGGACAGTTAGATGGAGCTGGATAAGAGATTCAGCGGTCTTCCTGCTTACTAGTCTTCTTCCCCAAACCAAGATTCAAACCTGCAGAAGGCAGGGCATATCAAAGTGCTTCCCAGATGGGGGTTGTTCTGACCCTTGGCCTGGTCTGGATCTTCCCAATGTAGCCCGCAAGCGTATCCTCCCACCTTCTTCAGTCCTCAGTCTCTGCTTAGGCTTTTAGTGCCTGTCTGCCTGTCTCTCACTGCCTGCTACCTCAGTAATGCCCCTTCCCAAACATCCCTATTCATTTTTTAGACTGGGAAACAGAGTGCAGGCTTATTTTCCATCTCTAGCTCTGCTTTCTGTGGCCGTCTTTCCTCCGTTCCCCCAGAGTAAGTCTTAGATTTCCTGTTTCAGAATTTCACTCATTAAAAGACTGATCATTGGGATCCCTGGGTGGCTCAGTGGTTTAGAGCCTGCCTTTGGCCCAGGGCGTGATCCTGGAATCCTGGGATCGAGTCCCACGTTGGGCTCCCTGCATGGAGCCTGCTTCTCCCTCTGCCTGTGTCTCTGTCTCTGTGTGTGTGTGTGTCTCTTGTGAATAAATAACTAAAATCTTAAAAAAAAAAAAAGACTGATCATTGCTACCGGTTCCTATGCCATATTATGCCACTTCTAACAGTGTGAAAATCTACCCCCAAAAGCCCTATTCTGTCTCCAGTGGTGCAAATGTGGGGAAGATCTCTCCTATGTCTCTGATTTTGTTTTTCAGATGGGCCACTCAAATTAACCAGAATTTTGCTCTCAGAGCTACCCTGAAGGTTTATGCTGGGAAATGTTATTGCCTCCTATCTTTTGCTTCTCTCCCCCACTGCCTTTTATCTCAAGGCAGAGTGGAGTGGCCTTTTGCCTGATTATGACTATCTCTCCTCTCCACCCCTAGGAGCCCTGCCCACCTTGTGTGGATGACTTCCTATATATCTGTGATGATATTTATCAGCGACATGAGATGCTCAGCATGGAAATCAGCATCCTGCAAACTCTTAAATTTGATATCAACATTCCCATCGCCTATCATTTCTTGCGCAGATATGCTAGGGTAAGAGGGAGGAGGTACATCCTTATTCTCCCACTACTGGGTTAGTCCCCTCCATACCCAGAGTGGCTGTGTGAGTGGTAGGAAAGGAGTAAGGGGCAACGTGGGGGCAGGGGAATTTCTTCTTCAATCCAGCTTCCTAGATTGATAATCTTTATGAAGTGTGTGTGAGGGGGAACAAAATAGAAGATTTTCCTGGTGTGTCTTTAAGTTCTGAGGTGAAGGCAGCATGGGGGGGGGGTGCGGAGAAGATTCTTTGGTAGGAAGGGACATGTGGGAAGTTTGGGGGAGATGCTGGTAAGGTTCTCTTCCTTCATCTGAGTATTGGTTACAGGGGAGGTCACTTTATAATTATGTATTCTACAAGTACATGGGTGTACTTTTCTCTACGTATGTGTTATAGGTTATCATTTTTAAAAAAAGATTCAAACAAGAAAAGGAAAATTCCTTTGAAGCATGTGATATTTCTAGGGTGGAGCCACATGCAAAGTTACAGTTGGGCTTTGGCTCTTCAAAGGATCACTTGCAAAGAAAGAGGAGGTGGGGGAGGGTACCGCAAGGACAATGGATAATTTGGTTAAAAACTCTAAAGGTAGGAAATCCTATTGGCCAATTTCAGAATCCCCGGCCTAAAGGTTCTGTGCTTCGGGGGGTGGGGTCCTTAATGTGAATCATGGTAGCTGGAGAGGTAAATTTAGGCCTGAGGTGTGGGATAACTGGAGAGTGTGAGTACAGGGGATCTTCTGCTTGGTGCTGCTTTTCTGAATTGATTGCTGAGCCAGTCTTCTTGCTACCTTTAGTGTCTGCATGCCAGCATGAAGACACTGACTTTGTCCCGCTTCATCTGTGAGATGACTCTGCAAGAATACGACTATGTCCAGGAGAGGGCTTCCAAGCTAGCTGCTGGCTCCTTCCTCCTGGCCCTCTACATGATGAAGCTCAGATACTGGGTAAACACTTTTTGGGGGCATGGGGTAGAGATTTAAAAGCACAGAGTCAGCAACCTAAGTGTGGATTGATAGATGAATGAATAAAGATGTGGTATACACACACACACACACACACACACACAGAGGAATATTACTTAGCTATAAAAAAGAATAAAATCTTACCATTTGTGACAACATGGATGGACCTAGAAGGTATTATACTATGTGAAATATGTTAGAGAAAGGCAAATACTGTTTTATGTCACTTATATGTGGGATCTAAAACAAAAAAACAGATACAGATTCATAAATATGGAGAACAAACTGGTGAGAAGAGGAGGTAGAGGAATGGGTGAAATAGTTGAAGAGCATTAAAAGGTATAAATTTCTGGTTACAAAGTAAGTATGTCTTGGGGACACAAAGTACAGCATAGGTAGTATAGTCAGTAACATTATAATGTTGTATGGTGACAGATGTTGACTACACTTATGGCGAGCACATTTTGTAATGTATATAAATGCTGAATCACTATGTTATACACCTGAAACTAATGTAGTATTGTATGTTACCAGTACTTCAGTTAAAAGCAAGAAAACACAGGGTAAATTCAGGAGAAAGGTGTAAAGTTAGGGTCATGGGAAGCTTGGTGATAAAATTGGCATGTACCCATAGTTATAAATTCTTTGACATCTCAACGTGTTAGGAGCCTGGCTGCCTGAAGGGTTTTTACAGCAATGGTTTTTAATAATTTTATTTTTCTTAGTCACAGTAAAGCTTTGTTCCTAAAAAAGCTTACTTGAAAGTCCAGTATCAGAAAACAGATGACTATGGAATAATTCTGGTTGCAGTAGGCAGTGGGATGGGCTGCCTTCTTACCTGACCCCATTTTGCCCCTGCCCCTTGCAGTCCTCCCAGCAAAGTTGCCCCCCCCCCACTCCCCCCAAGAGAGCTCATTGGAACAGAATTTGAGAAACACAGTACCGGAGAACAAAGTTGTGAAAGCAAATGTCCATGTGTATAATGGGCAACTCAGAGGTATAGTATAGTGGTCTTCTCTGAAGAGGAAGGCCCCTAAAGCCTCCTTCCCCAGTGCAAATAAAACTCACTCCAGCCTAGAAATCCAGCAGCCACTACTGTTGGGAAAACCTCTGTGTACCGAGAAAGACTCCTATCAACAGTTGTGTGAACTTGGACAAGTCATACTGAAGTGTCTTGGGACAGGGAAAGCATTCAGTCAATCGCAGTGATGATAATGAAAAGGGAAAAAATGGCTAGCATTTATTCAGTGCTTAGACAGTGATCTAAGCACCCTGTGTATTAACTCATTTAATCTTTATAAGATCAGTACTATTACTCCTACTTTACAAATAAGAAATAACTTCCCATATTTTGCTAATGAGAGGCAGAGCTAGTCTTTGGGGATTAGGAGTAGTGTTTAAATTGTATGCCTATCGTATAATCAGAATTGATGTGGCCACAGCTTTGGAACTCTAGCCCTAGACGCCCCATGCTGTGCCAGGCTTTGATCTTTGGATCCTAGGGAAATGTGATAGGTTCTCAGGGGAACAACTAAGAGACTCAGGGCAGCAAACTACTTGTAGAAATATTTCTGTGTTTTAATACTTGACATGGTTGTGCCAGACAGTATTGGCTAAGTGTCAGTCCCAATCTGAACCCAGTAGTATGACCCCATAGTCCTCTATGCTATATGTGTACTGCTTCTATAGATAAGAAGGGCTTCACAGAGGAGGTGACTTTTGAGTTGGGTCTTGAAAGATGTATAGGAACCTGTAAGAGAAGACATTTTAGGTAGAGGGAATGATAATTGACAAGATGTGAAGGCAATGAGAGGAATGTGATGTATTGGGGGGCAGAATGTGACACTTCCTATAGATAGAGCAGAGGGTATATTAATAGGGAGTGGTGAGAGATGAGACCAGTATGGTATAGTGTAGTCAGATTGTGAGAGATCTTTGATGCCGAGTAGAGAGACCTACTTTATATTAAGGCATTGGAAGGTTTTGAGGCAGGGGAGTGACCTTGTCTTTGTGTGTTTTGGAAATAGCACTGGTATAGCAGTATAAGAGGTGAATTAAATGAGAGTTAGTATAAAAGTGGGAACACCAGTGAGTAGGCTTTCATAATACTTAAGATGAAGCACTTGGGGCCTGCTGTGCGGTGACAATGGGGCCATTAATCTTATTTGACACACCCAATATAATATGTTACCCCATGTGTTACTCCCCTGCTCAGCCTGCCAAAGATTACCCTTTACCTATGGCAGTGAATTCTAAACAATACCTGGTAGAACACTGGGATTCCTGTAGAAGTGTCTAAGGGGGCATGTAAAAGATGAAGGGATCCAAACTGGTGGGCTTGTTAACTCTCATTCCCAATTTCAGGTAGACATTTGGGCTTGCACTTCCATCGTAGACCTTCCCACACATTCTGTAATTCTCTGTGCGCATGTCTGTCTCCCTCACTACATATTCCTTAAAGGGGAAGGGGCCTTAGTCATCTTTGTATTCACAGCAGCCTATACGCACAGGGCTTGGTAATAATAATAATCCTAGCTAGCATTGTTTGGGTACTTATTTTGTGCTAGGCTCTGTTCTGTGTGCCTTGCATACCTTAACTCATTTAATCCTATGATGCCATTACTATAATTATCCCCATTTGGCATAGAGGGAAACTGGGGCACCAAGAAGTTAATAATGGGCTCAACCCCATGCTGTTGGTGGAGCTAAAATTTGAACCCAAGCCATTTGCCCCTGGAGCCTTTGCTCTCAAACATTCTGCTGTATCATTTCTGCCCCATAATAGGTGCCCTTAAGACTGAATGAGAAAATAAATGCATGGAATGATAACTCTTAGAGCTTGAGAAGAGGAGCTGCCTTCAATTCCTGTTGTCTGTTGACTTGGGATCTTAAGTTTGTTTTGAGGTTTGCCTGGCCATTGGCTCTTGACCTGAGAGTGAGTAAATTACAAAGTCAGTTGTGTTCCTTAGATTATTTAGTGGATTTCAGCTTACATGAATACCTACAACCAGGGCTAATATCCAGCTGGTACTATGGTACCTACATACATATGGGTAGCCATACCATTAGTTTGCAGCTAGAGCCAAGTCTTCTAGGAGGGTGCTCTATACTTGTGCTGTATGTGTTTTTGAAATGCTTGACTTTCTTCTCTGCCTGTACCATGTATAGGAAGAGTTTGGACTTGGGATAGTAGAGACGGAGGAAGGATCTGCTTCCTGTGGTGAAAGTCACTGTTCGTGTTGCTTCTTCCAGGTTCCTGCCCTGGAGTATTACAGTGGCTATAAGACCTCTGATCTTCACCCCTTGGTCAAGCAGCTAAACATCCTGCTGACATTGCGTCCTTCCAATAAGCTCAAGACTGTGTATTCCAAGTATTCTCACCAGTAAGTACCAAGCTCCAGTTGAGGATGGGTTTGTGCTCAGCCATGGGGGAGGCGCAGACTAGCCTCATGTAAGGAAAAAGAAAGATTCAGTACTGTTCACCTTACTTTCTGCTTTTGGGTTAAACCAAGATAGGAAAACAAGAGCCTTGTGTCCCACTTGTTCCATGGAGTCTCTTTTCTTTGGCCTATTTTACACTAAGCACACCCCCCTCTTTCTTTTGCAGGGTCTTCTTCGAAGTCACCAAAATTCCTCCCTTGGACATGTTGAAGCTAGAGGAGATTTTGAACTACTGCTAATTCTGAGGCTGAGGATCTGGCACTCTGGCAGCAACCACCAGGTCCAGTCAGGCATTTAAATAAGCTGTTATTTATTCTCTTTGAATTTCTCTTTTGATCACTGTTCTTTATTTTTACTCTTTTATTTGTCTTTTCTCATATTGATAATCTTATAAATATTTAAGTTTTTTATGAAAGAAAAGAAATTATTATAGTATTTAAGTGAAATTTAATAAAAAAATTAATGTTTGTTGTTAAAATGGTTCCCCTCCCCTCTTATTGTTCAGGAGCTCCATGCATAGCCCAGGGATGTTTTTTACCCTGTGCCTCAAGGATCTAAGTTATCCAATTTCCTTCTCTGGTTGAGAGACTTTCTCTTCATGAGAAGAAGAATTGAATTAGGGTGTGAATTGAAGGATGAGTCTGTATAAGGAGGATCCTTTGGTGGCGGGGGGACCTTGGTGCCCAGTTCGAAGAGATAGAGCCCTACTGGGCAGACAGGCCTCAGTGTTCAGATCTGGGGCAGCTGGGAGTGTGGGCTAATACCCTTGGTCCGTATATCAGGTTTTTGGCTTTCTTTGTTTCTTCCTGGATGACAAACAGAGAATTAGGATTTTTAACCCCAATATGGCTCTACTTTCATAATTAGGCAGCTTTCTAGAGTCTAAGTTTGGAAAGCTGCTTGGAGTAGCATGCCAGAATCTCTTTTGGACCTTATTTTCTGTCAAGAGGAGATATTTCTGAGGCAGGGCAAGATGGCGGAAGAGTAGGGTCCCCAAGTCAACTGTCCCCACCAACCTAGATAACTTTCAAATCATCCTGAAAACCTACGAATACGGCCTGAGATTTAAAGAGAGAAGAGCTGGAATGCTCCAGTGAGAAGAGTTCTCGCTTCTATCAAGGTATGAAGACGGGAAAAAATAAAGAAATAAAAAGCATCCAAGGGGGAGGGGCCCCGCAAGGAGCCAAGCTAAGGCCAGGCAGCGAGAGACTCCAGGATGAGAAAGCCCCGTCCCAGAGAAGCAGAAACTTTACCAATCTTCCCGTACAGAAAGGCGTTCGCAGGGAACTCAGGCAGGATCCCAGGAGGGGCAGGGATGCCCACAGGCTCCCAGGGGCACTAACAGAGGAACTGTGCCTTGGGGGAGAGCTCGCCACACACTGCCGGCTGAGCTCCCTAAAGGGCTGGAATGTGCACCCAGCTGGGCCCCGGGAGCAGCTCAGACTGTGGCTCCGTGCAGAGGGGGCTGCGTGGACCGGGGAGCGGGATTCCAGCGGTGCAGGTCCTGGAGCCCAGGGTGCTTGGGAACACAGCCAGGATCCAGCGCTCCCCCCAGGACAGGCGGAGGCCAGGAGGACACAGGGCAGCAAGGACACTCCTGCTGCCAGGTGGCCCCAAGCTGTGCAGATTGGCGGCCCCTGCCCCAGGAGCATCCAGGAACCTGTGGACTGGGAACTGCAGTAGTTACTGCAGAAGCTGACTCCAGAGCTGGAAAGCTGAACGCTGCCACTGTTGTTCCTCCTGGTGTCACCTTGTACCTGGGACTGAGCAGGGCCATGAGGGACCAGGTGCCTCACAGGATAAACAGCTCCCACTGAGCCGTTCACCTTGCGGGGGGCTGAGCAGCTCCCCCAGGTGCACACACCTGAGAATCAGCACAGCAGGACCCTCCCCCAGAAGACCAGCTGGAAGGACATGGGAAAAGCAAGTTATTGACCAAGCAGCGCTTGAAAGTTCCAGGGGAAGTCAAGGGATTTAGAGTATATGAAATCAGAGGATACCCTCCTTGTTTTTTGTTTTCTGTTTCTTCCCCACCCCTTTTGTTTTCTCTTTTTCTCCTTTTTTCAGTACAACATGTTTTTAGCCACTCTGCACTGAGCAAAATGAGTAGAAGGAAAAACTCACCATAAAAGAAAGAATCAGAAACAGTACTCTCTACCAGAGTTACAAAATTTGGATTACAATTCAAGGTCAGAAAGCCAACTCAGAAGCACAATTATAAAGCTATTGGTGGCTCTAGAAAAAAGCATAAAGGATTCAAGAGACTTCATGACTGCAGAATTTAGATCTAATCAGGCCGAAATTAAAAATCAATTAAATGAGATGCAATCCAAACTGGAGGTCCTAACGATGAGGATTAACAAGGTAGAAGGACAAGTGAGTGACATAGAAGACAAGTTGATGGCAAGGAAGGAAGCTGAGGAAAAAAGAGAAAAAAAAATATCATGAGGATAGGTTAAGGGAAATAAATGACAGCCCCAGAAGGAAAAATCTATGCTTAAATGGGGTTCCAGAGGGTGACAAAAGGGACAGAGGACCAGAAAGTGTTTTTGAACAAATCATAGCTGAGAACTTCCCTAACTTGGGGAGGGAAACAGGCATTCAGATCCAGGAGATAGATCCCCCCCCGCCTAAAATCAGCCAAAATCCTTCAACACCTCAACATTTAATCGTGAAACTTGCAAATTCCAAAAATAAAGAGAAGATCCTTAAAGCAGCAAGAGACAAGAGATCCATAACCTTTATGGGGAGAAGTATTAGGTTAATAGCAGACGTCTCCACAGAGACCTGGCAGGCCAGAAAGGGCTGGCAGGATATATTCAGGGTCCTAAATGAGAAGAACATGCAGCCAAGAATACTTTATCCAGCAAGGCTCTCATTCAGAATAGAAAAAGAGATAAAGAGCTTCCAAGATAGAAACTAAAGAATATGTGACCACCAAACGAGCTCTGCAAAAATCTTTTTTTTAAATTTTTTTATAAATTTATTTTTACTGGGGTTCAATTTGCCAACATATAGAATAAAACCCAGTCCTCATCCCATCAAGTGCCCCCCTCAGTGCCTGTCACCCGGTCACCCCCACCCCCTGCCCACCTCCCCTTCACCACCCCTAGTTCATTTCCCAGAGTTAGGAGTCTCTCATGTTCTGTCTCCCTTTCTGATACTTCCCACTCATTTTTTCTCCTTTCCCCTTCTATTCCCTTTCACTATTATTTATATTCCCCAAATGAATGAGACCATATAATGTTTGTCCTTCTCCAATTGACTTATTTCACTCAGCATAATACCCTCCAGTTCTATCCACGTTGAAGCAAATGGTGGGTATTTGTCATTTCTAATGGCTGAGTAATATTCCATTGTATGCATAGACCACATTTTCTTTATCCATTCATCTTTCGATGGACACCGAGGCTCCTTCTACAGTTTGGCTATTGTGGACATTGCTGCTATAAACATTGGGGTGCAGGTGTCCTGGTGTTTCACTGCATCTGTATCTTTGGGGTAAATCCCCAGCAGTGCAATTGCTAGGTCGTAGGGCAGATCTTTTTTTAACTTTGAGGAACCTCCACACAGTTTTCCAGAGTGGCTGCACCAGTTCACATTCCCACCAACAGTGCAAGAGGGTTCCCTTTTCTCCGCATCCTCTCCAACATTTGTGGTTTCCTGCCTTGTTAATTTTCCCCATTCTCACTGGTGTGAGGTGGTATCTCATTGTGGTTTTGATTTGTATTTCCCTGATGGCAAGTGATGCGGAGCATTTTCTCACGTGCCTGTGGGCCATGTCGATGTCTCCCTCTGTGAGATTTCTATTCATGTCTTTTGCCCATTTCATGATTGGATTGTTTGTTTCTTTGCTGTTGAGTTTCATAAGTTCTTTATAGAACTTTTTGCTTTTGTTTCTCTTGCCTTCATGGATGTATCTTGCAGGAAGTTACTGTGGCCAAGTTCAAAAAGGGTTTTGCCTGTGTTCTCCTCTAGGATTTTGGTGGAATCTTGTCTCACATTTAGATCTTTCATCCATTTTGAGTTTATCTTTGCGTATGGTGCAAGAGAGTGGTCTAGTTTCAATCTTCTGCATGTGGCTGTCCAATTTTCCCAGCACCATTTATTGAAGAGACTGTCTTTTTTCCAGTGGACAGTCCTTCCTCTTTGTAAAAAATTAGTTAACCATAAAGCTGAGGGTCCACTTCTGGATTCTCTATTCTGTTCCATTGATCTATGTGTCTGTTTTAGTACCAGTACCACACTGTCTTGATGACCACAGCTTTGTAGTACAACCTGAAATCTGGCATTGTGATGCCCCCAGATATGGTTTTTTTTTTTTAATATTCCCCTGGCTATTCGGGGTCTTTTCGGATTCCACACAAATCTTAAAATAATTTGTTCCAACTCTCTGAAGAATGTCCATGGTACTTTGATAGGGATTGCATTATTTATTCATAGAGACACAGAGAGAGAGAGAGAGAGAGAGAGACAGAGGGAGAAGCAGGTTCCATGCAGGGAGCCCGACGTGGGACTCGATTAGGGTCTCCAGGATCATGCCCTGGGCTGCAGGCGGCGCTAAACCACTGAGCCACCGGGGCTGCCCTAGAGATTGCATTAAACATGTAAATTGCCCTGGGTAACATTGACATTTTCACAATATTAATTCTTCCAATCCATGAGCATGGAATATTTTTCCATCTCTTTGTGTCTTCCTCAATTTCTTTCAGAAGTGTTCTATAGTTTTTAGGGTATAGATCCTTTATCTCTTTGGTTAAGCTTATTCCTAGGTATCTTATGCTTTTGGGTGCAATTGTAAATGGGATTGACTCCTTATTTTCTCTTTCTTCAGGCTCATTGTTGGTGTATAGAAATGCCACTGACTTCTGGGCATTGATTTTTGTATCCTGCCACACTGCCGAATTGCTGTAGGAGTTCTAACAATCTTGGGGTGGAGTCTTTTGGGTTTTCTATGTACAGTATCATGTCACCTGCGAAGAGAGAGAGTTTGACTTCTTCTTTACCAATTTGAATGCCTTTTGTTCCTTTTTGTTGCCTGATTGCTGAGGCTAGGACTTCTAGTCCTATGTTGAATAGCAGTGGTGAGAGTGTACATCCCTGTCTTCTTTCTGATCTTAGGGGAGACTCCCAGGGTTTCCCCATTGAGAATGATATTTGCTGTGGGCTTTTTGTAGATGGCTTTTAAGATGCTGAGGAATGTTCCCTCTATGCCTACACTCTGAAGAGTTTTTAATTTTTTTATTTATTTTTTATTTTTTTTCACTCTGAAGAGTTTTGATCAGAAATGGATGCTGTATTTTGTCAAATGCTTTCTCTGCATCTACTGAGAGGATCATATGGTTCTTGTTTTTTCTCTTGTTGATATGATCAATCACATTGATAGCTTTATGAGTGATGAACCAGCCTTGCATCCCAGAGATAAATCCCACTTGGTCATGGTGAATAATCCTCTTAATGTATTGTTGGATCCTATTGGCTAGTATCTTGTGAATTTTTGCATCTGTGTTCATCAGGGATATTGGTCTATAATTTTTCTTTTTGGTGGGATCTTTGTCTGGTTTTGGAGTTAAGGTGATGCTGGCCTCATAAAATGAGTTTGGAAATATTCCATGTCTTTCTATCTTTCAGAATAGCTTTAGTAGAATAGGTATTGTTTCTTTAAACGTTTGATAGAATTCCCCTGGGAAGTATCTGGCCCTGGACTCTTGTGTCTTGGGAGGTTTTTGATTACTGCTTCAATTTCCTCCCTGGTTATCAGCATGTTCAGATTTTCTATTTCTTCCTCTTCCAGTTTTGGTAGTTTGTGGTTTTCCAGAAATGTATCTATTTCTTTATATTGCCTAAATTATTGGCATATAGGTGCTCATAGTATGTTTTTAAAATTGTTTGCATTTCCTTGGTGTTGGTCGTTCTCTCTCCTTTCTCATTCATGATTTTATTAATTTGAGTCTTCTATCCCTTCTTTTTAATAAGGCTGGCTAATGGTTTATCTATCTTATTAATTCTTTCAAAGAACCAACTCCTGGTTCTGTTGATCTGTTCCACAGTTCTTCTGGTCTCTATTTCGTCGAGTTCTGCTCGAATCTTTATTAACTGTCTTCTGTTGGGTGTAGGAACTATTTGCTGTTTTTTCTCTAGCTCCTTTAGGTGTAAGGTTAGCTTTTGTATTTGAGTTCTTTCCAGTTTTTGGAGGGATGCTTGTATTGCGATGTATTTCCCTTTTAGGACTGCTTTTGCTGTATTCCAAAGATTTTGAATGGTTGTATCTTCATTTTCATTAGTTTCCATGAATCTTTTTATTTTTTTATTATTTTTTTAATTTTTATTTTTTATCTTTTATTTATGATAGTCGCAGAGAGAGAGAGAGAGAGAGAGGCAGGCAGAGACATAGGCAGAGGGAGAAGCAGGCTCCATGCACCGGGAGCCCAATGTAGGATTCGATCCCGGGTCTCCAGGATTGCGCCCTGGGCCAAAGGCAGGCGCTAAACCCCTGCGCCACCCAGGGATCCCCCCATGAATCTTTTTAATTCTTCTCTAATTTCCTGGTTGACCCTTTCATCTTTTAGCCGGATGGTCCTTAACCTCCACGTGTTTGAAATCCTTCAAAGATTTCAAGTATCAAGAAGATACTAGCCAATAGGATCCAACAGTACATTAACAAGATTATTCACCCCCAGTCTCTCTGCTTCTCTTTGATTGCTGTTCTGAGCTTTTTGCTTGATTTGCAGTACTCGAGTTCACTGCCATGTCTTCTGAAGAAGGGATGCTTTTCTTGGGAGGGTTGAACTTCAACACCAATGAGCAGGCTTTGGAAGACCACTTCAGCAGCTTCGGTCCTATCTCTGAGGTGGTTGTTGTCAAGGACCGGGAGACTCAACGATCCCGGGGTTTTTGTTTCATCACCTTCACCAATCCAGAGCATGCCTCAGATGCCATGAGACCCATGAATGGAAAGTCTCTGGATGGTCGCCAGATCCGTGTGGATCACGCGGGCAAGTTGGCCAGGGGAACTAGAGGGTGTGCCTTTAGGGCCCATGGGCGTGGTCGCAGCTACTCTAGAGGTGGTGGGGACCAGGGCTATGGGAGTGGCAGATATGACAGTCAACCTGGAGGATATGGATATGGAAGGTCCAGAGACTAAGGTGGCAGAAGCCAGGATAGTTTTGACCACTACTCAGGAGGAAATTACAGAGACAATTATGACAACTGAGATGAGGCATGTGCACCTAAAGTAGATACACAAGGAATAAAACTTCTGATCCAGGATCATCCTTCCAAATGGCTGTATTTATAAAGATTTTTGGAGCTGCACTGACACATCTGTTCTAGTACATCAAGTTCTATTTTTTAACTGAGCTCCAGAAGTAGTTTGTTATAGAGACATTTTAGAGAAAGCTCCATTTGATTTCTAAAATTTTCTCCCATTTAAATACTAATCCTGGGACATTGCAGATGCTGGGTATTTTTCCTCAACCTGTTTTTCAGTTTGGGCTCTCAGGATTACTGGTTGTGGCAAAAAAAAAAAAAATGTTTGTTCAGACTGCTTTAAAAACAAATAATGTGCATTTAGGGACATTTAAAAGCCTAATGTGATTAGGCTTTTATCATCATTAGGAAGCAATTTCCAAATGCAAATAAAAGAAATCATTGACACGATTAGAGGCGGTTTTCTTTTTTTTTTTTTTTTAATTCAAGGTTACCACCCTGAGTATACAGAAGTTTCTTAAAAATATTTGTGAATGTATTTTTTAGTACTGGAAGAAAAAAAATCTGTTGTCTCATTTAGCATTTTAGGATATTCTTCACGGAGTTGATTAAAAAGTTGAAACATAAAAAAAAAAAAAAAAAGAAGATTATTCACTACGACCAAGTGGGATTTATCCCCGGGATGCAAGGCTGGTTCAACACTGGTAAAGCAATCAATGTGATTGATCATATCAACAAGAGAAAAAACAAGAGTCATGTGATCCTCTCAATAGATGCAGAGAAAGCATTTGACAAAATACAGCATCCATTCCTGATCAGAACTCTTCAGACTGTGGGAATAAAGGGAACATTCCTCAGCATCTTAAAAGCCATCTACAAAAAGCCCACAACAAATATCATTCTCAATGGGGAAATACTGGGACCTTTCCCCTAAGATCAGGAACACGACAGGGATGTCCACTCTCACCACTACTATTCAACATAGGACTAGAAGTCCTAGCCTCAGCAATCAGGCAACAAAAAGAAATAAAAGGCATTCAAATTGGCAAAGAAGAAGTCAAACTCTCCCTCTCTGCAGATGACATGATACTGTACATAGAAAACCCAAAAGACTCCACCCCAAGATTGCTAGAACTCCTACAGCAATTTGGCAGTGTGGCAGGATACAAAACCAATGCCCAGAAGTCAGTGGCAGTTCTATACACTAATAATGAGACTGAAGAAAGAGAAACTAAGGAGTCAATCCCATATACAATTGTACCTAAAAGCATAAAATACCTAGGAATAAACCTAACCAAGGAGGTAAAGGATCTATATCCTCAAAACTGCAGAACACTTCTGAAAGAAATGGAGGAAGACACAGAGATGGAAAAATATTCCATGCTCATGGATTGGAAGAATTAATGTTGTGAAAATGTCAATGTTGCCCAGGGCAATTTACCCATTTAATGCAATCCCTATCAAAATACCATAGACTTTCTTCATAGAGTTGGAACAAATCATCTTAAGATTTGTGTGGAATCAGAAAAGACCCCGAATAACCAGGGGAATATTGAAAAAGAAAACCATATCTGGGGGCATCACAATGCCAGATTTCAGGTTGTACTACAAAGCTGTGGTCATCAAGACAGTGTGGTACTGGCACAAAAACAGACACATAGATCAATGGAACAGAATAGAGAACCCAGAAGTGGACCCTCAACTTTATGGCCAACCAATATTAGACAAAGCAGGAAAGACTATCCACTGGAAAAAAAGACAGTCTCTTCACTAAATGCTTTTCGGAAATTTGGACAGCCACATGCAGAAGAATGACACTAGAGCATTCTCTTACACCATACACAAAGATAAACTCAAAATGGATGAAAGATCTAAATGTGAGACAAGATTCCTTCAAAGTTCTAGAGGAGAACACAGGCAAAACCCCTTTTGCACTTGGCCACAGCAACTTCTTGTGAGATACATCCATGAAGGCAAGAGAAACAAAGCAAAAATGAATTATTGGGACTTCATCAAGATAAACTTTTGCACAGCCAAAGAAACAGTCAACAAAACTAAAAGACTACCTACAGAATGGGAGAAGATATTTGCAAATGACCTATCAGATAAAGGGCTAGTATCCAAGATCTATAAAGAACTTATTAAACTGAACACCCAAGAAAAAAAATCCAACCATGAAATGGGCAAAAGACATGAACAGAAATCTCAGAGGAAGACATAGACATGGCCCACAAGCACGTGAGAAAATGCTCCGCATCACTGGCCATCAGGGAACTCCAAATCAAAACCACAATGAGATAACACCTCACACCAGTGAGAATGGTGAACATTAACAAGGCAGGAAACAACAAATGTTGGAGAGGATGTGGAGAAAGGGGAACCCTCTTGTACTGTTGGTGGGAATGTGAACTGGTGCAGCCACTCTGGAAAACTGTGTGGAGGTTCCTCAAGGAGTAAAAAAATAGATCTGCCCTACGACCTAGCAATTGCACTGCTGGGGATTTACCCCAAATATACAGATGCAGTGAATTGCCGGAACACCTGCACCCTGATGTTTCTAGCAGCAATGTCCACAATAGCCAAACTGTAGAAGGAGCCTCGGTGTCCATCGAAAGATGAATGGATAAAGAAGATGTGGTTTATGTATACACTGGAATATTACTTAGTCTTTAGAAACGACAAATATCCCCCATTTGCTTCGAAGTGGTTGGAACTGGAGGGTATTATGCTGAGTGAAATAAGTCAATCGGAAAAGGACAAACATCAGATGGTCTCATTCATTTGGAGAATATAAAAAATTAGTGAAAGGGATAGAGGGAAAGGATAGAAAATGAGTGAAAATATAAGTGAGGGTGACGAAAAAATGAGAGCACCTAACTCTGGGAAATGAACAAGGGGTGGTGAAAGGGAGGTGGGTGTGGTGTTGGGGTGACAGGCACTGAGGGGGGCACTTGGTGGATGAGCACTGGGTATTATGCTATATGTTGGCAAATTGAACTCTAATAAAAAATAATTTAGGGATCCTTGGGTGGCGCAGCGGTTTAGCACCTGCCTTTGGCCCAGGGCATGATCCTGGAGACCCGGGATTGAATCCCACATCGGGCTACCGGTGCATGTAGCCTGCTTCTCCCTCTGCCTATGTCTCTGCCTCTCTCTCTCTCTCTGTGTGACTATCATAAATAAATAAAAAAAATTAAAAAAAATAATTTAAAAAGAGGAGACATTTCCACCTGTGATATCAGTGAGATGTCCCACGAATGTGAACATCAGTAATTTGCCCAGTGTTCATTCATAACACCTTAAGGAAGTTCTACTCTCTCTCCCTATCCTACGTCTGGGGTTATGTGTACTGGTACAGCTATCTTAGTTGTTAACAGAGGGGTTACATTTACTCTGTGCCAGTTGATAAAGAGCCACTGCCTTTAATCATGCCTCTAAGACAGCTGGAACCTCCCCACAATCTAGTAACTGAAGTAAGTAATGTCACAGCAGGAGACCTCTAGGACTCTATTTGAGTACAATGACTGGCAGTTGTGATTGATCTGTGCTCATTTGTCATTACTTGTCACATGTTTTGAATATCAGTCCTGAGGGTGGGAAGCTGGTGGAGGGGACAGTCAGTGGAGAGCTCTTGGGGAAAATACTTCCCCACTTCTAGTCCCAGCTTCTCCTTGCTAGTCTGATCACATTTCCTGTTGTGGTTGGGGACAGAAGGGAGAGCACTCTGAGCCCTTAGATCTCTTAGTGCTTTCTTTCTCCTTGTGTCAGTTTCCCATTCCCCTCCAAACTTGCTTTGCCTTGGTGACCAGATATCCCTGGGTTCCCTCCTGCCTCATTCCACTACTTTGCAGGGTGAGTAAAGGGTAAGGCCAGAGGTCTAAGTTGCCTGGCAGTGATTCACTTTGTATAGCCAACTTTGCATAAACATACTAAAAGCGCTAGGCTTGAATCCTTCTTGCAAATTCCAGCCTCACTGAAAGGAAGCATCTTACACATGCTTTTTAATTCAGGAGCTTCATTGGAGTTAAAAATGAATTGATTTGATTATTCCTCTCCCTCACCTTTTTTCAACTCTGTTCTTTTTTTTTTTCAACTCTGTTCTTGATAAGTGATAATAGAACCATTAATCATTTTTGTTGTGTCATCTGCATGTCTCAGAATTTATTTTACACTTATCACTACTTCAAAATTAAGATAGCTATTAGACCTGGATCTTATTTTTTGTTCTTTTATTAAAGAAGCACATCATATTCTTTGTCAAGAATTCAAGAATTTGTTTTTATATTTGGATGACTCTAAATCAGTGTAATTGGTTTTCTTTGTAACCTTATATAACCGTTTTATTCACATATCATGCAATTCACCAATTTAAAGTGTACAATTCAATAGTTTTTGGTATATTCACAGAGTTGTACATCTGCAGCCATAATCTAATTTTGGAACATTTTCATCACCCCATAAAGAAACCCCGTGCCATTAGCAGTTAACCCCAATCCTATACATTCCCCCACCCCCAACCCTAGGCAACCACTAATTTTTCTGTCTCTATAAATTTGCCTATTTTGGACACTTCACATAAACCAAATCATACAATGTGTAGCCTTTTGTGTCTGGCTTCTTTCTCTTGGCATGTTTTCAAGGTTTATCCATGTTGTAGTGAGTGTCAGTCCTTAATTTCCTTTTATTTATTGCTGAATGATATCCCATTGTATGAATATACAATATTTTATTTAGTCATCAGTTGATAGAAATCTGTTTTTCCCCACTTTTTTGCTATTATGTGTAATTGTGCTATGAGTATTCATGAACAAGGTTTTGTGTGGACATATGTTTTTGTTTCTCTTGTGAATATACTTAGGAGTGGAATTGCTGGATTATGTGCTATTTTACATCCCTATGAGCAGTGTATGAGGGTTCTAATTTCTCTACATTCTTTCCAACACTTGGTATTATCTGTTTTTTTAATTATAGCCATCCTAGTGGGTGTGAAGTGTAGTATCTTACTATGGTTTTGATTTCCATTTCCTTGATGGCAAATAATGTCTAGCAGTTTTTTTAATGTGCTTATTTGCCATTTGTTTATCTTCTTTGGAGAGATGTCTATTCACATTCTTTGCACATCTTTAATTATTTGTGTCTTTATTACTGAATGGTAAGAATTCTTCATATATTCTGGATCATAGATATGATTTGCAAATATTTTCTCTGATTCTATGGATTGTCTTTTCACAAGACAATCTTGATAGTGCTATTTGTAACATAGGAGTTTTTAATTTTGATAAAGTCAAATTTATCCATTTTTTGGGATATTTTTGCTTTTGTGTCACATCTTAAAAAACATTGCCTAGTTCAAGGTCATGAAGATTTATCCACATGATTTTGTCTAGGAGTTTTATAGTTTAACTCTTTCATTTAAGTCTTAATCTATTTTATTTATTTTTATTTTTTAGAATAACAAAAAATATTTTACTAAAACATAAGATTTACATAAGTTTCCAGACAAGCCATACAAAATGGTCACAAGCTTTTTCTTGAAGGAAGGATTCTACACTTGACAGCAAAGTCACGATGTTATTAGTGAGGGCTGTGATGTTTGTTTACTGTTCCGTTTGGTTCAAACAATCAAGCTTGTCCATCTACAGCATCTAAATAAATTTAGACTTGGCTAGAGAGCATATTCTAAAGAACTGGTTAGCTGCTTTTAACCGATGCAATTAGATCACCAATAAAAAGGGGGAAAGGAGCCCATAAAATTAAAACTACCTCTCCCCCTCAAAAAAAAAAAAAAAACACCCATACCTCTGCAGCTGACCCTGACAACTACCTTCATTCCCAGTGCTTTATACTTAAACCATGATGGGCAAAATGAATAAAAGCAGAGAGGGGCCACTGCTTTTAAACGTTTCACAACAATCCAGATGGTACTTCTAGCCTCTACTCATGCTTTACAACAGTGAATCAGGACAAGACATAGATTTGCTAATGTGCATTTATTTTTTTAAGATTCTGTTCGAGAGAGAGAGAGAGAGAGAGAGAGAGTCAGAAACACAGGCAGAGGGAGAAGCAGACTCCATGCAGGGAGGCGACGAGGGACTTGATCCGGGGTCTCCAGGATCAGGCCCTGGGCTGGAGGCGGCGTGCTAAACCGCTGAGCTACCTCGGCTGCCCGCTAATGTGCATTTAATCACCAAAGGACTGAAGATGTCTGGGCTTTTATTCTGTAATGTTTCTAAGACTGTGTCCATTAAATGCAAACAAAAAAGGAAGAAGTCTTGGCAGAACAGGAGAAGCGATGCACACTTGATGATTGGATTAATTTTAAATATTCACGGCATATAGCCTAGTCCATGCTCAAGCTATTTCTAAGGCTTGGGCTTCTTTGTTCTCCCATTGCCCCGCTACATCATTTGCTAATGGATCATCTGGATTGGGAGCACTTAACAAAGCCTGGATCTATAGCAGAACTGTGCAGATCTGCAGTGCTGGGGACCACTTATCTATCAAAATATCTAAACATATTCTTCCCAACTTGTCTACGTTAGGATGATAAATTTTGGTCATGAAACGTACTTGAGGGGCTGCCATCAGGTATTCTTCTGGAAGGAATAGTTCGTTTAAAAGTCCCTCCCTCAAGGGGGGAATCCTAGGGGCCTGCAATGACCACAAGAAAATAATGGGCATTGCTCTCATCTGGTTCTGCTTTAATGCCAGGAACTGGTTCTGCCAGCAAACGCTGGGTTTCCTTGATAATCCTGCAGGGCAGCCCGGCCATCTTGTCAGATCCTGAGTTCGGCCTCTGATCTCTGACTCTGGCTCCTCTTGCCTCACGCACGAGTCAAGTCTTAATCTATTTTAAATTAATTTTTATATATGGTGATATGTAGGTGTCCAACTTCATTTTCTTGTGGATATTCAGTTGCTCTAGCACTGTTTTTTGATTTAATTTGATTTAATTATCTTGGCACCCTTGTTGAAGACTAATTGACTATAAATGTGAGAGCTTATTTTTGGGTTCTCAATTCTATTCTGTTTACCTATATGTTTATCCTTATGCCAGTACCACACCATCTTGATTATTATAGCTTTCTAGTAAGTTTTGAAATCAGGAAATTGTGAGTTCTCCCACTTTGCTTCTCTATTTCAAGATTATTTTGGCTATGCGTTTCTAAATGAATTTTCACATCAGCTTGTCAATTTCTGAAAAGAAAGCTGGGATTTTCATAGCAATTGCATTCAATTTGTAGGCCAATTTAAGGAGTATTGCCATCTTAATCATACTATATCTATAAAAACATATTTTGTGCCAGTCTCAGCCTGTTGATAACCTGTGTTGTGGCTGGACCAGCTCTGATCTCTGTGGTTCTTACTATGATTGCAAGTTGCCCTTAGCAGTAACCATCAGGAAATTCTGAGAAAAGGGTTATTACTTACAAGTTCTGGAAATTACATAGCCCATGTAGAAGCACACAGCAAGATCTAGTAATGGTGGGGGAAGATGGAGAAGGAAAGAGAGTGCTTGCACACCCAGGACTAGGGTTCTGCTTCTGTTGAGCTTGAGGGGAGGAACATAGGGTTTTGTGGGCTCATTCCTTATTGGTGAATTTAAAACCTAAAAGCAAGAATTTAAAGTATGGGAAGAGAAAAAAAAACAGTAAGAGAAGAGAAAAAATTGGCCTAAATGATCAGTTATCAAAATCCACCAAGGAGAGATGGAGGGGGTGGGGGGACTAGCAATGTGTTTAAGTCAGACAATTGCATTATGAAAAACAAAACAAAACAACAACCTGTTAGGGATTTAATTATAACATGGTATGTCTTTTATTTAGGTCTTTAATTTTTTTCAACAATATTTTATAGTTATCATAGTATGGCCTTTTTTTATCTTATATTTCTGTTGTTATATTTATTCCTAAGTATTTTTTAATAGAGCCATCAGTCTTGATCACTTTCAATTTCTTGCTTATGCTTACATGTTTTGATTATGGCCTTACACAAAAGATGACCTTATTAAGCCTTGCCAACTTTACCTCCTAACTATTTCTTGAATTGGCATTTTCATTATAATGTCTACTACCACTGCCCAGGTTTGAGATCTTATCTTTTGCTTGGGTTACTTATGGGACTTTTCTAACTGGTCTGCCTATCTTTAGTTTTACTCCCTTCAAATTCACCCTCCCATACAATGACCAGAATGATTTATTTAAAATTCAATTCTTGATTATAGTTCTGGGTAACATGGTTATGTGACTGCTACTCTTTGTCTCTCAGTGAATGCAATCATAAAATCTGGATAGAGTGCATGGCACAGCTATTTGAGAATTCTGAAAAATAAGCAGCTTAAGGCAGATTGGAGAAGATCAAAGTTTGAGCAACCAGCAAACCAGTGGAGAATTTCTACTTTTCCTGCTCTCAGACTCTCCAATCTGAACTTAAGGAGCTGAAAACCTGGAAGTGAGCACTATAATACAGAGAACTCCAAGAGAATTCTCTAGTTCTGGCTTCGAAAATGAGGGGGCAGAAATCCCCCATGTTTTTCCTTATTTATCTCTTTTCTCACATCCCAATCCCTAGGCAACTATGCAGTGACAGCAATTATACTTGCAATGGGTACCTTCAGGAACGAATAGTCTTAGAGAGATGACCCTTAATTATTATTTGATGCAGCTGTGGTCGCAGTGAGTAGAGCCACACACTGTTGCTTTTTAATATCTCTGTCCTTCCACTGTTTGTCTTCAGAGGTGGCACAATTGCAGAAGTGAACAGTTTCTGACCACAAGACTGAAAGAAAGTCCCAAGAATTGGATAGTACTGGGGAGAGGTTGTGCTCAGGAAGGTGACCTCAAAGTTTGTTTGTTTGTTTTTTTTTTTAGAGATTTTCAAACAACTTTCCTTTTTTTTTCTTTGCAAATAATTTTTTTAAAAAGATTTTATTTATTTTTTCATGAGAGTCACACAGAGAGAGGCAGAGACACAGGGAGAGGGAGAAGTAGGCTCCCCTTAGGGAGCCTGATGTGGGACTCCATCCCAGGACCCCGGGATCATTCCATGAGCCGAAGGCAGACCCTCAAACACTGAGCCACCCGGGTTCCTCTGTCTTTTATTTTTTTTAAATATTGTATTTATTTTAGAGAAAGAGCATGAGTGGGGGGAGGGGCAGAGGGAGAGAGAGATTGAGAATCCCAGACTCCACACTGAGCATAGAGCCCAATGCAGGGTGCAATCACCCAGGACCCTGAGATCAAGAACTGGGCTGAAACAAAGAGTTGGATGCTTAACTGACTGAGCCACCCACATGCCCCTCAAAGTTCTTATTTTTCTTTTTTATGAGCTTCTGGGTATGTGCCACTAATCTGTGTATGAATTGATCAGATCCTAATTAGCATACCAAAGAATTTGAGAACTGAGTTGACCGACCACTTAGTGACACACATACCCTAGGCAAAGCTGAAGAACACTGCAAAAGTTTTGAAAACTGAACTGACATTGGACCATGAGCCCACAGAAGGCTAGTGGGAATGTGTGGCGTGAACCTAATCAGATTGACTGCTAAGGAAAACACATGTTTTTCCATACAATTTAAGCAAGTCCTAGGGTTTTATAATGTCATAGTCAAAATATCCAGGAAATACTCTGGAATTAACAGGCATACAAAGAACCGTGTGTATCTCACTTACATGGCAAAGACAACAGATATCAATTACAAGAGGTGATGAATATTGCAATTATCTGACAAAGACTTTAAATCAGCTACTATTAAAAAACAAACAATTGCAAACACCCTTGGAACAAATATTAAAATACAAAGACTCGGAGGGGCGGGCCAAGGGGGTGGAAGAGTAGGGTCCCCAAGTTACCTGGCCCCACCAACTTACCTATATAACTTTCAAATCATCCTGAAAACCTAAGAATTCGACCTGAGATTTAAAGAGAGAACAGCTGGAATGCTACAGAGAGAAGAGTTTGCGCTTCCAACAAGGTAGGAAGGCGGGGAAAAAAAATAAAAAAGAATCCAGTGGGGGAGGGGCCCTGCGAGGGGCCGGGCTAAGGCCAGGGGGCTAGAGCCTCCCAGGACAGGAAAGCCCAGCCCTGGAGAAGCAGGAACTTTAAAAATCCGTACCGGATTCTTCCCAGACGGAAAGGTACTTAGCAGGGAACTCAGGCAGGATCACAGGAGGGGCAGTGGAGCCTCCAGTTTCCTGCAGTCACTAATAGAGGAAGTGCACCCCAGGGGACAGCGCACCACAGACTGTGGGCAGAGCTTGGTAAAGGGCTGGAGAGCGCACCCCGTGGGGATTTGAGGAGAAGACAGCGGGTCAGGCTGGTGCTCCAGACAGAGGGGGCTGCGCCCTGCTGCCTTTGGGAGCCACGTCCCCAAGGAGTACGATTCCAGCAGCACAGACCCCAGATCTCAGGGCGCTGGGGGAGATAGCCCAGGATTCTGTGCTCCCCCGGGACAGGTAGAGGAGAGGAGGGCCCAGGACAGCAAGGAGCTACTGCCGCCCGGCGCCCCCAAACTGTGCAGATCAGCACACCCACGCCCAGGAGCATCCAGGCCAGTGTGGACTGGGAGACTGTAGTAGTTATTGCAGGAACTGACTCCAGAGCTGGAAGGCTGGCCGCCGCCAGTGTTGTTGTTCCTCCTGGTGTCACCCTGTGCCTGGGACTGAGCGGGGGGGGGGGGTCAGGGGTCTCACAGGATAAACAGCTCCCACTGAGCTGTGCACCTGGCAGTAGGCAGGGCAACTCCCCCAGGTGCACACACCTGAGAATCAGCACAGCAGGGCCCTCCCCCAGAAGACCAGCTGGAAAGATAGGGGAAGAGCAAGTTCTTGACCACACAGTGCTGGAAAACTCAAGGGACATACAGTATATAGAACCAGAGGATACCCCTGCTTTTTCCCTTCTTTTTTTTTTTGTCTTCCTTTTTTTTTAAGTACAACTAGTTTTTTAGCCAGTCTGCATTGAGCAAAATGACTAGAAAGAATAACTCGCCACAAAAGAATCAGAAACAGTAGTCTCGCCCACAGAGTTATAGAATTTGGATTACAATTCGATGTCAGAAAGCCAATTCAGAAGCACAATTATAAAGCTACTGGTGGCTCTAGAAAAAAGCATAAAGGATTCAAGAGACATCATGACTGCAGAATTTAGATGTAATCAGGCCGAAATTAAAAATCAATTAAATGAGATGCAATCCAAACTGGAGGTCCTAATGATGAGGGTTGATGAGGTACAAGAAAGAGTGAGTGATATAGAAGACAAGTTGATGGCAAGGAAGGAAGCTGAGGAAAAAAGAGAAAAACAAAAGATGATGAGAAAAGGTAAAGGGAAATAAATGACAGCCTTAGAAGGAAAAAAATCTGCGTATAATTGGGGTTCCAGAGGGCGCTAAAAGGGACAGAGGACCAGAAAGCATATTTGAACAAATCATACCTGAGAACTTCCCCAATTTGGGGAAGGAAACAGGCATTCAGATCCAGGAGGTAGAGGGATCCCTCCCTAAAAGCAATAAAAACCAACAACACCTCGACATTTAATCGTGAAAATTGCAAATTCCAAAGATAAAGAGAAAATCCGTAAAGCAGCAAGAGACAAGAGATCCCGAACTTATATGGGGAGAAATATTACATTAACAGCAGACCTCTCCACAGAGACCTGGCAGGCCAGAAAGGGCTGGCAAGATATATTCAGGTATTAAATGAGAACATGCAGCCAAGAATACTTTATCCAGCAAGGTTCTCATTCAGAATAGAAGGAGAGATAAAGAGCTTCCAAGACAGATAGAAACTGACCACCAAACCAGCTCTGCAAGAAATATTAAGGGGGCACCTGTAAAAGAAAGAGAAAGCCCAAAGAAATAACCCACAAAAACAGGGACTGTATAGGTATTATGATGACACTAAATTCATATCTTTCAATAGTAACTCTGAACGTGAATGGGCTTAATGATCCCATCAAAAGACGCAGGGTTTCAGACTGGATAAAAAAGCAAGACCCATCTATTTGCAGTCTACAAGAGACTCATTTTAGACCTAAGGACACCTCCAGCTTGAAGATGAAAGGATGGAGAACCATTACCATTCAAAGGGTCCTCAAAAGAAAGCAGGGGTAGCAATCCTCATATCAGATAAATTAAAGGTTATCTCAAAGACAGTAATTAGAGATAAAGAGGGACACTATATCATACTGAAAGGATCTATCTAACAAGAGGACCTAACAATCATGAATATTTATACCCCTAATGTGGGAGCTGCCAAGTATATCAATCAATTAATAACCAAAGTAAAGACATACTTAGATAATAATACACTAATACTGGGAGACTTCAACACATTCAGCAAATGACAGACCTTCTAAGCACAACATCTCCAAAGAAACAAGAGCTTTAAATGATACACTGGGCCAGATGGATTTCACAGATATTTACAAAACTTTACATCCAAACGCAACTGAATACACATTCTTCTCAGGTGCACAAGGAACTTTCTCCAGAATAGACCACATACTGGGTCACAAATCAGGTCTCAACTGATACCAAAAGATTAGGATTGTCCCTGCATATTTTCGGACCATAATACTTTGAAACTTGAACTCAATCATAAGAAAATATTTGAAATAAACTCAAACACGTGGAGGTTAAAGAGCATCCAGCTAAAAGAAGAAAGGGTCAACCAGGAAATTAGAGAAGAATTATAAAGATTCCTGGAAACTAATGAGAATAAAGGTACAACTGTCCAAAGTCTTTGGGATACAGCAAAAGCAGTTCTATGAGGGAAATACATTGCAATAGAAGCATCCTTCAAAAAATTGGAGAATACTCAAATACACAAGCTAACCTTGCACCTAAAAGAACTGGAGAAAGAACAGCAAATATAACCTACACCAAGCAGAAGGAGAAAGCTAATAAAGATTTGGGCAGAACTCAATGAGATAGAGACCAGAACTGTAGAACAGATCAACAAAACCAGGAGTTGGTTCTTTGAAAGAATTAATAAGATAGATAAACCATTAGCCAGCTTTATTAAAAAAAAAATAGAGAAAAAAGAAAAAAAGAGAAAAGACTCAAATTAATAAAATCACGAATGTAAAAAGAGAGATCACAACCAATACCAAGGAAATACAAACGATTTTAAAAACATATTATGAGCAGCTATACGCCAATAAATTAAGCAATCTAGAAGAAATGACACATTTCTGGAAAACGACATACTGCCAAAATTGCAACAGGAAGAAATAGCAAACCTGAACAGGCCACTAACCAGGAAGGAAATTGAAGCAGTCATGGAAAACCTCCCAAGACACAAAGTCCAGGGCCAGATGGCTTCCCAGGGGAATTCTATCAAACGTTTAAAGAAGAAACATTACCTATTCTACTAAAGCTGTTCTGAAAGATAGAAAGGGATGGAGTACTTCCAAACTCGTTCTATGAGGCCAACATCACCTTAATTCCAAAGCCAGACAAAGATCCCACCATAAAGGAGAATTATAGACCAATATCCCTGATGAACTTGGATGCAAAAATTCTCAACAAGATACTAGTGAATAGGATCCAACAGTACATTCAGAAGATTATTCACCATGACCAAGTGGGATTTATCCCAGGGATACAAGGCTGGTTCCACACTCGTAAAACAATGTGATTCATCATATCAGCAAGAGAAAAAACAGGAACCATATGATCCTCTCAATAGATGCAGAGAAAGCATTTGACAAAAGACAGCATCCATTCCTAATCAAAACTCTTCAGACTGTAGGGATAGAGGGAACATTCCTCAACATCTTAAAAGCCATCTACGAAAAGCCCACAGCAAATATCATTCTCAATGGGGAGACACTGGGAGCCTTTCCCCTAAGATCAGGAACACGACAGGGATGTCCACTCTCACCACTACTATTCAACATAGGACTAGAAGTCCTAGCCTCAGCAATCAGGCAACAAAAAGAAATAAAAGGCATTCAAATTGGCAAAGAAGAAGTCAAACTCTCCCTCTCCGCAGATGACATGATACTGTACATAGAAAAACCAAAAGACTCCACCCCAAGATTGCTAAAACTCATACAGCAATTTGGCAGTGTGGCAGGATACAAAATCAATGCCCAGAAATCAGTCGTATTTCTATACACTAACAATCAGACTGAAGAAAGAGAAATTAAGGAATTAATGCCTTTTACAATTGCACTCAAAAGCGTAAGATACCTAAGAATAAACCTAACCAAAGAGGTAAAGCATCTATACCCTAAAAACTACAGAACACTTCTGAAAGAAATTGAGGAAGACACAAAGAGACAGAAAAATATTCCATGCTCATGGATTGGAAGAATTAATATTGTGAAAATGTCAATGTTACCCAGGGTAATTTACCCATTTTATGCAATCCCTATCAAAATACCATGGACTTTCTTCAGGGAGTTGGAACAAATCATCTTAAGATTTGTGTGGAATCAGAAAAGACCCCAAATAGCCTGGGGAATATTGAAAAAGAAAACCAGAGCCAGGGGCATCACAATGCCAGATTTCAGGTTGTACTACAAAGCTGTGATCATCAAAACAGTGTAGTACTGGCACTAAAACAGACACATAGATCAATGGAACAGAATAGAGAACCCATAAATGGACCCTCAACTCTATGGCAAAGTAATATTCGACACAGCAGGGAAGACTGTCCACTGGAAAAAGGAAAGTCTCCTGAATAAACGGTGCTGGGAAAATTGGACAGCCATGTGCAGAAGAATGAAACTAGACCATTGTCTTACACAAAGATAAACTCAAAATGGATGAAAGATCTAAATGTGAGACAAGAATCCATCAAAATCCTAGAGGAGAACACAGGCAACACCCATTTTGAACTTGGCCACAGCAACATCTTGCAAGATACATGTATGAATGCAAGGGAAACAAAAGAAAAAATGAACTTTTGGGACTTCATCCAGATAAAAAGCTTTTGCACAGTAAAAGACTCAGTCAAGAAAAGTAAAAGACAACCTACAGAAAGGGAGAAGATATTTGCAAATGACCTTTCAGATAAAGGGCTAGTATCCGAGATCTATAAAGAACGTATGAAACTGAACACCCAAGAAAAAAAAATCCAATCATGAAATGGGCAAAAGACATGAACGGAAATTTCACCAGGAAGACATAGACATGGCCAACAGGCACGTGAGAAAATGCTATGCATCCCTTGGCATCAGGGAAATCCAAATCAAAACCACGATGAGATACCACTTCACACCAGTGTGAATGGTGAACATTAACAAGATAGGAAACAACAAACGTTGGAGCAGATGTGGAGAAAGGGGAACCCTCTTGCACTGTTGGTCGGAATGTGAACTGGTGCAGCCACTCTGGAAAACTGCGTGGAGGTTCTTCAACCAGTTAAAAATAGAACTGCCCTATGACCCAGCGGTTGCACTTCTGGTGATTTGCTCTAAAGATACAGATGCAGTGAAACGGCAGGATACCTGCACCCCGATGTTTATAGCAGCAATGTCCACAATAGCCAAACTGTGGAAGGAGCCTCGGTGTCCACTGAAAGATGAATGGGTAAAGAAGATGTGGTTTATGTATACAATGGAATATTACTCAGCCATTAGAAACGACAAATACCCACCATTTGTTTCAACGTGGATGGAACTGGAGCGTATTATGCTGAGTGAAGTAAGTCAATCGGAAAAGGACAAACATTATATTGTCTCATTCATCTGGGGAACATAAAAATTAGTGAAAACAGTGAAAGGGAATAAAGGGGAAAGGAGAGAAAATATGTGGGAAATATCAGTGAGTGTGACAGAACATGACCGACACCTAACTCTGGGAAACCAACATGGCTAGTGCAAGGGTGGTCGGGCAGTGGGATGGGTGACTGGGTGATGGACACTGAGGAGGGCACTTGATGAGATGAGCACTGGGTATTATGCTATATGTTGGCAAATAGAATTCCAATAAAACATATACCAAAAAATTACAAAGCCTCATCCAATAAAGAGAAGATATAAAGGAGTAGAAATCAAGTGGAAACTTTAGAATTAAAAAATAGAATAACAAATTTTAAAAACCTCATGGGTAGACAAAATTCGCAAGTGAGATGTTAGAGGACAGTAAACTTGTAGATAAAGATTGTGCAATATACACAACAGAGCAAAAAAAGATTAGCCTCTGAGACTTGTGAAACAGTTTAATAACAGGTCTATCAGGTGTGCCATTGGAATTTCAGATAGAGGAGAAAGATAGAAGTGCTGAAAAAGTCTTTGAAGAAATAGTGGCTGAAAAATTGAGAATTTTGTTGAAAGACACCAACCAACAAATTCAAGAAAATGAGTAAATTCCAACCAGGATAAACCATAAGAAATCCATAGATAGATACATCATGATTAAATTGATGAAAAATAAGACAAAAGAATCTTAAAGGCATCCAGAGAGAAAAAATGCATTGTATATAGGGGAACAATGATTTGAATGGCTGCAGATTTATTATCAGAAATTCTAGATGAGAAGGAAGCAACATGAAAATTTTCAAGTATCGAAAGATTTGTCAGCCCAGAATTCAATATCCAACAAAAAATATCCAACAAAAAATATCCTTTAGGGATGAAGATCAAATTTAAAATACAATTCAGATGAAGGAAAACTAAGTAAATTCATTGTAAGCAGACAGGCTGAAAAAGAATTGGTAAAAAGGACTTTCGTCCTACAGAAATGAAATTTTACCAAAAGGGAAATTTGAACATTGGGAATTAAAAAAACAGAAGTAAATACCTGGGTAAATATAATAGACTATTTTTCTTCTTTTGAGTTTTGACTGAATGTAATACAATATTTTCTGAAGTGATTTTCATTATATGTAGATGTAATACATAAGACAATGATAGCATAAAGTGGAGAAGGTAGAGGGCCCAATATGCTGGTAAGGAATTTACACTGCAATTGAATTGGTAAAATATTGATTGTAAATAGACTTTGAAAGGTAGGTATTTTGTAATCTCAGAGCAACTACTAGAAGTTATACAAAGAGATGTCAACATCATAATAGACGTATTACAATTAGATACTAAAAAATGTTCAAATCTAAAAGGAAAAGGGAATCAGGAATAATACCAGAGAGACCAAACAGAAAAATAGTAAAATGGCAAATCTTGATCCAGTCATATCAATAATTATACTAACTGGTCTAAACATATCACTTAAAAGACAGATTGTGGGGCATCCCGGGTGGCTCAGCGGTTTAGCGCTGCTTTCAGCCCAGGGCCTGATCCTGGAGACCTAGGATAGATCGAGTCCCACGTCAGGCCCCCTGCATGGAGCCTGCTTCTCCCTCTGCCTGTGCCTGTGCCTCTCTCTCTCTCATAAATAAATAGAATATTTAAAAAAGACAGATTGTCAGAATGGATTAAAAAACAACACGCAACCATATGCCAATGACAGAAACTAACTTCAAAAATAATTACATGGATAGGTTAAAAGCAAATGAATGAAAACAGATACCATTCAAAACTAATCAAAAGAAATTTGAATGATGTTAATATAACATCAAAATTGACTTCAGAGCAAAGAAATTGCCAGTTAATTATGCATAATTAAACAGGAATATTATATATTAATACAAATGTCAATTCATGAGAATATATAGTAATCCAAACTATGTTTATTCTTAATAAGTTCAAAATACAAGAGGCAAAAATTGACATAGCTGAAAGAACAGACAAGTCTACAATTTCAGCTTTAGTAATTGATGGAAAATAGACAAAATCAGAAAGGATATTGGAACACCATCAATCCACTGACTGCAACTGACATTTATAAAATACTACACACAAGAACAGTAGGAATACACACTCTTCTCAAGTGCACATGGAACATTCACCAAGACAGACCATATCCTAGGTCACAAAAGAAGTCTTTTTTAAAAGTTTTAATTTAAATCCCACTTAGTTAACATACAGTGAAGTATTAGTTTCAGGTAGTATAGTGATTCAACAATTCCATACACTACCTTGTACCTGTCACCTATTTAACCCATTTACCCATCCACCTTCCTTCTGGTAACTATCAATTTATTTCTGTAGTGAAGAGTCTGTTGATCAGAGATATTGCCCTGTAGCTCTTTTTTTTTTTAATGGAGGTTTTATCTGGTTTTGGTATCAGGTTTAGTGCTGGCCTCCTGGAATTATTTTGGACTTTTCCTTCCTTTTTTATTTTTTGAAATAGTTTGAGAAGAATAGGTATTAACTCTTTAAATGTTTGCTACAATTTGCCTGTGAAGCCAGCTGAACTGGACTTTTCTTTGCAGGGAAATTTTTGATTATTGATTCAATTGCTTTGCAGGTTATCGGTCTGTTCAAATTTTCTATTTTTCCTGTTTCAGTTTTGGTAAGTTATATGTTTCTCTGAATTTATCCATTTCTTTAAGGTTGCCCAATCTGTTGGCATATAGTTTTTCATAATACTCTCCTATGATTGTATTTCTGTGGTGTTGGTTGTCATTTCTTCTCTCTCATTTGTGATTTTTTTGGGTCCTTTCTCTTTTCTTTTTGGTATGTCTGGCAAGAGGTTTATCAGTTTTATTAATTTTTTCAAAGAACCACATCTGGTTTCATTGATTTGTTCTTTTGGGTTATTTTTAGCTTCTATATCATTTATTTTTGCTCTAATCTTTATCATTTCCTTCCTTCTGGTGGCTCTAGGCTATATTTGTTGTTCTTCGCCTAGCTCCTTTATGTGTAAGGTTAGGTTGTTTGAGATATTTCTTGCTTTTCGAGGTTGGCCTGTATTGCTATACACTTCCTTCTTCGAACCACTTTTGCTGAATCCTAAAGATTTTGGATAACTGTGTTGTCTTATTTGCTTCCATGTATTTTAAATTTTTTCATTGATATCCCCGTTTAGTATCATGTCATTTAACCCCCATGCATCTGTTATCTTTCCAGATGTTTTCCTGTGGTTGACTTCCAGTTTCATAGCATTGTGGTCAGAAAAGATGCATGGTATGACTTTGATCTTCTTGAATTTGTAGAGGCCTGTTTTGTGCCCTAATATGTGATCTGTTCTGGATAATGTTCTATATACCCTTGAAAAGAATATATTCTGCTTTTTTAGGATGGAATGTTCTTTTTTATTTTTGGAATGTTCTTAATATATCTATTAAGTCCATTTGTCCCCATGTGTCATTCGAAGCCATTATTTCATTTTCTGTTTAAGCAATCTGTCCATTGATGTAAATGTGTTGTGTTAAAAATTTAACATCCATGATAAAAATGATCAATAAACTAAGAATAGATGGAAACTTTCTCAACCTGATAATGATTATCTCCAAAAATCTACATGTATTGTACTTAATGGTGAAAGACTGAAGATGTTCTTCCTAAAATTAGGAACAAGGCAGATACTCACTTTTACCAGTCTTATTCAACATTATACTGGAAATTTTAAGCAGTGTAATGAGACAAGAAAAATAAGTAAAAAGAATACAGATTAGAAAGAAAGGAATAAAATTGACCTTTTTTTTTGCAGATGGCATGATTATGTTGTAGAAAATCTCAAAGAATCTACAAAAAATACCCCTCCTAGAACTAACATATTGTTTAGCAAAATCACAGAACACAAGATCAACACACAAAAATCAATCACAGTTCTATATTCTGGCAATGTACAAGGAAATTAAAGCTTTAAAATGCCATTTATAATAGCTCTTAAAAATGAAATGCTTGAGTATAAATCTATTAAAACATTTATAAAATCTATGTGATGGAAAATACAAACTACTGATGAAAGAAATCATATAAATTGATAGGCATCATGTTTATGGAATGGAAGTGTCAACTTAGTAAAGATGTCCCTCCTCAAATTGGTCTGTAAATTTAACTCAATGCCAGTCAGAGTCCTAGCAGGTTTTCTTCTTGTAGATATAGACAAACTGACTGTAAAATTTACATGGGCAAATGACCTAGAGTAGCTAAGATAATTTTGAGAAAAAATAAGGAATCATATTAAAGACTTACTATAAAACTACAGTAATGAATATGGTATGTTATGATGAAGAAGAGAAAGAACAATGTATGAATAGAGAGTCCAGAAATAGACCCATACAATTATGGATGTAGGTGTAAAAGCAATTCAGTGATAAAGGCAGTCTTTTCAATACATGGCATTAGAACAATTAGACATCCACATAGTAAAAAATGAACCTTCATATAAACCTTACATTAGGGGATCCCTGGGTGGCTCAGTGGTTTAGTGCCTGCCTTCGGTCCAGGGCATGATCCTGGAGTCCCAGGATCGAGTCCCACATAGGGCTCCCTGCATGGAGCCTGCTTTTCTCTCTGCCTGTGTCTCTGCCTCTGTGTGTGTGTGTGTGTCTCTCATGAATAAATAAAATCTTTTATAAAAAATAAACCTTGCATTATACAAAAATTAACTCAAAGTTAGTTATATATCTAAAATTAAAATATAAAACTATAAAACCTTTAGAATTCAACATAAAATCTTTATGACCTGGGGTTAAATTGGATTTTCTGAGCAGCAGTGCTATTGACATTTTAGGCCGGATAAATAATTCTTTGTTTTGGGAATTTTCCTGTGCAGTGTAGGAAACTTAGCAATTTCTCTGGCCTTTATCCATTAAATACCAGTAGCACCCCCCTCTCATGCTATGACAACAAAAAATGTGCCTAAACAATTGCCCAGTGTCCCTGGGGCAAAGTTATCCCTGGTTGAGAACTACTGAGTTAGAGGAGGAATTTTTAGATATGACACTAAAGGTGCAATCCATAGAAGAAAAAAATGAATTATTCTTTCTATAAAAATGTAACATTTTTCCTCTGAAAAATATTCTTGAGAGGATGAGAAGACAAACTACGGACTGGTGAAAGATATTTGTAAATTATATATCTGACAAAAAACTTGGATGCAGAATATATAAAGAATTCTGAAAACCCAACAATAAGTAAATGAAAAACACAATTACAAACACAGGGAAAAGAATTTGAACACTTAACCAAAGAGGATTTAAGTATGACAAGCACATAAAAAGATTTTTAACATCATCTATGATGTTATGATGAGGTGCCTCTAAACATCTTGTAGAATGGCTAAAGTAAAATTACTAAATTCCAAGAGCTGGTGAGGATGTAGAGCAAGTAAAACTCTCAAACGTTGCTAGTTTGGATGCAAAATGGGACACTCTAAAAAATAGTTTGCAAGTTTCTTATTAAATTGAAACATGCATTATGATATAACCCAGCAATCCTACTCCTGGGTATTTATCTTAGAGAAGTGAATACAATAGCCTGAATATTAATGTTTATAACAGCTCTATGCATAATTGTCCCAAACTGGAAACAACCTAAAGGTTCTTTGGTAAATAGATAAACAAATATATCCATACAATGAAATACTATTCAGCAATGAAGAAGAACAAACTTGATTCACATGACAACTTGAAAGAATCTGAAAGCCTTTATACTGAGTTTAATAAGCTTATCCCAAAATGTTACATATTCTATGACATTCTTGAAAGGTCTAAACTGTAGGGATGGAAAATAGTTCAGAGATTAGAGTTAGGGTTAAGGAATATGTCTTTAAATCAGGAATGACTCAAGAAATTTACTGGAGCAGTGGAAACTGTTCTGAATCCTGATAGTAGTAGTGGTTACACGAATGCCTATATGTGTGAAAATTCACTGAATCATACACCAAAAAAAGCAATTTTACTGTATAATAAAAAAACAAGACAAATTGTATTCTGATGGTAATTCACTGGCCTACAGGATTAGTCTAAGCTTCTTAATATGAATTACAGAGCCCACTCTGGTGGTAGTTCCTCAGCAACAGGGCTGATTCCTTCATAAAGCCTAAGAATGTCATTTTTATGTGGGTAGACTGAAATGTGGTCCTGAAGGTCAGAACTTTTCTTTTGGGCAGCCCAGGTGGCTCAGCGGTTTAGCACCACCTTCGGCCCAGGGCATTATCCTGGAGACCTGGGATTGAGTCCCATGTCAGGCTCCCTGCATGAAGCCTGCTTCTCTCTCTGCCTGAGTCTCTGCCTCTCTCTCTGTGTGTGTCTCTCATGAATAAATAAATAAAATCTTTATAAAAATACTTTTTTGTCTTTCAGATTTTAATATTGGAGAGTCAAGGATTTACAAGATCTGAGTTCTCACTCTGGGTTAGCATTTTTGTGGAATCCTGGTCTAATACAGTCTCAGTGACCTACCTATGAAATGTGACCAATAACTGCCCCCACCCCCAGAGTCCCTGTTTGGCCAGAAATTGAACTGATTTTGATCCTAATTGAGCCTAACCCATTTTTTCATCTGAACAAAACTTCTTCCCACCTCAAAACGTTTTGGAACGGAGAGGAGTTACATGATAAATGTCTTAGTGGGGGGCAGATTTTATTTTCAAACGTTTTTCAAGGTGCTTTTTGCACTTATGCATCTATTTAGCAGTCTGGGCTGTACTCCTCTACCTCATTTCACCTTTCCAGTAACTAATTCATTTACTTGAAATCTGGATCCTGCATAAAATTGAATTCTAGAACAATTACAGTTACAGTGGTAGATATTTCCCCACAGGATTGCCTTGAGTTGTGGTTAGATTTTAGAATTTTCTGTGGTAGCTGTTTCAGTGTTAGGATTATCCCGATGGAGACTCTTGGCTTTGTGCTGCTGCTGTCCTCTTAACCTTCTATCCCTATGTGCATGGGACTTATTTAGAGTCTGGATGACTACCCAAGCCCACCTCCCATTTCCATTCCTGTTTGTTTAACTCCCCCCATGCTGAGGTAAATGATGAGACACTGGTGTTTATTACATTTATCCATTTATTAAAATATTTTATGAAGCAAAACTTTATTAATTTTGAGGACTGGTGTTCCATTTTTTTGGGGGGGAGGAGGAATAGGCACACTTTATAGACCTTTTCTTTCTGCTTTTTTTCTATTACCCCTAACTACCCTAGTTTCCTCCCCCAACCAGACCCTGGCCCTACTGTTTATTTGCAGGGACCTGTGAGGAAACAAAAAACACAGAAGAGGAAACAGCATGGATTACAGATTAGCAGACAGACAAATGCAATTCCATAAACCATATAGCCAGTCAGGGTTCTTCACAGGATGGAATGGTGTTCGTGGGTTTGTTTGCTTTGGTATCAGTTTCTACCCCTTATGAAGCTAAAATTCTTCCACTTGTGTCCCAAGGGAAGATGATGTTGACCCTAACTGATTCTTCTGATCAACCTATAACCTAAGTTATTAAGTTCAAAATGCCTTCCTTATTCTTACCCTGCCCTTTTAGACACAGCACAGGCCCTTTTGGGAGTGGGGATTGAAAGCTGCTGGCCTCCTGTAGTATTGATACCAGAAGCACTTGATGGCAGTCCAAATCTATTGGTATTCTCTTTCCCCATGATTCTTCTGGTTGGGAATTGCCCACTCAACCAAACCCTCAGAAAATACTACCAAAGATGCAACCAAACCCCAGAACTTTGGCTCTTAATGGCATCTCTGAACATAATTAAGATGGATATTTGGTGTCTGGTTCCACCACCCGAGCAACTATATTACTGAAATCAGTTAACAATGAAGCTCTAAAAGCAGCTTATGCTTCTAGAGGGTTAGCCAACTCCCTTGAGAAAGAGATCACCACTTCCTGCTTTGTTTCTAAGATAATACATTTAAAGTGCTCAGCAAGCTGTCTTCCTTTTGGGGAATCAATTGGTAATTAGGCAATTTAGGAGGTAACCGAGTGGTTTGGTAAGCCACACCTGCTTCTGGGTATCATCAGCTATCAATTCTCCATGAGTTGACTTCAACCCCAAATCCAAGTGGTTTCATTCAATATCATTCTGACTCAGGGTGAGAGAAGAGGATGGGTGAAAGGGAATCCAGATAGTACCACAGAGCAACAGTAGCATTACAATATACAAAGACAAATATCAAAGTAAGCACAAGAGATGGAGCCCTATTACAGTTTACTATCATCAGTGATAAAGATAGAAGACACAGCCCTGCTTAGGCACTGCCAAGATAAAGCTACCCTCTCCCAGGACTTCCTTCTGTTCCCTAAAATTTGCTCATCTGGAAATTTTCCATTTTGAAATAGCTCTTCTGAGAAAATATGTAACTTGGTTCCCAACTCCGTTAGTCACTATGTGTGCAAGTGTTAATGCGTCAACCACAGAGGAGCCAAGTTGGGCTGCAATGGTGACCTTGCTGATTTGATCTAATACCTTCTCCTAGGAAGAAAGAGTGATGCAGAGAAAGCCAACAATACAGCAACAGCACATTTCCCACTCAAATACATACAATAAGTTAACATATTCTGATGCTTAAATAAGTTTTAAATGTTTTCTCTCATCTTTTTCCATTAACTTTCTTCTCTAGTTGTAGAGCTAGGACTTTTTTGTTTGGCACAGCAATCAGACATGTAGGGACTATCCCCTTGTTAGTATTTTTCTCCTCACCCCTGCAGAGGTGGAACACAGGTGGCTGGTTTAAGTAGGCAAGGCTGGTGGAGTTCCAGAGTTGAGAACCAGTGCTTGGAGTCTGGATTGTGCACCTCGATGAACCAGCCATTGGACTGAGTCAGGAATTGAGCACGCTAAGTTTGTCTGAGAAGTGGGGAGAGGCCAGTTTTCTGGCTTTCTCTTGATAAAGGGGAAGGGACACTTATGAAAGGTCTGAGTTAAAGGGGGTGGAGTGGGAATACAAGGCAGACCAGAGAGAACCTCTCTGGACACTAGTATTTGATTAGATTTGCCTGGCTGTGGGTAGGCATTCAAAAAATGTGAATAGGGATTTGGGGCAATTTTGGCCTAGTTTGTTTTCATGAGAAATTTCAAAGAACCATGGGACAAGCAGAGGCTTTTAGCCTCCATTTCTCTAGGCCCATGTTCTTTCTGATCACTCTGGATGTCCCTCTGTACTCAAAGGAAAGGAGCAAGATGGGAGATTCAAAGGTCATTTGAGGACTGACCCAACAGCCTGTCCAGAAGACTCAGGCCAAGATGGAGCTTGTGGGGAAGGCCTAGGTTGTGACTTGTCAGGCAGTCCCTAGCTCAGGCATCTAAGTCACAGAGCTCAAGGCCTGGTTGCTCCATATAGTCTTTACTGGAGAAGGGGACAACACAGTTTGTGGCAGTTGCTGATGTAGAGTCCAGGATAAATAGAGCAAAAAAGGCAGAATGCCAGCTAAGCCCCCTTCTCTAGGGCATTGGTGTTTTTGTTCCCCCTTCCGTGGCCTGGCTCAGAATTTTACGGTGGGTGGGGGAAGAGGCGCATCAGAATCAGCTGGGCTATAGGTAGATCCCAGCCACTTCTAAGATGCTGAAAATGCACCAAAAGATCAGAAGCTCCACCAAGAACTAGGGCAGTTGGTAGAGGCATGTATGTGTGGGAGTGGGGGATGGGATCAGGGTGGGGAGGGATTCCTGGGTTAGCACAATAAATAATAGGGTCACTTAGAGGTTGAGTTGTATTTTCAGTTCTTAAAAAGAAAATATATATATATATATACACACACACACACACACACACACATCTTTATGTCTCTGTACATAATCTATACTGCAGCACAGCGGCAAAACATTTAGTTAAAAAATCCAGCGAGAATACAGGCAAACACTCCATGGCGGCATGCAGGCTAAGGTCAAGGCAGTAGCAGGGGATCCTGTATAGTTGCCATAGAGGTGAGCTCCAACCAGTGGGCCCATCCAGCCACCACAGCACCACCTGGACATGTGCAAAGACGTATATGCACACATGGAAAAACACAAAGGGTTTGCAGAGAAAGCAGCCACCATGTCTCCAAGAAAAGATTTCACATGGTTATTATAATGGGCAAATGGACAAGCCCCCAGGACCTAGTTCTCATCTTAATAAAGCCAAGTAGAAGAGACCTCCTGAAGTTACAAGTTGCAACTGGCAGGGATTGGGGTAGAAACAACCAAGCCTGGCTGTCCCCACCCCTCTCCTTATCTCCCTGAGAGTAATTTCTTTCTTTCTTTCATTCCCTAACATCCAATAGTTTCTCTGCTCATCAGAGAAAAGGGTTCCCAAGTTCCCCGAAGAGGTGAACTTTCTTGAATCCTCTGTAGATCCCAGGCCATTCATAATGAGCTTATCCCAAGTAAATACTGTAGTTGCTCAAGCTGCACAGAGAAGGAGAACTGAACAAAACAACTCGGAACAAGAATCTTTGGCCAATGAGAAAATGTAAACCTCTAAGGAGACCTGATTGAGTCCAGGAAAAGCATATTAGTGTAAAGAATTGGAGGATCTTTCTTAGTGGTGTTCATGTTTGCTCTGAAATAATTTAGTCTAGCCTATAGTGAGGTTTTCAGAGTTTTGCAGTGGAATTCTAAACATTGTGAGTTCTCCTTCCAGCTTTTAAGGACTACAGTTGAAATCCCGATGATGTTGGAGGATCATCATCTTTTGCTTCATCTTCACGATTTCTGTAATGCCACAAACGTCCTTTAGAGAAAAAACAAGTATGGAAATAATGTTAGCACACTGCAGATGCCCAAATGTATGGACCCTAAAGAGAGCCAACAAAGAGCCTGTCAGGAGACAGACTAATTTGTTCCTTTTATACCAACTACCTCTGAATCCTCAAGAATACCAGCTGATACCATGTGAGCCTATCACAAATGGATGAGTTCTCAGAACCTGACACTCCACAGAACTTGTGTTGACCCCTTCAGAGCCTTCAGAAAGACTTTCAAACACCATGGTCTCTGAACTGGAAGACTCTTAGGAAATCAAACCAGTTGAACCAAACTTAAGAAAACAGCTTGATCCAAGAAATTCTCTCTTGGCATCTGTGCAAATTCTCACTTCCTCTGAAACAAACAGCCACCCTCCAGCCCTTTTCCCCCCATGTCAATTATTGGTATATCTCTCAAGCTTCCATGTTATCTAGGTCCCAAATTTAGGATAGACCACTGACATCAGAATTGGCATAACTGACTACTCTAGGAGAACTTTTTTTGAGCCCCACTAACATCAATAATGCTTAAGTCCAACTCCAAAGAAGGGATTCAAATAATGGATTCAAATAATGAAACATAGAAAACTTACATTTCCAGGGATTTACAGATAAGGAATAAAAGTGTTCAGATAGGTCATAGAAGCTATTCTTTACCCTGTAGCTGCCCAGCACTGATAACCCAACCCATCTCAAACAATACTGTTCTCTGGAGCACAACCAAAAGTTTGTAGCTGTATTTGACTGTGAGAGTGATCTAAGTATGCCTATTTTGCCATACTTTTATCAACCAAGGACATGAATGGGCCAAGCAGAAAAGTGACTCCCTGTTTTCATTTTTCTCTTCAGCTATCCATATCACAGAGACCACACAGTGTGGTTCCTTCTCAGGTTCTTCCCACTGTCCATATCACTTTTTAACTCACAGTTTGTCTAAGAGGCTGCTTGGCATTGTCTAAGGTTGGGTCCCAAGCCATCTCCTCCTCCATCACCACAATATCTGTGAACATTTCTAATGGGAGCTCTAGGTCCCTGGGAGGTACCTGGGTTGCTGGGGGAGTCTTCATGACTCCTATTCCTGTGGGTGGGGGGCCACTTACCAATAAAACCCTGGACTCTTTGGCCTGATTTAGGCTTATCTTCCTCTTCTAGCTTCGTCTTCCCCAATTTGGGGAACTTAACTTTCAATCTGATGCTTCTACTGTCAGTGTCTGAAGATTTTTCCTGGGAAACCACAGCAAAAGGAAGGTCAAAATCAGTTGCCTAACATTCAGAAACAATTCCTGGAGGCTTGGCAAGTTGGTGAACAAGGATGGCAGCAGAAAGTAGGTATATTTGCTATCTATCCAAGTGTGGGAGATTATTCCCATGCCCTAGGAAGGTAAATGATCTTTACTAAGATCCTACTCTGTGCCACATTCCTTGCTAAATACTTTAATAAATATTCTTATATAAACCCCCAAACAACCTTGTAAGGTGGCTGTTATCACTCCTATTTTAGAAATGAGGAAGTGATGGCTTGGAGAGGTAAAGTATTTTTCCTGAGGTCATATGGCTAGGGATTGGAAGTGTAAGACTGCTAGAATTACACTGCTAACTCATATGGCACCTCTGCATGAATTAGAAAAAAAGCATCTCTTCTTTCAGACATATGGTTTGATGAGCTGCAATACACTTCCTTGGACAAATACCTTCAATATAAGGAAGAAGCTGCTCCCAAGCCACCTTCTTCCCTGTCTGGAATGCAAAGGGGGTTCTCCACACATAGGTTTTAATTATGAATGTGGGTTCTTTGCTGTCCAGATCATGCAGGCTCTTTAAATCCAGCTTAGTCTTCCAACCTCCCAACCCTCTTATTCCTGCTAAAGTGTGCTTATTTTACCACTGATTTTAGTAAAACATAATTCCCAGGTTAACTTTGTTGCCAGAAAGTCCTGCCAAACACATTCCAGGCAACTTTGGGATTTTAATTTCTTCAAGATATTTATACCTCCAATCCCCTCCATTAGAGAAAGAGTATAAACCTATCCTCCTCCTCTTCCTGATCTGATGTCCAAAAATGACAGCATCCCCACAGCTATATTGTAGCCACTGCTGCCATGACTTTCTTTTAAGCCACATACCTGCTAAGGGAAGGCATTGAGCCTGCTATCTTCCCAGAGTGGGAGGGACAGGAAGCAGCAGAGAGAGATGTTTTAACCACCCATATGGCCCAGACACCAACTATTTAAAACAGATGTTAGCTGCAAACAACTTGTATTGGTCATAATGGTATGTGCCAGGTAAAATCCAGTTCCTAGTAGCAGATATTGGGCAGGGAGTGGGAATTGTGATCAGAGAACAGCATAGAAAAAACCAATCTTGCTTATTCTTTCCCAGTCATCTCTTGCCACAGAGTAGCTCTTCTTTTCGGTTATTTTTCCATGATCATCCAGTTTTTCAATATGCTTTCTGTCATGTCCTGTCTGCTTATGATGAGGAGAGGGCTCATTTAAGCTGAAGCTGAAAGCCACTAGTGGACACCTGCTACATCAGTCCCTATGTCCCGGCCCACACTGGAAGGAATCAAGAGAAGCCCTCTTCCTTTTATTTTCTAATCCCCAGTTAACATACCTTGGGAACAAGGATTGAATTCATCCAGTTGATCTTGGATAGCTTTTCAAACTCCTTATTCATGGTTTCCAGGGCAGTTTGCAGTGTGGCCTCATCCTCAGGATTTCTCAGCTGGTAAAGACAGGAAAAAGAATGAGTGTCCAATGCCTAACACCCTTCATAAACCCTGGCTCCCTCCCACACTCTTAGTCCTTGCTAGTGGCCATGAGACCCCAGGGTGCCAACTTGTATTTCCTTTGGCCATGGGGTCAGTGGAAAGTGTAACTAGCTCTTTATTTGCTCAATAGGGAGATTCAGGAAACAACCATATTGTGGTGATTTCTGTGGAGCTGGGCATGCTCACAGTTTGGCAAAGCAGAGAGGCCTTTTGACCAGTATGAATTAACACTTAAGTTATGCTCCTACAGCTTAGGGTCCAGAAAAAGGGTCTTACTCCTGATCCTCAAGTCCTTGGAGACATCTAAGTGTCCCTCTAAATAACAGCTACCAATTTCTAGTCCATTCTGTATGCCAGTCATTGTGCATATGTGATATCATTCTATCTTCCCAATAACTTTATAATACTTTACAAAGTACTAGTCTCATTTTATAGGCAAGAAAAGAGACTCAAAGTAGTTTGATGCTCAGGATCACATACCTAGACAGAAACTCAGATCTGTTTAACTCTATAGCCCACCTTATATAACACATTGCCCAGAAAGGATATGTGGGGTGGCCAGATGCTGGGGGAATCTTTATTAGACAGTTACCATAATGTAAAGGCTCCTTTGTGAAGCAAGGAGAAAGCTGGAGAGAGATTGGCTCAACTTTTTCCTTTCTGTCAAAGAGGGTCTGCCTCCCCAAGGCTGTGCTTTAGCCCCTATGCTAGTCACTCTTTGTAATTAATAAATGAGATCCAGATGGCTTGTCCCACAGGTTCAAGAAACAAAGCTTAAGCATTCCCTAATAACCCCCAGAACCCACAGGATGAACTCTGTACAGTCCATGGGAGAGTTAAAATGAATTCTTCTGGGGCCATCTCTAACTCAGAAGAACCAAGTCCTAGATCAGCATCATAGCTGAGTTAGTTCATGTTCCATTAACTAGTGACCTGAAAGAACAGATAGATGTGTGTTTCTATCATCAGCCCTGACATGGTTTTCAGCCCACATATTTTGGCCTCACCTCTCCTTCCTGTCATATACTTTACTTTAAATCTGGCACTTATGTAGCTTCTAGCTGTGCATGGGCTACTTGATGCTCCAGCTATAAATGGAGCCTTGCCAACAGTCACAGATGGATGGCAGGTGAATAGGTGGGGGATTTGGTTGGAACAAGGGTTGGGATGTGAGAGAGAAATAAGTCAGTCCTGACAAATAATTTTTTGATTTACAACCAATGATTTAGGACAGTACAGAGTAGCCCAGATGCACAGGACATGTGTGTGCACATGGCAGTAGGATGGGGGATAGCAGGTGTCAGGTAGAAATGGCTATCACTTCAAGGGAGAAAGGGGCAGGGAGTCCATTGGGGGTATACTTACCAAAAATGCTCAAAATGGATTTGGTAGTCAAACCCAAAGCCACAGAGAAGAAAAAGGGATTTGAGGCCTTGGAAAATTATTTCTAATCATAATGAGAGAAGAATAAAATGGCTTCCTAATGACTTCCTATTTAGCATCCAGAGACAGGCTCTGAAAAATTGTAGGTGGTGTGTTTGAGTCTCATGCTCTATCCTCCTCTCCTTCTGTCTCTACTGGAGACTTTGTCCAGAAATCTCTGAGGTAAATATGTGGACTGACTCAGAGGATGTCAATCCTTATTTCTTGGTTCCTGTTCTTTTTTTAAAAGAATGTATTGGGCAGCCCGGGTGGCTCAGCGGTTTAGCGCCGCCTTCAGTCCAGGGCCTGATCCTGGAGTCCCGGGATCGAGTCCCACGTAGGGCTCCCTGCGTGGAGCCTGCTTCTCCCTCTGCCTGTGTCTCTGCCTCTCTCTCTCTCACTCTGTGTCTCTCATGAATAAATAAATAAAATCTTTAAAAAAAATAAGTGGACTACTATTAACTCTTTGATTTATTAAAAAAAAATAAAAGAATGTATTAATTATTCATGAGAGGCACAGGGAGAGGCAGAGACATAGGCAGAGGGAGAAGCAGGCTCCCTATGGGGAGCCTAATATGGGACTTGATCCCAGGAGCCTGGGATCATGACCTGAGCCAAAGGCAGATGCTCAACCACTGAGCCACCCAGGTGTCTGTCTTGGTGCCTGTTCTAATACATCACTGGCCATAGCATAATTGAGGTTGACAAATAAAGAAAGTGGGAATGGGATTTGCTTCATCATAAATCTACATCCCTCTGTCAACACTGAGCTGCTTACTGCCCTCCTTCAAGGGGAAGAATAACAACATCAAAATGAAATAAGCTTTATTTCCATGTCACTTCTGACAGCCTTTCTGGAGATACATGATTATTCTTAGTTAGCTGCTGCCTGCCCCCTATTCTTATTTGGATGGATGTATGTGTGTGTGGGTCCTTATCAGGTCCTTACCCTATGTTAAGTGTGGTATATCCTCAGTTCAGGTTGCTGGTTGGCACAAACCAATTTTCATGCCATGAGCTTCAAGAAAGCCTGACTGGCCATGAGTGGCCAAGCTCCATGTTTCCTGCTGCTCAGACTGGCAAGGCCATTGAGCTCTGCCTATATATAGAGAGTACTTCTGTTGCTGTTGTTTAAGGCTGAAAGATCCTAGCTTGGGGCTCAGATGCTGGGACAGCCTGTCATGATTGCCTTAGCCACCTGTGCAGTGTGTCAATTAGATGTGCAAACGGAAAAGGGGAAGTGGATGCACTTCTTGCAATATCAACTCAGAAGCCCCTCTTCAAATAAACCTTAATTAGATGAGAGGCAAGAACAGCACCTGCCTCAGGGCTTTAGCAGCAAACCCAAAAGTGGGGTGGTCATGATCAGTTGACTCATCAGAGCATACTCATCCAGTATGACTATGGGCTTTGCATTATGAGAAACATTAAACTATTCTTGTAGTTCAAAAAACTGAGTTTCAGTTCATTTTCCCTAACACTAATAAAATCTACCATCTATCAGGCTGCTACTATGTGCCAGGCCAGGTATGCACTTAATATATAATAGTTAATTTAATTCTCACAACAACCTGGAGAGGTAGAGACTACAATTACTATTTTATAGATAGGGAAACTGAGACCCAGATATGTGAGGTTACTTTACACAGCTAGTGTCATGGATTCAATTGTGTACCCCCAAGAAAGATGTGTTGAAATCCTAGCCCTCAGTACTTCAGAATATGACCTTATTTGGAAATGGCATCATTACAGATGAGGTCATACTGGAGTAGGGTAGGCCACTGATCCAGTATCCTTATAAGACAATGGTCAATGGTCATGTGAAGATGAGAAACATAGGAGGAATACCATGTGAAGATGGAGGATTGGAGTAATGCATCTACAAGCCAAGGAACACCAAAGATTGCCAGAAAGTCACCAGAAGCTAGGAAAGGGCAAGGAAGGATTTGCCTACAGGTTTCAGAGGGAATATAGCCCTGCTGACACATTGATTTCAGGATTCTGGCCTCCAAAACTGTGAGATAATAAATTTCTATTGTTTAAGTTACCCAGGTTTCAGTACTTTGATACAGCAGCCTTAGGAAATGAATACAGTTAGTCTGTGGCAGATTGGGAATTTAAACCCAGAGCTTCCTATTACTGTCTTCCCACGTGGTGACAGAGGTATATGGAAACTTGAGAGAAATGGAGTGGCTCAAAAGAGCTCACCCCTTTCTATTGAACCTGTGTTAGGTATGATGAGAAGACCTTACTTTTGATTGGGCTGGTCTGGATCCAGGAGACATTTGCCAAAGGAGAGGGGAGAGATTTTCTTCAAGGATATCATACTCACTATGAATTAGCATAACCTGTGAATTGATACAATCAATGACAACTCTGGGTGAGGATGACACAGCAGGCACTGCCAGGTAAGCACCTGGCCAAAATGCTCCTACATGTCTTCCAACACCCTAGAACCAAGCATTGACCATGACCATCTTCAAATGGAATATTTTGCCCTCCCTCATTCAACCCCCTCCACTCACCAAGTTTTCATCCAGGAAAGCTTTAGTGTCATCGTAGAGCCCTTTAAGACTAAATGTAACATCTACTGCATCATTTCTGCTTAGAGTCTGAGAGAAGAAAGGAGAAGGAAGGAAGGGAAAGGACAAAGACAGAGGAGTTGTTGGTTAGTAAGCATGCAGCTGTCTTCTCTGTAGGAAGGTAGGAGCAGGCTAGTAGGATATGGCTATAGGTGAAAAAGTAATATTCAAAATATAGCACAAATATTACAGCAGGACATCAACCAGTCAGAACTGACAGAACCAGAGCTGTCAACTACTGGTATAGTTGTATTGGTGTGTCCTGTGAAGTGGTTGGCACACCTTGGCATTTGGTACCATTGATTGACTGGTGTGGATATAGTGAAATAGGAAATATGTAAACCAGAGAGTAAATCTGAGTCTACTTGTTGCTGCTACACTAAAACCACCTTTCCCATTGTAGGTGGGGTTAGGCCCAACCATCTCTTTTTAAAACTCCAGGGTTTTTTTTTTTTTTCATATTATATTACATTTTATTTATTTTTTTTTAATTTATTTTTTTTAATTTATTTTTTATTGGTGTTCAATTTACTAACATACAGAATAACCCCCAGTGCCCGTCACCCATTCACTCCCACCCCCCGCCCTCCTCCCCTTCTACCACCCCTAGTTCGTTTCCCAGAGTTAGCAGTCTTTACGTTCTGTCTCCCTTTCTGATATTTCCCACACATTTCTTCTCCCTTCCCTTATATTCCCTTTCACTATTATTTATATTCCCCAAATGAATGAGAACATATAATGTTTGTCCTTCTCCGACTGACTTACTTCACTCAGCATAATACCCTCCAGTTCCATCCACGTTGAAGCAAATGGTGGGTATTTGTCATTTCTAATAGCTGATTGAGCTTCAGGCCTCCACCAACTAAGTCTGGTTGAAAATAAATAAGCAAACTACTTTTTAGGAGGCCCTGATCCTATATGTGGCCCTTTTGTATTTTGTATTGTTTACTTAGCACTACAGTTACTTTTTAAAAAGAATGACTTCAATCTTCTGGCAGTGGGTAAAGTCATGGGATGGCACATCAAATATCCTCATCTGGACTTTTCCCTTAGGAGGGAAACCAAGGCAGCCTAGAGCTCAGGTTTCAATGGCAAGTGTCACATTAATAGGTTATATAGGGATCCACATGGGATGAGAATGTGCCAATGCCAAGTTTCTCTCCATCCATTGGCTATTTCTCCTGAGGCCAGTGTAGCTACCAGGAAGAGGGCTAGCTCTCACACTGATGAAATCTGCCATGGGATTTCCCCAGTAACCACTCTAAACCTGTAACAAGTCAAGGTATACTTGCTTTCCCTTCTACTTTATTGATCAGTTTCCTGTCATATCATTTGTCCAGTTTATCCACCCAGCCTCTGGCTCACTTTTCTTCACTTTCTTCCCCTTTCCTTTTTGGTTTGACTCCTTCTCTTCATTTTCCCTTTCCTTTCTTACCTCTTGGGGAATGCAGGAAGCTGCACCTGCCTCACTGCCACTGTCTTGGCTGTAAAACATATCATTCAGGATGTTAGCACTGGCATTCACAGAATCCATGAGAACAGACACATGCTGGTGGACCTTGCTCAGGTCAGTAAGTCTGTAATAAAACAAGAACAGATAAATGGGTCTGGAAATTATAAATAAAACTTCTGGCCTGCGGTGCTGGTGAGAGTTGAGATGAAAGTAGAAATGAGAACCCTGGGTAGTTCTGGCCCAACTATGCCAGAAAATGTTTCTGCTTTTCTCTAGGTATTTGTCTTTACCCATCCTTATCTCTGCTGATTTAGATACTGGGTGCTTTGGGAGAGTGGGAGGCCAGGCTAGAGAAGGGAAGCTGACTTTGAGAACTCGGAGGCCCTTTTGATATTTAAGGGCAAGGAAAAATAGTCCTATTGGGTCTGGGGCAGGAGATCAAAGTTCATCTCTGAGGCTAAAAAGGAAGAGGTTCAAACTGGCTTATTGCTGAGCACAAAGACTATTTCCTGCCTGGATTGTCAGGGTCCCCGTCAATCTTCAGAGTTCTGGAAAAGACTCCTTTCTGAGGCCACGCTCTCTAGCAGCCAATAGACACAAGTTAGTTCCTTCTCCCTATCTGTTCTTCGGATTTCCAGCCCTGTATCTGGGCCAGTCCACTTACCTGCTAATGAGGTTTTCTGCAAGTTGAGCTAAGTGCTTCATCTGGGCATACTCCTCATCAGAGAGGCTATCCTGAAATTCCTGGGAGTCCAGCTGGGGTTGAGAGGCAGCTTGAATTTCACTATGCTTGCACTCCCACATTTTCATTGAGTTCTCAAAGTCCTGAAAATGAAGATAGTGGCAGATCCTGATGATCACTATAGCTAAGAAGGTACGTGACAGATTTGTTTATAAGTCTGATATTTGTGGGTATAGAGGGTAAACAAGAAAGAGAATCCCATCCACTCTTCTATATACTCATCTACACACCTCCACATCTATCCTTTATTTTATTCACTATCCCTTTCCTACTAGGCACTGTTAATTGTTGTTGTTACTGTGCTGCATCTTGGGATCACATGCTTCAGTCAGATAGATGTTCACCTTCCAGAAGCTCCTATATGAGGGCATCATAATCATAAGACAATGAAGTACCTTCCATACTCCTTTCTTTGCCAAATCTAAGCCAAATGTGATGGATTATAGGGCCAGATATAACTAGTTTAATTTTGAATTGTGCTTCTGTCATTTACTGGTTGCGTGATCTCTAGCACACATTATTTAACCTCTCTGGTTTTCATTTCCCTCACCTGTAAATCAGGAATGAGAGTATCTATCTCATAGGATTGTTGGGAGGACCTACTTGAGAGAGTACATGTGCCCAGCACAAAATAGGCAGTTTGTAAACTAGACTTCCCATCCCTCACTATTGCTCTTTCTATGGACTATTCACAGGTCAGTCTGTTCACAGGTCAGAAAGCCTCCAGGCACTGAACATCTGATCAATAATGGCTTCTTTCTACCTTTAGATGATTTAACTGAAGTGGGTGACATTTGTAAATGCAGCATTTTAAACTTTAGAGGCACTTAAAGACCATATTCAATGAAGAATCTCTTGTTAAAGGAGATTTCTCCATAGCTACTTGAGGCCTTTAGCTCTCTGTTCAGTGGGAGGAGCAGAACAACTTTGTCTAAAATCAAAGGAGAAAGCTCCTTGTCTCACTCTATTGGACAGTGGTTTGCAGATGTTAGTATATAGCAGAATGTCTCAGAGAACGTATTTACAAATGCAATACCCAGGAACTACCCATCCCCATTCTGATTCACTGAGTCTGGTGTGAGGCCCAGGGATATGCATTTCTAATAAGCATCCAAGGTGACTCTGATATAACTGGCATGCAGACCTCCCTTTGAGTAATTCTGCTTGACTGGACGTATTCAATACTCAAATGACAGCTGTAGATGAGACAATGTAGGAGGAAGGTGAGACTTTCCTTTCTTACCCGATCTCTTGTCAACATTTGGGCAGCATTCTTATATCTAATCTTGATAAGGCCGGGCCTCTGAACCCAGGCCTCCCCATCCACCTGCACTGGAATACCTTCTTCACCATCAATGGTTATCATCACCTCACGGCACTACCAGACAAGAGGAGGGAGAGTGGGGGAGAAAAGTGAGGCAACTACTACAGATCAATCTGATAATCCCACAATAATGGCCTTAATGTGTATCTGAAGCAGGACTGGCAGAGATGTGAATCAGATTATCTCAGTAGACAACACTTGTTTCCTATAGGCTTTTTGCTCCTTTTGGTCCCCACTACCTCTGTCTCCAACCTTAGCCAGCACCTTACCACCCACCAGATAGCCTCCCTCTACCGTGGCACTCTTACATCTAGTTAATTTGTGGGACTACTCCACATTCTGGGTTGTAGCCACAAAGCCCAGCCTTTACTGGTGCCCATCTGACCCTTGCCTACCTGGGCAATACGATGATGATGCAGGTTAATGATACGGGACATTGCCATTTGTGCAGAACCAAAGATAGCCACTACCTCCAGCTTCCCATCATCTATTGCAGGAGCCTCATATTCCTGAGGAGGAAAAACTGTGTCACATATCCCACCCTTGAGAAACCATTCCCTGTCTATCACAATAACTTATGCTTTGAAGGCTCCTGGTGAAAATTTTTCTAGTTCATGAAGAGTGGAAAAACTACATATTAAAAGGGAAAAGATGAAATAAGGAAGCCACTCTGGGAAAAGGGCACTGAGATCACAATTCTCTGCCCCTTTTGAGATCTCAACTGTTAGCTGGTTCCTTCCTGTCCAATCTAGCATCATAAATTCCCAAGGCCAGTCCCATTGGCCTCATGACCTTCTTGGGTGAGCTCAGAGGAAAGAGGTGATGGCCAATTTCCCAGAAGGTTTTATTGACAGAGCTCCTTGGAGAAATGAAAAACCTTTTAAGGATTTTTCAGGTCTGACAAGTAGAAAATTCAAAGTCCAGGCAGCACCTAAGATTTGATCTGATATTAAGGCCTTTGGTTGATTCTTGTGCTCTGGAATGGCAATTTCCCTAAAAGACTCTGATCACATAGCTGAGCTAATAAAGGTTCTCAGTCTTTCTCCTATTCCCCCGTTGTCTACTTCCTACACCATTCAGTCCAGCTACCCTTTCAGAGAGACCTTGAGGGGTCAAGCCTTTTTCCTTCCCTGTTCCTTGTTCCATACTCACTGTGGTTGCTGTATTACTTCCCCAAAAGTTGACACCTCCAGCATAGCTGGTAATGTTGAGCACTACAATGCCTTGAAGGTTTGGCAAGGAGATGGCTTCTCCATCACACTGAAAGAAAAGAGTAGTTCTCATTGGTTAGCCCTTCAGATACCAATGTGAAGGGACACTTACAGAGATGGGGAAAGGACTCTGTCTTCTCTTCATGCTACCGTTTTCTTATCCATAAAATGAAAATCTATCTTTATGCCTTTCTCCCATAAGTGGTGAGGGAGAATCAGAGTTAAAGCTTGGGAAGAACCAAAGATATGCTGAAAGTTGATTCCCAAAGTAATGAGATTTTCTTTCTCCACACCCAGGAAGTATTGCCCCCTTTTCCACTCACCTCCAGGTGTACTCGTTCTTCCAGTTTCCTATAAGAGCGCTGGAAAAGTTCCTTGCTTCCAAGAAGGCCATACCACATCTTGTTCTTAAGGCGGCTACTATAGGGAGATAAGAGTAGAGAAAGGTAGTCAGAGGGTGAATAATACAAAGATAAATGAATGAAGAAAAGCAAGAGGAGACACCATTTTATACCTCAAGTGCCTTCCTTTTTAAAAAAGGGTTTTTTAAAATTCCAGTATAAGAAATAGTGAAAGGGATTATAAGAGAAAGGAAGGAAAATGAGTGGGAAAAATTAGGGGTGTGTGTGACAAAACATGAGACTCCTAACCCTGGAAAATGAACAAAGGGTAGTGGAAGGGGAGATGGAGGATGGGGTAACTGGGTGATGGGCACTAAGGAAGGCACTTGATGGGATGAGCACTGGGTGTTATACTATATGTTGGCAAGTCGAACTTCAAAAAAAAATTCTAGTATAGTTAACATGCAGTGTTATATTAGTTTCAGGTATACAATATAGAGATTTAACAATTCTATACATTACTCAGTGCTCATTGTGACAGGTGTACTCTTTTTTTTCTTTTTTTTTCTTTTTTTTTCAAGTGTACTCTTTAATCCCTATCACCTATTATATCCATCACTCAACCACCTCCCCTCTGGTAACCATTAATTTGTTCTCTATACTTAAGAGTCTGTTTTTTGGTTTGTCTATTTTTTCTTTGTTCATTTGTTTTGTTTCTTAAATTCCACATATGAGCGAAATCATATGGTATTTGCCTTTCCCCGATTGGCTTAGTATTATAATCTTATATATAAGATTAGTATTATAATCTCTGGATCCAACCATGTTGTTGCAAAGGCAAGATTTCATTATCTTTCATGGCTGAGTAATATGTCATTGTATATATGGAATACCATTATCCATTCATCTATAGATGGACACTTGGGTTGCTTCCATATCTTGGCTATTATAAATAATGCTGCATTAAACATAGGGGTACACATATCTTTTCAAATTAGTGTTCTCATTTTCTTTGAGTAAATAGGCAGAATGAAATTGCTAGATTATATGGTGATTCTATTTTTAATTTTTTGAGGAAACTCCATATTGTTTTTCACAGTGGTTGCATCAATTTGCTTTCCTAACAGTAAAAGAGGGTTCCCCTTTCTTCATATCCTTGCCAACACTTGTTTCTTGGGTTTTTGATTGTAGCTATTCTCCTAAGTGTGAGGCAGTAGCTCATTGACATTTTGATTTACATTTCCCTGATGATTAATGATATTGAACATCTTTTCATGTATCTGTTGGCCATCTGTATGTCTTCTTTGAATAAATGTCTCTTCACATCTTCTGACCATTTAAATTAGATTATTTATTTTTCTGGTGTTGAGCTGCATAAATTCTTTATATAATTCGGATAGTAACCCTTTTTTACAGACAAAAATGAATACTTTTATTAACTATTATCCTATAAGTACATCCAGGCTGATCAATTCATAACACTTTTTTAAAAAAAGTGTTTATTGGAGTTCAAATTGCCAACATATTGCATAACACCCAGTGCTCATCCCACCAAATGCCCCTCTCAGGGCCCATCACCCAGTCACCCCAACCCCCTGCCCACCTCCCCTTCCACTACCCCTTGTTCACTTCCCAGAGTTAGGTGTCTCAAAAGTTTTGTCACCCTCACTGATACTTTCACACATTTTCTCTCCTTTTCCTTTATTCCCTTTCACTAATTTTTATATTCCCCAAATGAATGAGACCATAAAATGTTTGTCCTTTTTTGATTGACTTATTTCACTCAGCATAATATCCTCCAGGTCCCTCCGCGTTGAAGCAAATGGTGGGTATTTGTCCTTTCTAATGGCTGAGTAATATTCCATTGTATACATAGACAACATTTTCTTTATCCATTCATCTTTCAATGGACACCGAGGCTCCTTCCACAGTTTGGCTATTGTGGACATTGCTGCTAGAAACATTGGGTGCAGGTGTCCTGGTGTTTCACTGCATCTGTATCTTTGAGGTAAATTCCCAGCAGTGCAAATGCTGGGTAGTGGGGCAGATCTATTTTTAACACTGTGAGGAATCTCCACACAGTTTTCCAGAGTGGCTGCACCAGTTCACATTCCCACCAACAGTGTAAGAGGGTTCCCCTGTCTCCACATCCTCTCCAACATCTGTTCTTTCCTGTCTTGTTAATGTTCACCATTCTCACTGGTGTGAGGTGGTATCTCATTGTGGTTTTGATTTGGATTTCCCTGATGGCCAGTGATGCGGAACATTTTCTCATCTGCTTTTTGGCCATGACTATGTCTTCCTCTGTGAAATTTCTGTTCATGTCTTTTGCCCATTTCATGATTGGATTGTTTGTTTCTTTGCTGTTGAGTTTAATAAGTTCTTTATAGACCTTGGATAGTAAGAACTAAAGTATCAGATACTTTATCTGATAGGTCATTTGCAAATATCTTCTCCCATTCTGTAGGTTGTCTTTTAGTTTTGTTGACTGTTTCTTTGGCTGTGCAGAAGCTTCTTATCCTGATCTAGTCCAAATAATTCATTTTTGCTTTTGTTTCTCTTGCCTTGATGGATGTATCTCACAAGAAGTTGCTGTGGCCAAGTTCAAAAAGGGTGTTGCCTGTGTTCTCCTCTAGGATTTTGATGGAATCTTGTCTCACATTTAGATCTTTCATCCATTTTGAGTTTATCTTTGTGTATGGTGTAAAAGAATGGTCTAGTGTCATTCTTCTGCATGTGGCTGTCCAATTTTCCCAAAAGCATTTAGTGAAGAGACTGCCCTTTTTCCAGTGGATAGTCTTTCCTGCTTTGTCGAATATTAGTTGACCATAAAGATGAGGGTCCACTTTTGGGTTCTCTATTCTGTTCCATTGATCTATGTGTCTGTTTTAGTACCAGTACCACACTGTCTTGATGACCACAGCTTTGTAGTACAACCTGAAATCTGACATTGTGATGCCCCCAGATATGGTTTTCTTTTTTAAAATTCGCCTGGCTAGGGGATCCCTGGGTGGCGCAGCGGTTTAGTGCCTGCCTTTGGACCAGGGCGTGGTCCTGGAGACCCGGTATCGAGTCCCACGTAGGGCTCCCGGTGCATGGAGCCTGCATCTCCCTCTGCCTGTGTCTCTGTCTCTCTCTCTCTCTCTCTCTCTCTGTGACTATCATAAATAAATAAAAAAATTTTAAAAAATGTTAAAATTCCCCTGGCTATTCGGGGTCTTTTCTGATTCCACACAAATCTTAAGATGATTTGTTCCAACTCTCTGAAAAAAGTCCGTGGTATTTTGATAGGGATTGCATTAAACCTGTAAATTGCCCTGGGTAACACAGACATTTTCACAATATTAATTCTTCCAATCCATGAGCATGGAATATTTTTCCATCTCTTTGTGTCTTCCTCAATTTCTTTCAGAAGTGTTCTATAGTTTTTAGGGTATAGATCCTTTACCTCTTTGGTTAGGTTTATTCCTAGGTATCTTATGCTTTTGGGTGCAATTGTAAATGGGATTGACTCCTTAATTTCTCTTTCTTCAGTCTCATTGTTAGTGTATAGAAATGCCAGTGATTTCTGGGCATTGATTTTGTATCCTGCCACACTGCCAAATTGATGTATGAGTTCTAGCATTCTTGGGGTGGAGTCTTTTGGGTTTTCTATGTAGAGTATCTTATCATCTGCAGAGAGGGAGAGTTTGACTTCTTTGAAATTTGAATGCCTTTTATTTCTTTTTGTTGCTTGATTGCTGAGGCTAGGACTTCCAGTACTATGTTGAATAGCAGTGGTGAGAGTGGACATCCCTGTCTTGTTCCTGATCTTAGGGGAAGGGTCTCAGTGTTTCCCCATTGAGAATGATATTTGCTGTGGGCTTTTCATAGATGGCTTTTAAGATGCTGAGGAATATTCCTTCTATCCCTACACTCTGAAAAGTTTTGGTCAGGAATGGATGCAGTATTTGGTCAAATGCTTTCTCTGCATCTATTGAGAGGATCATATGGTTCTTGTTTTTTCTCTTGGTGATATGATCTCTCCCATTGATTGCTTTATGAGTGTTGAACCAGCCTTACATCCAGGGATAAATCCCACTTGGTCATGGTGAATAATCTTCTTAATGTACTGTTGGATCCTATTGGCTATCTTGTTGATCCTATCTTGTTGAGAATTTTTACATCTGTGTTCATCAGGGATATTGGTCTATAATTTTCCTTTTTGGTGGGGTCTTTGTCTGGTTTTGGAATTAAGGTGATGCTGGCCTCATAGAATGAGTTTGGAATTACCCCATCTCTTTCTATCTTTCCGAACAGCTTTAGTAAAATAAGTATGGTTTTTTTTCTTTAAAATTTTGATAGAATTCCCCTGGGAAGCCATCTGACCCTGGACTTTTGTGTCTTGGGAGATTTTGATGACTGCTTCAATTTCCTTCCTGGTTAGTGGCCTGTTCAGGTTTTCTATTTCTTCCGGTTCCAGTTTTGGTAGTTTGTGGTTATCCAGAAATGCGTCCATATCTTCTAGATTGCCTAATTTATTGGCAATAATGCTCATAATAAGTTTAAAAAATCGTTTGTATTTCCTTGGTGTTGGTGGTGATCTGTCCTTTCTCATTCATGATTTATTAATTTGAGTCTTCTCTCTCTTCTTTTTAATAAGGCTGGCTAGTGGTTTATCTATCTTATTAATTCTTTTAAAGAACCAACTCCTTGTTTTGTTAATCTGTCCCACAGTTCTTCTGGTCTCTATTTCATTGAGTTCTGCTCGAATCTTTATTAATTCTCTTCTTCTGCTGGGTGTAGGATCTATTTGCTGCTTCTTCTCCAGCTCCTTTGGGTGTAAGGTTAGCTTTTGTATTTGAGTTCTTTCCAGTTTTTCAATGGATGCTTGTATTGCGATGTATTTCAACCTCAGGACTGCTTTTGCTGTATTCCAAAGATGTCGAACGGTTGTATCTTCATTCTCATTAGTTTCCATGAATCTTTTTAATTCTTCTCTAACTTCCTGGTTGACACTTTCTTCTTCCAGCAGAATGGTCCTTAATCTCCACGTGTTTGAAATCCTTCCAAATTTCTTCTTGTGATTGAGTTCTAGTTTCAAAGCATTATGGTCTGAACATATGCAGGGGACAATCCCAATCTTTTGGTATCGGTTCAGACCCGATTTGTGACCCAATATGTGGTCCATTCTGGAGAAAGTTCCATGTGCACTTGAGAAGAATGTGTATTCAGTTGAGTTTGGATGTAAAGTTCTGTAGATATCTGTGAAATCCATCTGGTCCAGTGTATAATTTAAATCTCTTATTTCTTTGGAGATGTTGTGCTTAGAAGATCTGTAGATTATAGAAAGCACTGTATTCAAGTCACCAAGTATAAGTGTATTATTATCTAAGTATGTCTTTACTTTGGTTATTAATTGATTGATATACTTGGCAGCTCCCACATTCAGGGCATAAATATTCATGATTGTTATGTCCTCTTGTTGGATAGATCCTTTCAGTATGATATAGTGTCCCTCTTCATCTTACTACAGTCTTTGGGATAAACTTTAATTTATCTGATATAAGGGTGGCTACCCCTGCTTTCTTTTGAGGACCATTTGAATGGTAAATGGTTCTCCAATCTTTCATTTTCAGGCTGTAGGTATCCTTATGTCTAAAATGAGTCTCTTGTAGACAGCAAATAGATGGGTCTTGCTTTTTTATCCAGTCTGAAACCCTGCGTCTTTTGATGGGATCATTAAGCCCATTCATGTTCAGAGTTACTATTGAAAGATATGAAGTTAGTTTCCTCATAATATCCATTCAGTCCCTGTTTTTATGGATTGTTTCCTTGGACTTCCTCCTTCTTTTACGGAGTCCCCCTTAAAATTTCTTGCAGAGCTGGTTTGGTGATCACATATTCTTTTAGTTTCTACCTATCTTGGAAGCTCTTTATCTCCCCTGCTATTCTGAATGAGAGCCTTGCTGGATAAATTATTCTTCGCTGCATGTTCTTCTCATTTAATTACCTTGAATATATCTTGCCATCCCTTTCCTGCCTGCCACGTCTCTGTGGAGAGGTTTCCTCCTTATCTAATATTTCTCCTCATACAAGTTAGGAAATTCTTGTCTCTTGCTGCTTTAAGGATCTTCTCTTTATCTTTGAAATTTGCAAGTTTCACGATTAAATGTCAAGGTGTTAAACAGTTTTTATTGATTTTAGTGGGGGATTTCTCTATCTTCTGGATCGGAATGCCTGTTTCTCTCCACAAATCATGGAAGTTCTCAGCTATGATTTGTTCAAATACACTTTCTGGACCTCTGTCCCTTTAGGTGCCCTCTGGAACCCCAATTAAATGTAGATTTTTTCCTTCTGAGGCTGTCATTTATTTCCCTTTTCCTCATGATCTTTTAATTGTTTTTCCCCTTTTTCAGCTTCCTTCCTTGACATCAACTTGTCTTATGTCACTCACTCATTCTTCTGCCTCTTAACCCTCATCATTAGGACCTCCAGTTTGGATTGCATCTCATTTAATTGATTTTTAATTTCGGCCTGAGTAGATATAAATTATGCAGTCACGAAGTCTCTTGAGTCCTTTATGCTTTTTTCTAAAGCCACCAGTAGCTTTTAATTGTGCTTCTGAATGGGATTTCTGACATTGAATTGTAATCCAAATTTTGTAACACTGGGAGAGAGTAGTGTTTCTGATTCTTTTATTGTGGTGAGTTTTTCCTTCTAGTCATTTTGCTCAGTGCAGAGTGGCCAAAATAAGTTGTACTGGAAAAGGAGAAAAAAAGAGAGAGAAAAAAAAGGGGGGGGGCAAACAGAAAACAAAAAACAAGGGGGAATATCCTCTGATTCTATATACTGTAAATCCCTCGACTTCCCCTGGAACTTTCCAGCGCTGCTTGGTCAATAACTTGCTTTTCCGCTGTCTTTCTAGCTGGTCTTCTGGGGGAGGGTCCTTCTGTGCTGATTCTCAGGTGTGTGCACCTGGGGGAGCTGCCCAGCCCCCTGCTCGGTGCACGGCTCAGTGTGACCTGTTTATTCTGTGAGGCCCCTGCTCAGTCCCAGGTTCAAGGTGACACCAGGAGGAGGAACAACAGTGGTGGTGGCAAGCTCTCCACCTCTGGAGTCAGCTCCTGCAGTAACTACTGCAGCTCCCAGTCTGCAGGGGCCTGGATGGTCTGTGGGCAGGGGTCGCCAATCTGCACAGCCTGGAGGTGCCCTGCGGCAGGAGCATCCTTGCTGTCCTGTCTTCTCCTGGCCTCTGCCTTTCCCGGGGGGTGTGCCGGATTTTGGGCTGTATCCCCCAGCACCCATGGCTCCGGGGCATGCACCGCTGGAATCGCGCTCCCGGGGCCTCACAGCCCCCTCCGCTTGGAGCCGCCGCCTAAGCGGCCGCCGGAGCTACTCCCAGGGCCCTGCTGGGCGCGTGATCCAGGCCAGACACCTGGGCTGAGCTCTCCCCAGGGGTGCAGTTCCTCTGTTAGTGCCCCTGGGAGCCTGAGGGCATCCCTGCCCCTCCTGGGATCCTGCCTGAGCTCCCTGCGAGCGCCTTTCCCTCTGGGAAGATTGGTGAAGTTCCTACAGGACTTCCTACAGGACGGGGCTTTCTTCTTCTGGGGGCACTCGCAGCGCTGCCTTAGCCTGGCTCCTCACGGGGGTGGGGGGCTACCCCTTGGATGCTTTTTTATTTCTTTATTTTTTTTCCCGTCTTCCCACCTTGATAGAACCACAAACTCTTCTCACTGTAGCATTCCAGCTGTTCTCTCTTTAACTCTCAGACCGAATTTGTAGGTTTTCAAGATGATTTTAAAGTTATCTAGTAAGTTGGTGGGGACAGGTGACTTGGGGATCCTACTCCTCCGCCATTTTGCCCCCTCTCTGGATACTAACCCTTTATTGGATATATCATTTACAAATATCTTCTCCCATTGAATAGGTTGTCTTTTTGTTTTGCTGATTATTTCCTTTATTGAGTAAAAGCTTTTTATTTTGATGTAGTCCCAATAGTTTATTTTTGCTTTTGTTTCCCTTGCCAGAGGAGACATATCTAGAAAAATGTTGCTACAGCCTATGTCAGAGAAATTATTACCTGTGCTCTCTTCTAGGATATTTATGGTTTCAGGTCTCACACTTAGGTCATTAATCTGCTTTGAGTTTATTTTTATGTATGGTATAAGAAAGTGGTCCAGTTTCATACTTGTGCATATAGCTGTCCAATTTTCCCAACATCATTTGTTGGGACTTTTCCTATTGCATATTCATGCCTCCTTTGTTGTAGAGTAATAGACCATTTAATCATGGGTTTATTTCTGGGCTCTCTAGTCTGTTCCATTGATCTGTGTGTCTATATTTGTGCCAGTACCATCTTCAAGTACCTTCTTATAGAGAATAGTCATGTCACAATGGTAGTGAGACACAAGAGGGGATACCAGGATAATATAACTGGCATCCCTATGCAAACATCTGCTGAAAGGGTTCGTGGGCCCTCTGGAAGCCTCATCATCACCTCAATTTGCTGCTTTTCCTTGATGCTGATATTAACTCAGAATTAGAAGACGTAAGCTATATTCAGAAAGCAATACTCACAAAAAAGTATGAGAATAACTGGTTTATACACACCAGCTAGTCTGGCAAGTTCCATTCCAGGAGCACAAAGTTTCATCTGCTTGGGATCAATTTCATTTGAAACATATGACTCTAATATGGCAATACACTTGAAGTGTAACTTTTCTGGCAAAGTGGAGGAATTTTCCAAGACCTATATATCAAACCAATGCCATAGAATAGAACTAAGCCTACTAGGCAGATTGTAGAGGAGGAGCCAGTGGAGAGAATATGGGACAGGCAAAGGATATCAGGAGACTTGGGAGGGGGGAGGTGGGAAGGACAGTTTTACTAAATGTAGAATCTCTGATAAAAATAGGCAGGGGGCTTAGGCTTACAATCACTATAAAGGTTGGATAGAGGGCAGCCCTGGTGGCTCAGCGGTTTCACCCTGCCTTCAGCCCAGGGTGTGATCCTGGAGACCCGGGATTGAGTCCCATGTCGGGCCCCCTGCATGGAGCCTGCTTCTCCCTCTGCCTGTGTCTCTGTGTCTCTCATGAATAAATAAATAAAAATTTTAAAAAAGGTTGGGTAGAGTTTACTATGAGCTTTTTAAAATTATTATTTTAATACATTTTACTGGAAAAAATCAGATGTATGTATATTTTAATAAGTATAGTACATAATCATTCTTGTGCTATTCTTGTACAGCATTTTAGACCCTGAGTTTTTACACCTGATTTTGATTTTGATGCCTAATAAAAAGTAATACAGGGGGGAGGAGCAAGATGGCGGAAGAGTAGGGTCCCCAAATCACCTGTCCCCACCAAATTACCTAGAAAACCTTCAAATTATCCTGAAAATCTATCAATTCGGCCTGAGATTTAAAGAGAGACCAGCTGGAATGCTACAGTGAGAAGAGTTCGCGCATCTATCAAGGTAGGAAGACGGGGAAAAAGAAATAAAGAAACAAAGGCCTCCAAGGGGGAGGGGCCCCGCGAGGAGCCGGGCTGAGGCCGGGGCGAGTGTCCCCAGGACAGGAGAGCCCCGTCCCGGAGACGCAGGAGCTGCACCGACCTTCCCGGGCGGAAAGGGGCTCGCAGGGAGGTGGAGCAGGACCCAGGAGGGCGAGGATGCCCTCGGGTTCCCTGGGACACTAACAGAGGAACTGCGCCCCGGGAGAGTGCGCCGAGCTCCCTAAGGGCTGCAGCGCGCACGGCGTGACCCGGCGGGACCCGGAGCACCTCGGAGGGGCTCGGGCGGCGGCTCCGCGGAGGGGGCAGCGGGGCGGGAGCAGCTCGGAGGGGCTCAGGCAGAGGAAGAGGCTCCGTGAGGAGGGGGCTGCGCGGTTCCAGGAGCAGCTCGGGAGGGCTCGGGTGGCGGCTCCGCGGAGGGGGCTGCGCGGCCCGGGAGCGCGAATCCAACAGCGCAGGCCCCGGAGCACAGGGCGCCGGGACACAGCCCAGGATCCGGCCTCCCCCGGGACAGGCAGAGGCCGGGAGGGCCCAGGACAGCAAGGACGCTCCTGCCCCAGCTGAGCAGATCAGCGGCCCCGCCCCGGAGCCTCCAGGCCCTGCAGACGGAGTTCCTGCTGGAGCTGAATCCAGGTTTCCAGAGCTGCCCCGCCACTGGGGCTGTTCCTCCTGCGGCCTCACGGGGTAAACAACCCCCACTGAGCCCTGCACCAGGCAGGGGCACGGCACCTCCCCCAACTGCTAACACCTGAAAACCAGCACAACAGGCCCCTCCCCCAGAACACCAGCTAGACTGACAACTTCCAGGAGAAGCCAAGGGACTTAAAGTACACAGAATCAGAAGATACTCCCCCGTGGTTCTTTTTTTGTTTTGTTTTGCTTTTTGATTTGTTTCCTTCCCCCACCCCCTTTTTTTTCCTCCTTTCTTTTTCTTTCTCTTTTTCTTCCTTTTTTTTTCGTTTTTTTTCTTCCCTTTTTTTTCTCTTTCTCTTTTCTTTCCTTCTTTCTCTCCTCTCTTTTTCTCTTTTTCCCAATACAACTTGCTTTTGGCCACTCTGCACTGAGCAGAATGACTAGAAGGAAAACCTCACCTCAAAAAAAAAGAATCAGAAACAGTCCTCTCTCCCACAGAGTTACAAAATCTGGATTACAATTCAATGTCAGAAAGCCAATTCAGAAGCACTATTATACGGCTACTGGTGGCTCTAGAAAAAAGTATAAAGGACTCAAGAGACTTCATGACTGCAGAATTTAGAGCTAATCAGGCAGAAATTAAAAATCAATTGAATGAGATGCAATCCAAACTAGAAGTCCTAACGACGAGGGTTAATGAGGTGGAAGAACGAGTGAGTGACATAGAAGACAAGTTGATGGCAAAGAGGGAAACTGAGGAAAAAAGAGACAAACAATTAAAAGACCATGAAGATAGATTAAGGGAAATAAACGACAGCCTGAGAAAGAAAAACCTACGTTTAATTGGGGTTCCCGAGGGCGCCGAAAAGGACAGACGGCCAGAATATGTATTTGAACAAATTCTAGCTGAAAACTTTCCTAATCTGGGAAGGGAAACAGGCATTCAGATCCAGGAAATAGAGAGATCCCCCCCTAAAATCAATAAAAACCGTTCAACACCTCAACATTTAATAGTGAAGCTTGCAAATTCCAAAGATAAAGAGAAGATCCTTAAAGCAGCAAGAGACAAGAAATCCCTGACTTTTATGGGGAGGAGTATTAGGGTAACAGCAGACCTCTCCACAGAGACCTGGCAGGCCCGAAAGGGCTGGCAGGATATATTCAGGGTCCTAAATGAGAAGAACATGCAACCAAGAATACTTTATCCAGCAAGGCTCTCATTCAAAATGGAAGGAGAGATAAAGAGCTTCCAAGACAGGCAGCAACTGAAAGAATATGTGACCTCCAAACCAGCTCTGCCAGAAATTTTAAGGGGGACTCTTAAAATTGCCCTTTAAGAAGAAGTCCAGTGGAACAATCCACAAAAACAAGGACTGAATAGATATCATGATGACACTAAACTCATATCTCTCAATAGTAACTCTGAATGTGAACGGGCTTAATGACCCCATCAAAAGGCGCAGGGTTTCAGACTGGATAAAAAAGCAGGACCCATCTATTTGCTGTCTACAAGAGACTCATTTTAGACAGAAGGACACCTACAGCCTGAAAATAAAAGGTTGGAGAACCATTTACCATTCGAATGGTCCTCAAAAGAAAGCAGGGGTAGCCATCCTTATATCAGATAAACTAAAATTTACCCCAAAGACTGTAGTGAGAGATGAAGAGGGACACTATATCATACTTAAAGGATCTATTCAACAAGAGGACTTAACAATCCTCAATATATATGCCCCGAATGTGGGAGCTGCCAAATATATCAATCAATTATTAACCAAAGTGAAGAAATACTTAGATAATAATACACTTATACTTGGTGACTTCAATCTAGCTCTTTCTATACTCGATAGGTCTTCTAAGCACAACATCTCCAAAAAACGAGAGCTTTAAATGATACACTGGACCAAATGGATTTCACAGATATCTACAGAACTTTACATCCAAACTCAACTGAATACACATTCTTCTCAAGTGCACATGGAACTTTCTCCAAAATGGACCACATATTGGGTCACAAATCGGGTCTGAACCGATACCAAAAGATTGGGATTGTCCCCTGCATATTCTCAGACCATAATGCCTTGAAATTAGAACTAAATCACAACAAGAAGTTTGGAAGGACCTCAAACAAGTGGAGGTTAAGGACCATCCTGCTAAAAGATAAAAGGGTCAACCAGGAAATTAAGGAAGAATTAAAAAGATTCATGGAAACTAATGAGAATGAAGATACAACCGTTCAAAATCTTTGGGACGCAGCAAAAGCAGTCCTAAGGGGGAAATAGATCGCAATACAAGCATCCATTCAAAAACTGGAAAGAACTCAAATACAAAAGCTAACCTTACACATAAAGGAGCTAGAGAAAAAACAGCAAATAGATCCTACACCCAAGAGAAGAAGGGAGTTAATAAGGATTCGAGCAGAACTCAACGAAATCGAGACCAGAAGAACTGTGGAACAGATCAACAGAACCAGGAGTTGGTTCTTTGAAAGAATTAATAAGATAGATAAACCATTAGCCTGCCTTATTAAAAAGAAGAGAGAGAAGACTCAAATTAATAAAATCATGAATGAGAAAGGAGAGATGACTACCAACACAAAGGAAATACAAACGATTTTAAAAACATATTATGAACAGCTATACGCCAATAAATTAGGCAATCTAGAAGAAATGGGCGCATTCCTGGAAAGCCACAAACTACCAAAACTGGGACAGGAAGAAATAGAAAACCTGAACAGGCCAATAACCAGGGAGGAAATTGAAGCAGTCATCAAAAACCTCCCAAGACACAAGAGTCCAGGGCCAGATGGCTTCCCAGGGGAATTTTATCAAACGTTTAAAGAAGAAACCATACCTATTCTCCTAAAGCTGTTTGGAAAGATAGAAAGAGATGGAGTACTTCCAAATTCGTTCTATGAGGCCAGCATCACCTTAGTTCCAAAACCAGACAAAGACCCCACCAAAAAGGAGAATTACAGACCAATATCCCTGATGAACATGGATGCAAAAATTCTCAACAAGATACTGGCCAATAGGATCCAATAGTACATTAAGAAAATTATTCACCATGACCAAGTAGGATTTATCCCTGGGACACAAGGCTGGTTCAACACCCGTAAAACAATCAATGTGATTCATCATATCAGCAAGAGAAAAACCAAGAACCATATGATCCTCTCATTGGATGCAGAGAAAGCATTTGACAAAATACAGCATCCATTCCTGATCAAAACTCTTCAGAGTGTAGGGATAGAGGGAACATTCCTCAACATCTTAAAAGCCATCTATGAAAAGCCCACAGCAAATATCATTCTCAATGGGGAAACACTGAGACCCTTCCCCTAAGATCAGGAACAAGACAGGGATGTCCACTCTCACCACTGCTGTTCAACATAGTACTGGAAGTCCTAGCCTCAGCAATCAGACAACAAAAAGACATTAAAGGCATTCAAATTGGCAAAGAAGAAGTCAAACTCTCCCTCTTCGCCGATGACATGATACTCTACATAGAAAACCCAAAAGTCTCCACCCCAAGATTGCTAGAACTCATACAGCAATTCAGTAGCGTGGCAGGATACAAAATCAATGCCCAGAAGTCAGTGGCATTTCTATACACTAACAATGAGACTGAAGAAAGAGAAATTAAGGAGTCAATCCCATTTACAATTGCACCCAAAAGCATAAGATACCTAGGAATAAACCTAACCAAAGATGTAAAGGATCTATACCCTCAAAACTATAGAACACTTCTGAAAGAAATTGAGGAAGACACAAAGAGATGGAAAAATATTCCATGCTCATGGATTGGCAGAATTAATATTCTGAAAATGTCAATGTTACCCAGGGCAATATACACGTTTAATGCAATCCCTATCAAAATACCATGGACTTTCTTCAGAGAGTTAGAACAAATTATTTTAAGATTTGTGTGGAATCAGAAAAGACCCCGAATAGCCAGGGGAATTTTAAAAAAGAAAACCATATCTGGGGGCATCACAATGCCAGATTTCAGGTTGTACTACAAAGCTGTGGTCATCAAGACAGTGTGCTACTGGCACAAAAACAGACACATAGATCAGTGGAACAGAATAGAGAATCCAGAAGTGGACCCTGAACTTTATGGGCAACTAATATTCGATAAAGGAGGAAAGACTATCCATTGGAAGAAAGACAGTCTCTTCAATAAATGGTGCTGGGAAAATTGGACATCCACATGCAGAAGAATGAAACTAGACCACTCTCTTTCACCATACACAATGATAAACTCAAAATGGATGAAAGATCTAAATGTGAGACAAGATTCCATCAAAATCCTAGAGAAGAACACAGGCAACACCCTTTTTGAATTCGGCCATAGTAACTTCTTGCAAGATACATCCACGAAGGCAAAAGAAACAAAAGCAAAAATGAACTATTGGGACTTCATCGAGATAAGAAGCTTTTGCACAGCAAAGGATACAGTCAACAAAACTCAAAGACAACCTACAGAATGGGAGAAGATATTTGCAAATGACATATCAGATAAAGGGCTAGTTTCCAAGATCTATAAAGAACTTATTAAACTCAACACCAAAGAAACAAACAATCCAATCATGAAATGGGCAAAAGACATGAACAGAAATCTCACAGAGGAAGATATAGACATGGCCAACATGCATATGAGAAAATGCTCTGCATCACTTGCCATCAGGGAAATACAAATCAAAACCACAATGAGATACCACCTCACACCAGTGAGAATGGGGAAAATTAACAAGGCAGGAAACCACAAATGTTGGAGAGGATGCGGACAAAAGGGAACCCTCTTACACTGTTGGTGGGAATGTGAACTGGTGCAGCCACTCTGGAAAACTGTGTGGAGGTTCCTCAAACAGTTAAAAATAGATCTGCCCTACGACCCAGCAATTGCACTGTTGGGGATTTTCCCCAAAGATACAAATGCAATGAAACGCTGGGACACCTGCACCCCGATGTTTATAGCAGCAATGGCCACGATAGCCAAACTGTGGAAGGAGCCTCGGTGTCCAACGAAAGATGAATGGATAAAGAAGATGTGGTTTATGTATACAATGGAATATTACTCAGCTATTAGAAATGACAAATACCCACCATTTGCTTCAATGTGGATGGAACTGGAGGGTATTATGCTGAGTGAAGTAAGTCAGTCGGAGAAGGACAAACATTATATGTTCTCATTCATTTGGGGAATATAAATAATAGTGAAAGGGAAAATAAGGGAAGGGAGAAGAAATGTGTGGGAAATATCAGAAAGGGAGACAGAACGTAAAGACTGCAAATCTGGGAAACGAACTAGGGGTGGTAGAAGGGGAGGAGGGCGGGGGGTGGGAGTGAATGGGTGACGGGCACTGGGGGTTATTCTGTATGTTAGTAAATTGAACACCATTAAAAAATAAATTAAAAAAAAAGTAATACAACTGTGAGATTTTATAGTTACTATTATTCCATGTACTGTATAATGAGAAATATTCTTCCACTGCACAGCTTCCTTTTGGTAGTTAGCAAGGCCATTTAGAAGTATGACCATGGAACTCAGGTTACTTCCCAAAGTTCTTCACTCACTCACTCACTCACTCACTCACTCACTCACTTACTTTCTTCCATCAGAGGATACTCCCCCTTGTTCATCTGTTTTGTTTCTTAAATTCCACATATGAGTGAAAATCATATGTTATTTGTCTTTCTTTGACTGACTTATTTTGCTCAGCATAATACACTCTAGTTCCATCCACATTGACACAAATGGCAAGATTTCATTCTTTTTGATGGCTGAGTAATACTCCCGTGTGTGTGTGTGTGTGTGTGTGAGTGTGTATCACATTTTTTAAATCCATTCTTCTGTTGATGGAGGCAAACCATAACAGACTCTTAACTCTAGGGAAGAAACGGACTGTTGCTGGAGGGGAGGTGGATAGGGGAGTGGGATAACTGGGTGGTGGGCATTAAGGAAGGCAGTTGATGTAATGAGCATTGGGTGTTGTATGCAACTGATGAATCACTGAATTCTACCTCTGAAACTAAAAACACACATGTCCTTGATGGGATGAGCACTGGGTGTTATTCTGTATGTTGGCAAATTGAACACCAATAAAAAATAAATTTATTATTAAGAAAAAAACAAAACAGATGAACATAGGGGAAGGGAATGGAAAATAAAAATAAGATGAATACTACGAGCTTTTAAAGTGGAGTCACAATAAGTCACTACAAGGCATGAGTTTTGAAAGGTAAGAAGTTCTATGGAAATTCAAAATACCTAGAACAACCAAAACAATTCTGAAAAAGAACAAAGTTGCAGGACTTTCATCTTCCAATTTCAAAACTTACTACAAAGCTACAGTTATTAAGACAGTGTGAGGATAGACATATAGAATAATGGAACAGAAGTGAGAGTCTAGAAAAAACTTACATTTTTCATCAATTGATTTTTGACAAAGGTACCAACACAATTCTTTGGGGGAAAGGATAGCTTCAAAAATGGTGCTGTGCTTAGATCTTCATTTGCAAAAAATGAACTTAGACCCTTACTTCACACCATACACAATACCTAACTCAAAGCAGATCATAGACTTAAATCTAAGAGCAAAAACAACACAAATTTTAGAAGAATACTTAGGATAAAAATTTTAAGACCTTAAGTTAGGCAAAACCTTTTAGATATGGCATCAAAGCATGGTTCATAAAGTAAAACACTTCATCAATTGGAACTCATCAAAATTCAAAACACTTGTATTTTAAAAGACACTATTAAAGAAAATTAAAAGAACAACAACAAAAAAAAAGACAAGCAACGGAATGAAATCTTGTCATTTGTAGCAGTATGGATGTACCCAGAGAGTATTATGCTAAGTAAGATAAGTTTGACAGAGAAAGACAAATCCTGTATAATTTCACTTACATGTAGAGTCTAAAAACAAAACAAACAAAGAAATAGAAAAATATTCATAAATAGAGAGCACAAACTGGTGGTTGCCAGAGGGGATGTGGGCGGGGAGATGAGCAAAATAGATAAAGGGGATTAAGAGGTACAAACTTCCAGTTATAATACAAATAAGTCACAGAGATGAAATATACAGCATAGGGAATGGAGTCAATAATATTTTAATAACATTGTATGGTGACAGATGGTAACTATACTTATCCTGGTGAACATTGAGAAATGTATAGAATTGTTGAATCAGTATGTTGTACACCTGAAACTAATATATGTCAATTATACTTCAATAATTAAAAAAAGAAATATATAAAGTAGAAAGCAAACTCACCACAATTGAATCCTTATGAAATAATCACTGGTAACATTGTTTTATAATTATAAACCTTTTTCTATGTACATCTATGTATATCTATTTTAAAATGTTCACTATAAAATGAGTTGTAAAAAAGGCTAGCAGCTGGAAAGTAATATTTGTAAAACACATCTCTGATAAAGACTTGTTTCTCAGCCCAGGTCTGCTCTGAGGAAGAGGTTCTGGCAGCAAGTGGCAGGAGTGGTGGTGGGGCTACTGCTTTTTTTTTTTACTTGTAGATTCAATTTACAAGAACTCAGGATGCCTAGGTTATGTCTGTAGTACAAAAGTACTATAAGAGGGGAGAAGAAACTCCCCTCTCTATATGCAAACACACAATTACAATATACACATATATTCCTACATACCCTAACTTTCAGACAAGCAAGAAAAAGAAAGAGGTTCTTTAGAAGTAAAAAACACTGGTCCCAACATGAGCTTAGTGAGATGTGTTGCTACAAATGTTGACCTGATCTGTGATGACTCCACTGGCATCCTGACCTTGGAGCTGCCTACATAGTATAGACCTATGATTGCTGTGTAACACAGCTCATAGTGTTACTGTTGTTGAAAATAGATTACACTGACTTGATTGAGCAAATTTTCTACCTTTGTTCTGTATATGAGAGCTTGACCAAGTCCTAGTAGTGGCTTAATTCTGTTTTTGCTTGGCAAGGCTATAAATTATCAAATATTGCCCTACTGATTCTTGGTGTTCCTAACCTGATCCCCTGGATCCATTGATTTTACCCCATCTGGTGTAAGGAACTCTCATAGACAGAACAAAGGTAGAAAGTTTCTTCTCCTTACTTGTATTGTCCTGGGTGTTCATCTCTTCTGGTGTTGAATTCCAGAGAAATTTTAGCATCCAATCCAATTCCAAAATAGTTGTTCATGACACACCTTTCTTTGAAGCGTCTGAAATTAGCCAAAGGAAAGAAGACAGACCATTGGTGCAGGAAAGAAGTGCCATTATCATTAGGCTGGAGACTTTATCTGCATGATTGAAAATGACTGGGGAGGACCTCCCCTACATTGGGCACAAAACTTTATGTTCTTAACAGGCAGATATAGATGTCCTATTGTGTTAACAACTAGCTTGTTAGCTTTGAGAGAGGGCACTCAGACAGTTGGGAGGATTTAGTGGAGTTGGAACTCCTAATAAAGAAATCATCTTTGGAAGCCCTTAGATATGAGTGGTCAATATTTTCTTCAAACAGAATAAAGGGAAATAGTAATTGACTTATTCCCATAAAGAACTTTTAAGTATCTCATATAAAAATGTATGATGACATTCTACACTACTGTTTCCAGAGATGTCTGAATTCCTTTGTAGTACTTTCACATCAAAGGGCAAAGTGACCACATATTTGAGGGGAAAGACTGATAAAACAAAGTAGATATATACACAACCAAAAAGCGAGGCAGTTTTTAAAAAATTCTTCTGCATCTATCTTGGGTGTCAACATCAAAACCAGTAGTGTGCTGAAGCCAGTTAGTACCAGCTCATATAAGCTGATTATGCCTATTATGTCCCAAATCTGCATTCAGTGGAATTATATCAGTAGTTTGAAACAGGTCATGGTGGGAGGGATTGTACTTGGAATAAACCAGGACATCCCCTCCCCCAGTTGTTAAACATTTGGCAGTGCACTACTGATCAAAACTCATAATTTACATCGAGACTTCAGACATGAGTGTAAGACAATGGTGAAGTAGAGGGGAGTGGGATTAGAGATACGAATAAATGGGAAGCTGCAGTTAGCTCAAATAATTGCCAACTGTCCTTTTGAGAAACTGAAGATGAATTTAGCTACTCAATCATAGATAATTTTTGTATTCATTACTAAACTGACCTCACATCTGTCACATGAGATTCTCCTCCCTCAACCGCAGTCTAGAGATTGGGATTTCTCTAGCTGATGTCCCAGCTTATCTTCTTAATGGAACTCAAAAGGAGTGAATGTGATGGAATCTGGCTACTGACAATATTTTAAGGAAGCAGCGCTAATGAAAGAGATGCCTTTAGATTTTCTATCCAGCCCTAAATGCTCATTTATTTTTTAGTGCTTCCAATTATTCACTGTTAAAGGCAATGGTGGAAAAACAGATCCTTTGAAATAACAACAGCTAACATTTATTAAGTATTTATAATAAGAATAACAATAATTACTGTTAATATATATAGCACTTAACTATGGGTGCTGAGCACTGTTTAATGCAAGTGCTATGCATATGTAAACTGAATAAACGGAAGAAACATGTGGCTAATTCTACACTTATCTTCACCTTATAATGAGAAAACTAAGGTTCAGATTAGCTGAATTAATTTTGTAAGGACACACAACTAGTGGTAGAGCCAGGATTTGACTCTGGATATCTTTAGATTGTTCTTTTTTGTTTGTTTGTTTGTTTTTTTGGAGAGGAGTTTGTATATTTTTTATTGGAGTTCGATTTGCCAACATACAGCATAACACCCAGTTGTCATCCCATCAAGTGCACCCCTCAGTGCCCGTCACCCAGTCACCCCAACCCCCCCCCAACTCCCCTTCCACTATGCCTTGTTCATTTCCCAGAGTTAGGTGTCTCTCATATTCTGTCACCCTCAGTGGTATTTCTCACTCATTTTATCTCCTTTCGCTTTTATTCCCTTTCACTATTTTTTTATATTCCCCAAATGAATGAGACCATATAATGTTTGTCCTTCTCCGATTGACTTACTTCACTCAGCATAATAACCCCCAGTTCCATCCATGTCGAAGCAAATGGGGGGTATTTGTCATTTCTAATGGCTGAGTAATATTCCATTGTATACATAGACCACAGCTTCTTTATCCATTCATCTGTCGATGGACACCGAGGCTCCTTCCACAGTTTGGCTATTGTGGACATTGCTGCTATAAACATTGGGGTGCAAGTGTTCTGGCGTTTCACTGCAACTGTATCTTTGGGGGTAAATCCCCAGCAGTGCAGATCTAGTTTTAACTCTTTGAGGAACCTCCATAGAGTTTTCCAGAGTGGCTGAACCGGTTCACATTCCCACCAACAGTGCAAGAGGGTTCCCCTGTCTCCACATCCTCTCCAACATTTGTTGTTTCCTGTCTTGTTAATGTTCACCATTCTCACTGGTGTGAGGTGGTATCTCATTGTGGTTTTGATTTGTATTTCCCTGATGGCCAGTGATGCGGAGCATTTTCTCATGTGCTTGTGGGCCATGTCTATGTCTTCCTCTGAGATTTCTGTTCATGTCTTTTGCCCATTTCATGATTGGATTTTTTTTGGGTGTTCAGTTTAATAAGTACTTTATAGATCTAGGATACTAGCCCTTTATCTGATAGGTCATTTGCAAATATCTTTCCCATTCTGTAGGTTGTCATTTAGTTTTGTTGACTGTTTCTTTTGCTGTGCAGAAACTTTTTACCTTGATTAAGTCCCAATAGTTCATTTTTGCTTTTGTTTCCCTTGCCTTCATAGATGTATCTTGTAAGAAGTTACTGTGGCCGAGTTCAAAAAGGGTGTTGCCTGTGTTCTCCTCTAGGATTTTGGTGAATTCTTGTCTCATTTAGATCTTTCATCCATTTTGAGTTTATCTTTGTGTATGGTGTAAGAGAATGGTTTAGTTTCATTCTTCTGCATGTGGCTGTCCGATATTCCCAGTAACATTTATTGAAGAGACTGTCCTTTTTTCCAGTGGATATTCTTCCCTGCTTTGTTGAATATTAGTTGACCATAGAGTTGAGGGCCCATTTCTAGATTCTCTACTTTGTTCCATTGATCTATGTGTCTGTTTCTGTGCCAGTACCACACTGACTTGATGATCACACCTTTGTAGTACAACCTGAAATCTGGCATTGTGATGCCCCCGGCTCTGATTTTGTTTTTCTTTTTAATTTTATTTATTTATTCATGAAAGACAGAGAGAGCGTGGGGCAGAGACATAGGCAGAGAGAGAAGCAGGCTTCATGAAGTGAGCCTGATGTGGGACTCGAACCTGGGACTCCAGGATCACACCCTGGGCCAAAGGCAGGCCCACTCACTGCTGGGCCACCCAGGGGTTCCTGGTTTCTTTTCCATGATCCCCTGGCTATTTGTTTTTTTTTTTTCTGATTCCACAGATCTTAAGATGATTTGTTCCAACTCTCTGAAGAAAGTCCATGGTATTTTGATAGGGATTGCATTAAATGTGTAAATTTCCCTGGGCAACATTGACATTTTCACAATATTAATTCTTCCAATCCATGAACATGGAATATTTTTCCATCTCTTTGTGTCTTCCTCAATTTCTTTCAGAAGTGTTCTGTAGTTTTTAGGGTATAGATCCTTTACCTCTTTGGTTAGGTTTATTCCTAGGTATCTTATGCTTTTGGGTGCAATTGTAAATGGGATTGACTCCTTAGTTTCTCTTTCTTCAGGCTCATTGGTAGTGTATAGAAATGCCACTGACTTCTGGGCATTGATTTTGTATCCTGCCACGCTACCGAATTGCTGTATGAGTTCTAGCAATCTTGGGGTGGAGACTTTTGGGTTTTCTATGTAGAGTATCATGTCATCGGCGAAGAGGGAGAGTTTGACTTCTTCTTTGCCAATCTGAATGCCTTTTATTTCTTTTTGTTGCTTGATTGCTGAGGCTAGGACTTGTAGTACTACGTTGAATAGCAGTGGTGAGAGTGGACATCCCTGTCTTGTTCCTGATCTTAGGGGAAGGGTCTCAGTGTTTCCCCATTGAGAATGATATTTGCTGTGGGCTTTTCATAGATGGCTTTTAAGATGCTGATGAATATTCCCTCTATTCCTACACTCTGAAAAGTTTTGGTCAGGAATGGATGCTGTCTTTTGTCAAATGCTTTCTCTGCATCTATTGAGATGATCATATGGTTCTTGTTTTTTCTATTGGTGATATCCTCTCTCACGTTGATTGCTTTATGAGTGTTGAACCAGCCTTGTGTCCCGGGGATAAATCCCACTTGGTCATGGTGAATAATCTTCTTAATGTATTGTTGGATCCTATTGGCTAGTATCTTGTTGAGAATTTTTGCATCTGTGTTCATCAGGGATATTGGTCTATAATTCTCTTTTATGGGGGGGGGTTGTGTGGTTTTGGAATTAAGGTGATGCTGGCTTCATAGAATGGGTTAGGAAGTATACCATCCCTTTCTATCTTTCCTTTTTTTTTTTTTCCTTTTTTTTCTTTTTCCTTTCTATCTTTCCGAACAGCTTTAGTAAAATAACTATGTTTTTTTCTTTAAACTTTTGATGGAATTTCCCTGGGAAGCCATCTGGCCCTGGACTTTTGTTTCTTGGGAGATTTTGATGACTGCTTCTATTTTCTTCCTGGTTAGTGGCCTGTTCAGGTTTTCTATTTCTTCCTGTTGCAGTTTTGGCAGTTTGTCTTTTCCAGAAATGTGTCCATTACTTCTTAATTTATTGGCATATAGCTGCTCATAATAAGTTTATAAAATCGTTTGTATTTCCTTGGTATCGATTGTGGTCTCTCCGTTTTCATTCGCGATTTTATTGAGTCTTTTCTCTTTTGTCTTTAATAAGGCTGGCTAATGATTTATCTATCTTATTAATTCTTCCAACGAACTGACTCCTTGTTTTGTTGATCTGTTCTACAATTCTTCTGGTTTCTATCTCATTGAGTTCTGCTCGAATCTTTATTATCTCTCTTCTTCTGCTTGGTGTAGGTTTTATTTGCTGTTCCTTCACCAGTTCCTTTAGGTGCATGTTAACTTGTGTATTTGAGTTTTTTCCAATTTTCTTTTTTTCTTAAAGCTTTCATTTATTTATTTTTTTAATAAATTTATTTTTTATTGGTGTTCAATTTACCAACATACAGAGTAACACCCAGTGCTCATCCCGTCAAGTGCCCCCCTCAGCGCCCGTCACCCATTCACCCCCACCCCCCACCCTCCTCCCCTTCCACCACCCCTAGTTCGTTTCCCAGAGTTAGGAGTCTTTATGTTCTGTCTCCCTTTCTGATATTTCCCACACATTTCTTCTCCCTTCCCTTCTATTTCCTTTCACTATTATTTATATTCCCCAAATGAATGAAAACATATGTTTGCCCTTCTCCGATGGACTTATTTCACTCGGCATAATGCCCTCCAGTTCCATCCACGTTGAAGCAAATGGGGAGTATTTGTCCTTTCTAATGGCTGAGTAATATTCCATTGTATACATAAACCACATCTTCTTTATCCATTCATCTTTCAATGGACACCGAGGCTCCTTCCACAGTTTGGCTATTGTGGACATTGCTGCTATAAACATCGGGGTGCAGGTGTCCCGGCGTTTCATTGCATCTGTATCTTTGGCGTAAATCCCCAACAGAGAAGTTGCTGGGTCGTAGGGAAGGTCTATTTTTAACTCTTTGAGGAACCTCCACACAGTTTTCCAGAGTGGTTGCACCAGTTCACATTCCCACCAACAGTGTAAGAGGGTTCCCTTTTCTCCGCATCCTCTCCAACATTTGTGGTATCCTGCCTTGTTAATTTTCCCCATTCTCACTGGTGTGAGGTGGTATAGATACATCCACGAAGGCGAAAGAAACAAAAGCAAAAATGAACTATTGGGACTTCATCGAGATAAGAAACTTTTGCACAGCAAAGGATACAGTCAACAAAAGTAAAAGACAACCTACAGAATGGGAGAAGATATTTGCAAATGACGTATCAGATAAAGGGCTAGTTTCCAAGATCTATAAAGAACTTATGAAACTCAACAACAAAGAAACAAAGAATCCAATCATGATATGGGCAAAAGACATGAAGAGAAATCTCACAGAGGAAGACATAGACATGGCCAACATGCACATGAAAAAATGCTCTGCATCACTTGCCATCAGGGAAATGCAAATCAAAACCACAATGAGATACCATCTCACACCAGTGAGGATGAGGAAAATTTTTCCAATTTTCTGAGGGACACTTGTAATGCGATGTATTTCCCTCTCAGAACTGCTTTTGCTGTATCCCAAAGATTTTGGACAGTTGTATCTTCATTCTCATTAGTTGCCAAGAATCTTTTTAATTCTTCTCTAATTTCCTGGTTGACCCTTTCATCTTTTAGCAGGATGCTCTTTAACCTCCACGTGTTTGAGTTTCTTCCAAATTTCTTCTTATGATTGAGTTCAAGTTTCAAAGCATTATGGTCTGAAAATATGCAGGGGACAATTCCAATCTTTTGGTACCAGTTGAGACCTGATTTGTGACCCAGTATGTGGTCTATTCTGGAGAAAGTTCCATGTGCCCTTGAGAAGAATGTGTATTCAGTTGCGTTTGGAAGTAAAGATTTGTAAATATCTGTGAAATCCATCTGGCCCAGTGTATCATTTAAAGCTCTTGTTTCTTTGGAGATGTTGTGCTTAGAATATCTCTCATTTGCAGAAAGCACCATGTTGAAGCCTCCCAGTATTAGTGTAGTATTATCTAAGTATGTCTTTACTTTGGTTATTAATTGATTGATATACTTGGCAATTCCCGCATTAGGGGCATAAACATTCATGATTTTTAGGTCCTCTTGTTGGATAGATCCTTTAAGTATGATATAATGTCCCTCTTTATCTCGAATTACAGCCTTTGGGATAAACTCTAATTTATCTGATATGAGGATTGCTACCCCTCCATTCTTTTGAGGGTCATTTGAATGGTAAATGGTTTTCCAACCTTTCCTTTTCAGGCTGGAGGTGTCCTTAGATCCAAAAGAGTCTTTTGTAGACAGCAAGTAGATGGGTCTTGCTTTTTGTCCAGTCTGAAACCCTGCGTCTTTTGATGGAATCATTAAGCCCATTTATGTTCAGAGTTTCTATTGAAAGATATGAATTTAGTTTCATCATAATACGTATTCAGTCCCTGTTTTTGTGGGTTATTTCTTTGGACTTTCTCTTTCTTTTACAGGTGCCCCCTTAATATTTCTTGCAGAACTGGTTTGGTGGTCATATAGTCTTTCAGTTTCTGCCTATCTTGGAAGCTCTTTATCTCTCCTTCTATTCTGAATGAGAGCCTTGCTGGATATGGTATTCTTGGCTGCATGTTCTTCTCATTTAGGACCCTGAATATATCTTGTCAGCCCTTTCCGGCCTGCCAGGTCTCTGTGGAGAGGTCTGCTGTCAATGCAATATTTCTCCCCATATAAGTTAGGGATCTCTTGTCTCTTGCTGCTTTAAGGATTTTCTCTTTATCTTTTGAATTTGCAAGTTTCATGATTAAATGTCGAGGTGTTGAATGGTTTTTATTGATTTTAAGGGGGGATCTTTCTATCTCCTGAATCTGAATGCCTGTTTCCCTCCCCAAGTTAGGGAAGTTCTCAGCTATGATTTGTTCAAATACATTTTCTGGTCCTCTGTCCCTTTTGGCGCCCTCTAGAACCCCAATTAAATGTAGATTTTTTCCTTCTGAGGCTGTAATTTATTTCCCTTAACGTTTCCTCATGATCTTTTGTTTTCTCTTTTTTTCTCAGCTTCCTTCCTTGACATCAACTTGTCTTATGTCACTCACTCGTTCTTCTGCCTCATTAACCCTCATTGTTAGGATCTCCAGTTTGGATTGCATCTCATTTAATTGATTTTTAATTTCGGCCTGATTAGATCTAAATTCCGCAGTCATGAAGTCTCTTGAATCCTTTATGCCACCAGTAGCTTTATAATTGTGCTTCTGAACTGGCTTTCTGACATGGAATTGTAGTCCAAATTCTGTAACTCTGTGGCAGAGAGTACTGTTTCTGATTCTTTCTTTTGTGGTGAGTTCTTCTTTCTAGTCATTTTGCTCAGTGCAGAGTGGCTAAAAACATGTTGTAGTGGAAAAATGAAGAAAAAAAGAAAAAAAAAACCAAGGTAGGGTATCCTCTGGTTGTATACACTGTAAATCCCTCGAGTTCCCCTGGAACTTTCCAGTGCTGCTTGGTCAAGAAGTTGCTTTTCCTTGTCTTTCCAGCTGGTCTTCTTGGGGAGGGGCCTGCTGTGTTGATTCTCAGGTGTCTGTACCTGGAGGAGCTTCCCCGCCCCCTTCCAGGTGCACAGTTCAGTGGGAGCTTTTGACTCCTGTTCTCTGGCAGCCCGGCTCCATCCCAGGCACAGGGTGACACCAGGAGAAACAACAGCACTGGTGGCGGCCAGCCAGCCAGCTCTGGAGTCAGCTCCCGCAGTAACTACCGTAGTCTCCCAGTCCACACTGGCTTGGATGCTCTGGGAGCGGAGGGTGCTGACCTGCACAGCTTGGGGGTGCCAGCAGCAGGAGCTTCCTCGCTGTCCTGTGCCCTGTGCACCTCGGCCTGTCCCCAGGGGATGCAGGATCATGGGCTATCTCCCCCAGCGCCCTGGGTTCTGGGGCCTGTGCTGCTGGAATCATGCTCTTGGGGCGTAGGTCTTGAAGGCAGCTCAGCACAGCCCCCTTTGCCCGGAGCCGCCACCTGAGCTTCTCCCAAGGCCCTGCCGGGTGCATGTTCCAGCTCTTTACTGAGCTTGGCCCACAGTCTGTGGCATGCTCTCCCCAGGTGCTCACTTCCTCTTTTAGTGACCCCAGGAGACTGGAGTCTTCATTGCCCCTCCTGCCGTTCTGCCCGAGTTCCCTGCTAAGTGCCTTTCCATCCGGGAAGAAAATGGTGCAGATTTTTAAAGTTCCTTCTTCTCCAGGGCTGGGCTCTCCTGTCCTGGAGGCTTTCACTGCCTGGCCTTAGACCGGCTCCTCGTGGGGGCCCCTCCCCAACTTGATTCTTTTTTATTTTTTTTCTGCCTTCCTACTTTGTTAGAAGTGCAAAGTCTTCTCTCTGTAGCATTCCAGCTGTTCTCTCTTTAAATCTCAAGTCGAATTCGTAGGTTTTCAGGATGATTTGAAAGTTATCTAGGTAGGTTGGTGGGGACAGGTGACTTGGAGACCCTACTTCTCCGCCATCTTGCCCTGCCCCAGATTGTTCTTTTAACCAAAGAACGGAGGAAGTCATAAAATGGTTGTAGGGCTAAATACTTACATAGTTTCAGGAGTAAAATGTAAATGCTCCAAGTTGAGGTTATCTAAGTCTTCACTTTTGAGAGAAGATATAGAAGACAAAGTGCCAGGATGAGAACCTAGACACAAAAGACATTACCTTGATGTCAGATTCAAACAAGAAAGTCCTTCCTCTTATTTGCATTTCACCCTATTTTCTCTGTGGGACCAGGGTCAAGCTCAATGACTTTCTCTTGAGTATAATGAAAGTTCTCAATCCAAAGAGGGATCATCTTAGATGGACAGGGCCTTCCTCTGAGAAAATAGTAAGATTGGGCTGCCTGCTTGCTAGCAGTGAAAACAGCTTTGTTTTTTTTTTTTAATTTAAAAAGGGAAGTTTCCTTTTTTTTAAGGTTTATTTATTTATTTATTTATTCATGAGAGACACAGAAAGAGAGGCAGAGACATAGGTAGATGGAGAAGCAGGCTCCCTTGTGGGGAGCCTGAGGTGGGACTCAATCCCAAGATCCCAGGTTTGCCACCAGAGCCAAAGGCAGACGCTCAACCACTGAGCCATGCAGGTGCCCTTGAAAACAGCTTTTGATCTTGGGTTTCATCAGGCCAGGTTTTTCAAAGTACCTGATGAGGTCATTACTTCTGGATTTTGGCATGGGATATTATACTGTGACCTTTTTGGGAAAGAGGGAAGGATATCTACTGCAGAACAGGATTATGACTAAAAAGGATATATGGGAACACATCCTTATTCTCTGGGAACTAGAAGACAGTGATGAAGGCTAGAAATAAGAGAAGGAAAGAAAGATTCTTACGGTGTCTTGGGCTCATCTGGCTAATATCTTCTGAGTCATCTTCCAGGAAGAAAGTTGAAGTAAAGTTCTTAACCGATATTGTCTGTCGGCTTTGCTCATCCAGAACTATAGAGAAAAAGTGGAAAGGAAAAGGAAAGAAAGAGCGAAAGAGTAAGCAAGGTAGAGAGGGAAGAAGAGAGGGAGGAAGGAAGGGAAAAATGAAGGTAGGAAGGAAGGGTGGAAGGCAGGCAGGAAAGGAGGGAGGGAGAAAGAAAGAAGGGAGAGAAGAAGGCAAGGGTGTGAGGGAGAGAGGAAAGAAGAGAGGGAGGAAGGAAGAAAGGAAGGAGTATTGTTCATATTTGTTGAGCACTTCTTAAGCATCTCTTTTGTTTAGTTAATGCCAGTCAGTGTGGGTATACAGTGGAGACCCTCAGTTGGCTACGTCCCTTCTCCACAATGTTGTTTGTAGTCTTAGCTTTGTTACAGTGTTGCCCCCATCTCTCTTCATATGCATGCCTGTTTTACTGGTTACTCTTTTTCTGTCACACAAGAAATGTAGTATGAGTAGGAGCTCAGGGCCAGGGGCAGGGGAGCAAGGTGGGAAACCCTCTGTTCTGTTATCACCTCTTTGTTAATTCATTTACTCACATGACTTTTTTTTTCCAAATTTGAGCCTCTAGGACCATGCTATTCTTTCATTCAAATATTTCATTCATTCCAAGAATATTTGAGAAGTCTCCTTCCTTTCCCAGCCTATATATTGTATAGCTCAGATGCTCAAACTGTGCCAATGCTCATAGGTTCAATCCCTATCCTAGTAAGGGTGCCTTTCTCTGTCCCATGGCCACAAGCTGGACCTACAAAGCTAACTTAGGTGTTGTGTTGATGGAGCAGGCTGAGTGTCAATTGTGATAAGATTATGGCTGCATCTTCACTACTTGGAAACTAACTACAGAAATAGAGGCAAACTGGCTGTTTACTATGTTTGTAGTGCAGAATGGACATTTCCTTTCTTTCTGGGAAACTTGGCTGAGGGTATATGTAAAGGTACCAAGGCAGGAGAAGGTACCATGGCTAAAAGTTGGAGGTCAGCCAAGGGGACTTACTTGCTACATGGACTTCTGCTCAGTTCCAAAAGTTCAAGTAGAGCATACTTGGTCTTACACTATTTTTCAAGGAAGCATTGTGGTGAAGAAGTGAGAGCCAGAACGTTAAATTAAGAAGTTGGAGTTGAAAGAGTTTTAATTCTGAGTTGGAAGTTTTTGAATGTCATGAGTTATGGGAAACGGCAGTCAATTCCAGAGATCCCAAGACCATTCTCAGGGTCCTTGTGCCTGATGAATACTATGTAAGACACACAGAGATGAAAATTCTTTTCTTTTAAAAATTGTCACAGGCTTGGTGATTGGAAGGAAATAGGAGCAGGTAGAAAAAAATTCCATGGCTGATGGTGGAAACCGACAGAGCTTTAAGCCAGGTCACTTAGGAGCTGTAATTGTTTAGGATGACTGTTAGTTCTAAAAATAAATGAGTAGCATGATTTGAGTGCCTAGGAGGTAAGAGCTTATTACGACTGAGGCTTTTCAAATTAGCAGTCTGAGGACTGACTTTGAATGCTATATGAATGCAGAATCTAGTCAAGTTTTGGTAGTGGAGTCAAATAGCAGACCCAGAGTGAGGGAGATCAGTAAACCATACACTGGAACTTTCTCTTTCTCTTACCTCAATTACCACAACTCTGGGACCTTACCTTGTTCAACTTGGAATATGATGAGCTTCAAGGATTTCTGGAGATTCCGGGCCTTTGTGGCCAGCTCCAACTTGCACTTGGCTATGTGGTCTATTTGAGGGACGAAGGGCTTTCCATCTACCTTGCCACCGTCTGCATATACTATAGGACTTTTCTCAATTGCTGCCTCTTCAGCCAGGATATCAATCAGGATGCTGAGCTTGTCATACATTATGTCACTCTGTGTAATGATAAAGAGGACAGGACATTGTTATGAGGAACCAGTACTAGAAAGGACAGAATGGGGAACTGGGTGGTATGGGAGAGATAAAGAGGGGTAGTAGTTGGCCAGAAACTCTGGGCAAGGAAAGCTGTGTGTGAGGAAATAAAAGTTTGGGGAAAGAAGTACTTGGTAGATGTAATGAGATAACCAAAGGATGTTAAGTTATCAAACAGATAACATTTGTTTCTGAGTAGCTGTAAGCATCAATGTATGTTGTCAAGTTTTTCTCATGTCAGATTGACCTGTAAAATAATATATAATATGGCAAAATTGAGACAAGATAAACATTTCTGGACTGGTGTTTTCATGGGCATGCTTCTACGGATGTGGATGTGCCTCTGCATGGGTCCCTAGTGTCTGCCTTTGTATATGTTTATGTTTGGGGAATGCACTGAGTGATTATGGCTTGATTTCCAGCTCCATCACTGAATAGTTTGTGACCAAGGCAAGTTTCTATGTGCTTTTATATTCTAGGGTGGTTGTGAAGATTAAATAAATTAATGCATTAAAAATCCTTAAACATTTCCTGGCACAGAGTAAGTGCTAAATAAGTGTTAGCTGTTGTTGCTGTTGTGTTATAGAGGTTAATATGGGTGTATTTCTAGCATGTATTTATACATATTTTCATGCATGTTCTGGTATACAACCATACATACTTAGTGTACACTTGTGTCTAGTTGTGGGTAGATGCTTGATATATGCTTACGTATATGGTACATTTGCTAGAATGCATAATGCCATGTTTCATTTGGTGAAAGCTGGAAATTTTATGAGATTGGACTTTTCCCATAATGGAGACTTACCAGTTTCCTTTTTCTTTTACAATTCTCAGTGAAAGGCACATTTGCTTTTATTAAAAAAGGGGCCCTGGGACTTCCAGGAAGATGACAGAGCAGGAGGATCCTAAACTTACCTCATCCCATGGATACATCTAGATAACAGCCACATTGGTGTAAATAACCCTGAAGATGACCGAAAGACTGGCAGAACAGACTATTCACAGCTAATCATAGAGAAGAGGCCACACTGACAGTGGTAGGAAGGGCAGAGACATGGTTGGGAACCAAACTGACCTGTAAGACTGTACACAGAAGGGAGGGACACGACAGGCATAGAGAAAGGAGAAGAGGAGATACCATACCAGTCACCTCCGGCATGGAAGACGCACACTGGGAAGACAAATCCCTATAACATTTGGTTTTGAAAATCAGAGAGGTTTAACTTTGCAAGTTCCTACAATCAGTGTCAACACCAGAAGCTTTAAAAGTCAGTGGGTTCAACTCTGGAAGAGCCAGAAAGGCAGTAGGAAATTGCCTTTCTGCCATTAAAGACACAACAAAACAACCAACCTCACTGAGATACAGCATTGAAGCAGCAGTTTGAAAAAACACTTGGGGCATACAAAAATATTGATTTACTAATCTCAGAATGTGTGCTAGAAGGGCAAGGATCCTTAGGAGACTTGTCGAAGAACAAAAGAGCTGACAGGTGTCATTTCCTTCCCCCTTCCCAACCTAGATATACAGACATCTGTGGGAACCAACAGGAAAACTTTCTGACTAGCTTGCTAACAGCACACCCCACCCTCATGCACTTCTGTGGACCTGCCCCTTCAACCCATCTTTAGCAGTTCTCCAAATCAGCTACAAGTCTCCTCCCACAGAGATTAGCATATGCTTTGCTAACACCAGGCCCTCTGGCCCCTGCATTTTGCTGCAAACCCACCCCATCCAACATGCCCCTGGCAGAAGTTCATCCAAAGTGGGGCCACAAGCATGGCATTGTGTAAGCAGCTGGGACAGGGGTCATCAGTACCACTCTAAAGTGACTCTTTCCCTGGATAGAGGGGAAGATAACTACATACATCAGTTCAACTGCAACTCCAGCAGTGAGCTGGGGGCAGACATCTAGTCTGACTGCAGGCCCCACCCACCAATGAAAGCTTCTCAGGGAGCAACACAGAGAGAACATCCTGCAGTTTGGTGCCTGCAGTTCTGATAAATGCCTGGTCTGACCCACTTCAAGCTCAATGTGGCCCCACACTGGCCCATTAATAACACAGGGATGAAACACTGCCTGTATCAGGCAAAGCTATTGTGTATGCCTGGACTGAAGGCAAATGCAACTCAGCCACAATAGCAGGGTGCAGACATATAGGAGACACCTTTGAAGTACGGGGTTTGGGGAATAGGAGACATTGCCCTACAGGGCACTATAGGACCTCTTCTTCATAAGGCCACTACTTTCAAGAGCAGGCAGCATAGCCAACTTTCCTAACACATAGAAACAGATACAGAGAGGTAGAAAAAATGATGAGACAGGGGAATATGTTCCAAATGAAAGAACTGGACAAAATCACACACACATACACCCTTAATAAAACAGAGCTAATAATAACCCCAATAGAAAATTTAAAGTAATGGTCATAAAGATAATCACTGGACTTGAGAAAAGAGTGGAGGACCTCAGTCAGACCCTCAACAAAGAGATAGAAAACATAAAAATCAAACGGAGATGAAAAACTCAATAATTGAAATTTAAAAATACGCTAGAGGGAATACGTAGTAGACTAGAAGGAGCAGAATAAATCAGTAACCCGAAAGACAGTAATAGAAAGCAGTCAAACTGAACAGGGGAAAGAAAAAAGAGTAATAAAAAGTGAGAATAGATTAAGGGAACTTAGTGACACCATCAAGCATAATACTGTTTGTATTATATGGATCCCAGAAGGAGAAGGGAGAGAAAATAGGGCAGAAAAGCTATTTGAAGAAATAATAGCTGAAAATACTCCCTATCTGGAGAAGGAATTCTGAATTCCTGGATTTCTGAATCCAGATCCAGGAGGCACAGACAGCCCTCAACAAAATTAACCCAAGGAGGTCCACACCAAGACATATAGTAATTAAAATGGCAAAAAGCAGTGATAAGGAGAATTTTAAAAGCAGCAAGAGAAAGGAAGACCATTACATACAAGAAAAAAATCCATTAGGCTATCAGCTGATTTTTCAGCAGAAACTCTGCAGACCAGAGGAGACTGGCATAATATGTTCAAAGTGGTGAAAGAAAAAAACCCTGCAGCCAAGAATACTCTATCTAGCAAGTTATTGTTCAGAATAGAAGGAAAGGTAGCTTCCCAGAAAAAGAAAAATTGAAAGAATTCATCACCACTAAACCAGCCTTACAAGAAATGTTAAAGAAGACTCTTTGCGTGGAAAGAAAAAAATCATAAGCAGGAGCAAGAAAAGTAGGAAGCACAAAAGCAGTAAAATTAAGTATATCTGTAAAAATCAGTTAAAGGATTCACAAAATGAAATGATGTCAAGTATGACACCATATATCTAAAATGTGGAGTGGGAGAGACGTAAAAATTTAGTGCTTTCAGAATGGATTCAAACTTAAATGATAATCAACTTAAAATAGACTGCTATGTGCTGAAGATGTTATATACAAACTTAATGGTAATCATAAATCAGAAACTAATAGGGTATATGCAAAAAATAGAGAAGGGATCCAAGTATATCATTAAAGAAAGCCAGAAACCCATGAGAGAAAAATCAAGAGAAGAAAGGAACAGAGAAGAAGTACAAAAAACCATAAAATGAATAACAAAATGGTAATAAATGCATACCTTTCAATAAGTACCTTGAATATAAATGGACTGAAGGGATATAGGGCAACAGAGTGGATAAAAAAGCAAGATTCATCTATATGCTGCATACAAGAGACTCATTTCAGACCTATAGACACATGCATATTGAAAGTTAAGCGATGAAAAACCATTTATCATGCCAATAGAAGTGAAAAGAAAGTCAGGGTAGCAATTCTTATATTGGACAAAATAGACTTTAAAACAAATATTCTAACAAGAGCCAAAGAAAGACACAATATAATCATAAAGGAACAATCCAACAGAAAGATATAACAATTGTAAATATTTATGCACCCAACATGGGGGCATCCAAATACAAAAAGCAACTATTAAAAATTAAAGGAAGTAATTGATAGTGATACAATAATAGCAGGTATTTTAACATGTCACATCATTGGATAAATCATCCAAGAGAAGATCAACAAGGAAACTGTGGCTTGAATGACATTTAGGGCCAGATGTATCTAACAGACATATTGAGAATATTCTATCCTAGAACAGTGGAATACATATGAAATACATCTTTTCAAGTGCATATGGAATATTCTCCAGATAGATCCAGATAGATGTTAGGCCATGAAACAAGTCTCAATAAATTAAAAAGACTGAAGTCATATCATGCATCTTTTCTGACACCATCAGACAAAATCAGGAAATAAAAAAAAATACAAAGAGGTTCAATAGCATGCTACTAAACAATGAATAGGTCAGAGGAAATAAAAAAATACATGGAGACAAATGAAAATGAACACACAAAATCTCAAATCTTTGGGATGCAGCAAAAGCTGTTCTAAGAGGGAAGCTTACAGCAATACAGGCCTACCTCAAGAAGCAAGAAAAATCTCAAATCTCAAAAATCTCGAAAACCTAACCTAACATTTAAAGGAGATGGAAAAAGAAAAGAACAAAACCCCCCAAAACAGTAGAAGAATAAATGAAATAGAGACTAAAGAACCAAAAGAACAGGTCAGTGAAACCAGGAGCTGGTTCTTTGAAAAGATAAACAAAATTGATAAACTTTTAGCCAGATTAATAAAAAAATAAAGAGGGAGAGGACTCAAATAAACAAAAGGAGAAATAACAACTGATAACAAAGAAATACAAAGGATTATGAGAAATTTTATGAAAAATTCTATGCCAACAAATTGGACAGCCTAGAAGAAATGGATAAATTCCTAGAAACAAATCACCTTCCTTAACTAAAGTAGGAAGAAATAGAAAATTTTAACAGATTGTTTACCAGCAATGAAATTGAATCAGCAATAAAAAAATCCCCAACAAACAAAAGTCCAGGACCAGCTGGCCTCATAGGTAAATTCGACCAAACATTTATAGAAGAGTTAAAACCCATTCTTCTCAACTATTCAAAAAAAAAAAAAAAAAAGGAAGGAAACCTCCCAAATTCATTTTATGAGGCCAGCATTAACCTGATAAGAAAACCAGATAAAAAAAATACCAAAAACAAGGACTACAGGTCCATATCTCTTATTCACATAGATGCAAAAATCCTCAACAAAATATAGCAAACTGAATCTAACAATACGTTAAAAAAAATCATTCACCACGATCAAGTAGGATTTATTTCTGGGATGCAAGGGTGATTCAATATTTGCAAATTAATCAACATGATATATCACATCAACAAGAGAAAGGATAAAAACCACGTGATCATTTCAACAGATGTAGAAAAATCATCAAAGTACACATCCACTTATGATAAAACCCTCAACAAAGTAGTTTTAGAAGGAATATTACTCAACATAATAAAGGCCATATATGAAAAGGCCACTGTCAACATGTAAATGGTGAAAAACAGAGCTTTTCCTCTAAGATCAGGAACAAGACAAGGATGCCCACTCTCACCAGTTCTATTTAGTATAGTACTAAAAGTCCTAGCCACAGCACTAGGACAACAAAAAGAATTAAAAAGAATCCAGATCGCTAAGAAGTAAAACTTTCACTATCTGCAGATGACATCCTACTATATATAGAAAACTCTAAAGACTCTACCAAAAAACTACTAGGGCTGATAAATGAATTCAGTAAAGTCAGAGGATACGAAATCTATATACAGAAATCTATACACTAATAAGGAAATAGCAGAAAGAGAAATTAAGAAAATCCATTTACTATTGCACCAAAAATAATAAAAACCTAGGAATAAAGTTCACTGAGGCTTTGGGGACGCCTGCGTGGCTCAGCAGTTTAGCCCCTGCCTTTGGCCCATGGTGTGATCCTGGAGTCCCAGGATTGAGTCCCACATCAGGCTCCTTGCATGGAGCCTGTTTCTGTTTCTGCCTCTCTCTGTGTGTGTCTTTCATGAATATATAAATAAAATCTTTAAAAAAAACCTGAGACAGTGAAAGATCTGTACTCTGAATAGTATAAATCACTGATGAAGGAAATTAAAGATGACACAAATGGAAAGACATGCCATGTTCATGGATTGGGAAAACAAATGTTGTGAAAATGTCCATACTAACCAAAGCAATATACAGATTTAATGCAATACCTATCAAATTATCAACAGTATTTTTCACAGAAGTAGAAAAAATAATCTTAAAATTTGTATGGAATGACAAAAGACCCTGAATAGCCAAAGCAATCTTGAGAAATAAGACCAAAACTGGAGGAATTACAATCTCAGATTTTAAGATGTATTACAAAACGGTAATAATCAAAACAGTATGGTACCAGAACAAAAACTGACATGCAGAACAATAGAACAGAATAGAGAGTCCAGAAATAAACCCACAAACATACTGCAACATAGTGAAGATCATTTATCAAAAACTCACAGCTAACATCATTCTTAGGAGTTAAAACTGAGAGCTTCTCCTCTATGGTCAGGAATAAGACAAGGATATCTTATCTTACCACTTTTATTCAACATAGTACTGGAAGTCCTAGCTACAGAAATCAGACAACACAAAGAAATAAAAGGCATTCAAATGGGCAAGGAAGAAGTCAAGCATTCACTATTTGCAGTTTACATGACACTATAGATATATAGACAACCAGAAAGACTCCACCCAAAACAGCTAAAACTGGTAAACCAATCCAGTAAAGTCGCAAAATACAAAGTCAGTTTACAGAAATCTGTTGCATTTTTTTAAAAAAATATTTTATTTATTTATTTGACAGAGAGCACAAGCAGGGGGAGTGGCAGGCAGAGGGAGAGGAAGAAGCAGGCTTCCTGCTGAACAAGGAGCCTGACTTGGGGCTCGATCCCAGGACCCCAGGATCATGACCTGAGTCGAAAATAGACCCTTAAATGACTGAGCCACCCTGGCATTCCTCTATTACATTTCTATGTACTAATAATGGAGTGACAGAAAGAAAAATTAAGGAATCCATACCATTTACAATTACACCCCCAAATAATAAGATACTTAGGAATAAACCTAACCAAAAAGTAAAAGACCTCTACTGTGAAAACTGTAAAACATTGATGAAAGAAATTGAAGATGACACAAAAATGGAAAGACATTACATGCTCATGGATTGGAAGAAAAAATATTGTTAAAATGTCTATACTACCCAAAGTAATCTACATATTTAGTGTAGTTTCTATCAAATTACCAACAGCATCTTTCACAGAACTAGAACAAACAATCCTAAAATTTGTATGTAATCACAAAAGACCCTGAATAGCCAAAGCAATCATGAGAAAGAAAAGCAAAGCTGGAGGCACCATACCATGTTTGTAGTAGTCAAAACAGTATGATACTGGCACAAAAATAGACACATATATCAGTGGAACAGAATAGAAAACCTATAAAAAAAACCACCCCATAATTACTGTCAATTAATCATTGATAAAGCAGGAAAGAATATCCAATGAGAAAAAGACTATCTCTTCAACAAAGTGTGTTGGGAAAACTGGACAGTAACATGCAAAAGAAAGAAACTGGACCACTTCCTTATGCCATACACAAAAACAAATTCGAAGTGGATGAAAAACCTAAATGTGAGACATGGAACCATAAAAATCCTAGAAGAGAGCACAGGCAATAACTTCTCCGACATCAGCTGTAGCAACTATTTTTCTAGCTAAGTCCCCTTAGACAAGGGAAACAAAAGTGAAATTAAATGTTGAGACCACATCAAATAAAAAGCTCTGCAAAGTGAAGGAAATAATAAACAAAAATAAGAGGCTACCTATGGAATGGGAGAAGATATTTGCAAATGACACATCTGATAAAGGGTTAGTATCTAAAATATATAAAGAACTGACACAACTCAACACCTAAAAAACCAATAACCCAATTAAAAAATGGGCAGAAAACTGTGGAAGGAACCTCGGTGTCCAACGAAAGATGAATGGATAAAGAAGATGTGGTTTATGTATACAATGGAATATTACTCAGCTATTAGAAATGACAAATACCCACCATTTGCTTCAACGTGGATGGAACTGGAGGGTATTATGCTGAGTGAAGTAAGCCAGTCGGAGAAGGACAAACATTATATGTTCTCATTCATTTGGGGAATATAAATAATAGTGAAAGGGAATATAAGGGAAGGGGGAAGAAATGTGTGGGAAATATCAGAAAGGGAGACAGAACGTAAAGACTGCTAACTCTGGGAAACGAACTAGGGGTGTTGGAAGGGGAGGAGGGCGGGGGGTGGGAGTGAATGGGTGACGGGCACTGGGTGTTATTCTGTATGTTAGTAAATTGAACACCAATAAAAAAAAATAAAAAAAATGGGCAGAAAACATGAAAGACATTTCTCCAAAGAAGACATCCAGATAGCCAACGGATACATGAAAAGATGCTCAACATCATTCATCATCAGGAAAATGCAAATCAAAACATCAATGAGATATTACCTCACACCTGTCAGAATGGCTAAAATCAACAACACAAGAAACAGCAGGTGTTGGCGAGGATGTGCAGAAAGGGGAACCCTCTTACACTGTTGGTGGGAATCCAAACTGGTGCAGCCACTCTAGAAAACAGTATGGAGGTTCCTCAAAAAACTAAAAATAGAACAACCATAGGATCTAGTAATTCCACTACTGGCTATTTACCCAAAGAAAATGAAAATACTATTTTGAAAAGATACATGCACCTCTATGTTTATTGTAGCATTATTTACAATAGCTAACTATCCATCCGTAGACAAATGAATAAAGAAGATGTGGTATATACACACAATGGAATATTATTCAACCATAAAATCAATGAAATCTTACCATTTACAACAACATGGATGGATCTAGAGGGTAAGATACTAAGTGAAATAAATCAGTCAGAAAAAGAAAATACCATGTGATTTCACTCTTGTGTAGAATTAAGAAACAAAACAAATGAACAAATAAAAAATAGACAACCCAAAAAGTATAGAGAACAAACTAGTGGTCACCAGAGGGAGATGGTTGGGGGATCGGTGAAATAGGTGAAGGAGATTAAGAGTACACTTATCATGATGAGCACTGAGTAATGAATATAATAGTTGAATCACTATATTGTATACCTGAAACTAATATGATAGTGTATATTAATTATACTGGAATTAAAATAATAAATTAAAAATTAAAAAATAAAAAGGGGGCCCTGGCTCCACAAAGAATGCAAGATAAAAGGAATGGAAACTTACTTTCAAAATTACAGATTCTATAGCTGTATTGTTCTGTTTTATCCGACTCCAGGCCTTTACAATATCTACCACAAAATCTTCCACTGCTGAGCAGAGGAATCTGCAAAGATAAGATATATGGCACAATATGACATGGAAAATTAGATCCAGAGCCCTTCTCTCTTATGAAGTCCATCTTCCACCTTCTCTTTCTCTTTTCCGATCTATCTTCTCTCTCTCTCTTTCCTCTCCCCCTTTCTTTTCCATTTCTTCATGTACATATGATCAAATACATGAGTACTTAAACGAGTTTAACTAGAACTTCTTAGTCCTAAATTCAGAATTTCCAGAAATGAAAATTCAGTTGATACAACTTGGGTCAAGTTTTGACCCTGGGTCAAATCAGTTATGGTCCAAGAGCCCATATAATTTAGTACAAACATAATGACTTTGGGAAGACTGTCCCAGGGTGAGTGTGTATCAAAGGCAGATATGACAGACTGGTGAGGAACCATCCAAAGAGTCCCAGGAAGAATGAATGACTCACATCTTTGGAAAGGCAGAATGTGTTGTTTAGGCTATGAGAAAGTAGCTGCCATCATTTCTATGGAGACCTTTCCTAGTGTCTGATAGAAAGCAAGGTGTCCCTACTGTAGGGAGTAATGTTATGCTCTTGAATACTGTGGAATGCTCTTTCCCTTCTGTAATCCTTCTCTCAAATCTCTGGCTTGTAATTTTGTCTTTTTGGAATAGCAGTGGTCCTTACCTCAATCTCATCTATTTTTTCCTAAACTTTCCATTTAGGAGGTTTGAGTTGGGAGAAATCTGATATTTTCCTTGGCCTCAATACCCCAAACTATCAAAATGAGCTCCTTTTTGGACTGAAGAATAGCTCACAAAGGGGAAAAAGATACCTCAATTTGAAAGCCAAAGGAATACTGACCTGGTTGCGATGATCATCTCTGTAGGGTACTTGGCCTTCAGGATTTTGTTCAGCTCAGTGGTTGCAGATTCTAGATATTGGATGGCAGCAGCCTAGGAAAAAGAGTGTTCAACTCTGGAATCTTTGCACTGGGACATAGTCTGCTGCTCATTCTTATCCCCTCATTATTTCCTACTGACTCTTTAACAACAACTCAACTGCCTCTCTGAAAATAATCATAATCAAAAATTCTTGTTGATGAGGCCCATAGATAATCTTAGATCTGTGGTCATTCTGAAAATAAGAGATGTATATTGTTTACTCTCATTTAAATAATTCTCAAAAACTCATGGAGGTAACTTTTTGTTCCATGTTTTAAATGAAAATATAATCTCATATTGCATAGCTAGTAAATAATAGATCTGGAATCTGAACCCACATCTTTCCAATGCCAGAGTGTTACCTCTTATTATAATAATATTAGTAATAATAATAGAATTCACTTATATAGTACTTACTATGTAAGTACTTACCAGGCTCTGTTCTAAGCTAGATATAAATATTTTCTCATGTAATCCTTATAACAACCCCATTACACAGAATAGCAAACTGAGGCACAGGAAAGAGGTAGCTAATAAATGGCAGCACCAGGATTTGATTCTAGGTAGTCTGGCTCTTGAGTCTGTGTTCTTTTTTTTTTTTCTGGGCTTCTCGCCCAATGTGGGGCTTGAACTCATGATCCTGAGACTGAGAGTTGCATGCTCTACCAATGGAGCCAGTCAGGTGCTCTGACTCTGTATTCTTAATTACAGCTTCTACTCCACCCTCTCCCATCACCTCTCTATATTCAAACATCTACCAAGTCCTGATGATTCTATCCCTCCCATATGTCTTAAATATGTCCACTTCTTATCCCTGTTACCACTTCACCAGTCCTAATCACCATCATCTTTTGCCTAGACAATTGCAGCATCTCCTCTCTTTTCTCCTTGTCTCTAGTCTTTATTTCTACAACTGTTTTCCCATGTACTATGGAACTCTTCTGCTAAAAACCCTTCCATTAGATAGCAGAATGGATAAATGGACAAATATGTAAGGCAAATATAGTGAAATGTGAATGGCAGACTCTACCATTTTATTTTATTTTACCATTTTATTTTATTTTTAATTTAAATATATATGTTTGTATACTTATTGGCATTATATATCTCAAATTTTAATAGAATGCCTAATAATGTGTACTGTGATATACATATAGTAGATAGCCATTTAAATGTCATTTATATTGAAATAAGCCTTTTTATGTCTTTGAAAGTTATATCCTGCAGGCTAGAGTCCTAATTAATTCTACTATAGAGTTCGAGAAGCTAGTATGTTTGAAAATTCTCAAAATAATGTAAGAAAAAAATCCTTCTATAATTCTCATTAGGATAAATTTATAGCCCAAATTTCCTACCATGGATTACTGGGTTCTTCCTGGCCTGGCCCCTGATTGCTTTTCCGGCCTCATCTTTAGTAATTCTCCCTGCATATCTCCTCCCTGACCCTTATGCTTTAGCCATTAATAAATGTATGTGAATATTCCATTCCATTCTGTGAATATTCTATGCTCTGTCTGCTTTTGGAACAACACATACTATTCCATCTGTTTGGAACAGGCTTCCTCTTTCTTCGTATCCTGGTTAACTCTCTCTAGTCCTTCAATCTCTTCTGAAATGGTGCTTCTGAGAAGTTTTCCTTGATCTTCCCCAGACTCGGTTTGGTACATCTGCTGGGTGTTTCCACCCCTGTCTACTTCCTTATATACTAACACTCATACTACTTTATTAAAATTATTATTTCTACCACTAAACTATGAACTCCATGACAGTGTGAACTATGTCATTCTTTTTTACCACTAGTACATAAGAACAGTCCCTAGAACACATAGTAGGTAATCAATAAATATTTCCATACATATTTTGAATGAATGAAGTAAATGGCTGAATGAATTATATCTCCAATGCCTAACACAGTTCTTAGTAAAAGCTGCTGATTGACAAGTCTAAAACCCCCCCATGATCTCATCCTCATTGAGCCCATGGGCAATATGAAAGCTTCTCTAGTTTTTACTTGTTATTTCACTATGCCACAAAGGCCACAAAGGCCTGAATTATAGCTGGGCAGTAGTTACCTCAAATCGGGGTACATCCATTTCAACCTGTCCTCTTAGCAATGGGGTTTGTCTGGGAGTCTCACGGATCATCACACTCCATCTGAAATGAAGGTCAAAGACAGATATTTAGGGCTCTGTTTCATCACAGGCTGTCATCAAAGCTTCATGTGTCAAGAAAAAAGTCAAAATGTTTATATGGTGAGGGAAGATGAGTTGTAGACATACTCACACTCTCAGGTCACCTGATCTCAAGATATACTATAAGTGGGAGCCTCTGCCTCATGACTTCTCAAGGTCAGTATGATGGAAAGAATTCCATCATAGGGTCAGAGGGCAGTGCTTCTAAACCAGAGAGGTAACTATATCAAGATCACCTCAGATGATTTTGTAAAATGCATATACCAGGGTCCTACTCAAGACCTGAATATGAGTCTTTGTGGTGGGATCAGCTTGGTACCTTGAAAAAGCTTCCCAGAATATCCTTATGGGCAGCCATAAATCAAATACTATGACCCAGCATTGAAAGTCTTTCTTCTCAGGAGATATGATGGTAATACTCATTCTTCTCTAGAGCAGAGACCATGTATGCCAAGTGTTTTTGAACCCTATTTTTAAAAATTTCTTTGAAAAACTGATGAAGCTACAGAATAGTTTCTATACTATTCTAGAATAGAATAGAAATATAGAAACACTCCCAAGAAAAAATATGCTTACATAGATAATTAACTATGCAATTTGAAGGAGGTTCACAGAACCTTTAAAATTTACTTGTGGGGCTCCTGGTTTAGGATCTTTTAAGTTTGAAGAGGGGCTTTAGTGATGTCCAAAGGATACATGGTAGACCCGGACTTCTTCATAGATAAGGCCTTCCCAAGCTGCCCTGCACTGAAGCCAGAGAGGAAATGAGGCTCTGTGCGGGAGGTTAGAACATTCATGGTTGAGATTATGTAACTGAGAGTAACTGATAGGGGACTAGAATAGATACAATGACCTGATCTTTCAGCCACTCACCGGTCTAGAATCCTCACACTAGCCTGCTCCACTTTGTTGAGGATGGTCACAGGTGACTTGTTTTTGTTCCAGAATGCACCCCAGCCTAGGACGCGGGCCAGATCATTGCCGGTTCCAAGTGGGATGACTGCCAACTGACACTACAAAAACAAAACCAGGCACCTTTTTCAGAGAATCCTACCAAGATCCACCCATAAAAGAACCTTGGGAAAGATTGTCTCAAAGCAAGTGGTAATAAGAGACTTTTGAATTTAGGAAGCGTAATAGGAAGATATCTGATGCTGAGTGAACTTTTTCCTAAGAAGTTTGACATCACTCTTGGCAATATAGAACCTACTCAGTAAAGGGGAAAGTTGGAATATGCCAATAATTTATAGCCATGCTTATGATAGAGAAGTATAGCCACAAATTTCTAACAAGGCTTGGCCAAGGAGAAAAGGTGCCTTGGGAGACAAAGCTACTAGAGTCAGAAGAGTACGGAGCTGTCTAGGGAGAGGTAAGTTTTTGCTACTCTTGGGACTCAGAGAAGAAATTCAATGGCCTCAGGAGGAGAAGGAAATTGGTGCTTGAATGTGGCCCGAAGCCACTTCTTTTTTGGCTGCTCTCCTCCCCTTTAAATCTTTACTCTGGGGCCTGAGGAGTAAAGCACTGCTCATCCCTTCTGCTAACTACCTCATTTCTCCTTCCCACAGAAAATGGTTTAGGTGAGAAAGCTTAGATTGAGAATTTGTCTGTCAGATTGACTATGAAACCACTAGAAAACGTGTGATATAGATAAGGAGAGTGAAGACCAGGGACTTTTGGGGATGAGCAGTTCCATACACCCAGTCTCCCTAGCAATGGCTAAACTGAGTCAGCTAGGAACTTACCCTTTCATGTAATCCAAAGGCATCGATCAGAGATAAGACCCAGCTCACACTGCCATCTCCACCACAAACTACAATGCGAAAACGAGCAAAATTCTTGAACATGCATAGGCTGAAAGAAAGAGGGGAAAAGGAGTCATTTTGTGAACTGCTAAGTTTTACAACTCTGCTATACTGTATCAGGAGCTAAGGACTACTGCTTCTGCATCCTGCTAACCAGGCTAACTGCCTTCTTTACTTAGCTCCTACCTCTCTGTACCCATCATCACAGGCAATCCTGGAGATGAGGCCTTGCTTCATTCCACCCTCTTGTATGCTTAACCTTGCTCTGGAAGCTACTAGTAACCTAGCTATACCTACCTGATAAGCCCCAAGAAGAATGCCTTGCACAGTGGCCAGTGGCTTCACAGAAACCAGAGCTGAACAGCCAGATGCTCCCTAAGTAAAACAGGCCTAGAGTGGAGATATGTTTATTTGGCCCCAGTAAAGAATGAGGGACAGGAAAGGTAAACAGCAACATCCATTTGCCTCTTCCTCTGAGGTCAGGAGACAAAGTTAGACTTCTTCCAACCAGGAAAGGTGGAACAAATCTGAGAGCAGGCCATGGGCTTGAAGGGACTTCTGGGATAGGGCTAAAAGTCCTCCAACTAGACAACCCCAAATGCTCTAAAGTTATGTGCCCATGTCCTGACTTGAAAAAATATATCTTTCCTTCCCAGGTACTAGAATGGATTCCAGGAAACCTATCTTAGTCTAGAATGTATAGATCGAAGAGTCTCTTCTATATACCCAACTATATCCCTTAGCCCACGCTTACCCGGCTTCAGGTCCACCCTTTGACAGGTCAAAAACTTGAGATGGGTTAAGGTATTGTTTGAATTTTCGGAGGAAGACGATCCCTTGGTGATCGCCACTTTTGGAGTTGATGAAGATGAGAAGGGGACATGAACAGGCTGATGACCAATCAAGGTTCCAGAAGTCTGAAGATACTACTAATTGGCCTGATATATGCACGCAACAAAAAGGAAAGGAGAAAAAAGAAAGGGGCCGTTGAGATGGAAACAAGACATGACTTGATATCACATTTTGCAACGACTTTTTAAAAACAGCTTTATTGAGGTATAATTGATATACAAAGAACTGCACATATTTAATGTATACAATTTAATGAGTTTAGATATATGTGATATAATCACCACAAACAAGGCAAAAGATATATCCAACAACTCTCAGAGTTTCCTTATGCTCCGGTCTCCTGAGACTGAGAAGCAGAGGGAAATTGAGAACACAAACCAAAGGCTGCTTTCATTTAATGTCTGCCCAGCTGTTGCCAGGCAAACAACATTTGTTGAGCAATTACTACATGCCAGTCATCATGCTAGAAACTGTAGGGATATAGCTTCTGCCCTCAAGCTGGGGGAATAGACTCATATATAATAGTATGTTAGAACACAAAAATTAAGGAAATTAGTGCTACAACAAAGGATTAATAAAACACTGTGGGGAAACTGAAGAAGGAGAGGGTTGAGAGCCCAAGGGGAGGATCAGAGTACCAATTAATCCTCTCTTTGCCTGGGATAGCTCAGTTCCCATAGTGAGAAGATACCAGGTAAGGGGTTTGGGGGGGGGGCTGTCTTTTAGCCAGGAGCTAATGACAGAACATATCAATGTTGGAGGAAGGAGGGAGGTTTAATCACTCCTCTAAGGCTCTGGCAGAGCAATCCCAGTTATCACACCAACTTTCAGGGGAAATAATACTATAGGGAAATTGTCTGAACAAGAGAGAGGCTTTTAATAATCCCTAACTCTGAAGTTCCCTATAGGAAAGTGGAGTTATAGCAGTCTAAATTGCCAATACCTGCCAGCTTATGCTAAGTCTTAGAACCTGTTGACAGGGAGACAGGCAGTGAGCAATGGCTCCCTATGAGATGGTAGACAAATCATGAGCCCCTAAACTCTGAGCTTGTGACTTGCCAGGTATACCCCAGCAAAAATAAATGCAAAAGGCAAAAGGCATGTGGCCCACTCCTGAATGGTGCAGGGCACAGGGATGGAGGTGGGTTGAGATTTCCCATTTGTTGTAACCTGGGTGAAAGGAAGCCTGGAGGGATACTGTTGACATGAGCAGATTTCATGGCTGTTTTGCCTGGAAAACCTAAAGCAGGCTTCCTCTATGGGCCAATACCTACTCACTGGCCAGGAGAACTTTTTTAAAAAATATATTTTATTTATTTATTCATGAGACACACACACACACACACACACACACACACACACACAGAGGCAGAGACACAAGCAGAGGAAGAAGCAGGCTCCATGCAGGGAACCTGATGTGGGACTCGATCCCAGGACTCCAGGATCACGCACTGGGCCGAAGGCAGGCGCCAAACTGCTGAGCCACCCGGGGACCCCTGGCCAGGAGAACTTGAAGGCATCCTAAGCTGGTCAGCCAGCCAGGCACCAAATTTTCAGGGCTCGCTAGGACTCACAGCTATAAGGGGAGTCTGTTATTCCCTTCAGTAGCATAGCTTGGAAATAGTTACCCTTCCTGAACACATCCAAAGGAAGTACCCTGTTATACTATATGTTGGCAAATTGAACTCCAATGAAAAAATATACAAAAAAATAAAAAAAAAACAGTTGTTTTACAAAAGGTAATATGTTGATGCAATGGTAGTTAAGACATTCATTCATTCAACAAATATGTATTGAGGGCATTCTCTGTGCTTGTCCTTCTTATGTTCTGAGAAAACAGTGGTGGGCAAGATAGAAATAGTTTCTGCTCCTATGGAACTTATATTCTAATGGTGGGAGGCACAACATAATGAAGAAATATAGAAAATAATATGATATGAAGAAAAAGAAGTCAGGGAAATGGGATGGAGACTAAAGGGGGTGTTATTTTAGAGTAGTCAGGGATAGGTTCTCTGGGGAGGTGATATTTGAGACTTGAACAAAGTGAAAAAGTGAACAATACAGATACAGGGGAAAAGAATTTTTGGGGCAGAAGAAAGAATAAGGCTAGGACCCAGAGAAGGGAGACTTAGATGTCTGAGGCCCACTGAATAGAATGGCATGACTGTTGTGGAGTGAGTGAGAGGTTAAGTAGCAGAAATGAGGTCAGAGAGATGACAGGAACCATATAAAATTACAAGATGTTAGATAAAGCAGTTAAAAAATAAGGGTGAGACTGTTTTAATATGGTACAAAACATTAGGGATCAGGTCACAAAATATATGATGAAAATCATCAATAAAGGTAGTATCTTTTAATGTTAATTTAATTTAATTTTTTTAGAGAGAGAGTACATGTGCACACACACAGGTGGAAGGGGTATGGCTGTGGGGGAGGGACAAAGGGAGAGGGAGAGAATCTTAAGTAGTCTCCACACTCAGCAAGGAGCCCCATCTCATGACCCAGAGATCATGACCTAAGCCAAAATCAAGAGTCAGGCACTTAACGATTGAGCCACCTAGGCACCTCTAAAAAAATGTAGTATCTTTTTATGTGCTTGCTCCCCTACCAACCAACAATGCCAGCCCCAGCTCATGACCTGGCCTCAGATTTACCTCCCCTTTATTTGAGAACCTGATTCTGCTCAGTGCATCTTTTCTTTATTCAGCAATCTCCTGCTTATACTCTGTATGTGATCATGTGACTTTGGGTATGTACTCCAATGAAAGGATTTATGGAAACAGGTTCATGCTAACATCTAGTGGAAGTGTGAGCTGTGCTTAGAAGTAAGGACTCTCCTTTCAGGGGTCCGAGAATAGACCTGTTTATGCCCAATGATTTTTAACACGATGGGTTAGTCAGTCTCTAAAGGTGAGGCAACAGTGGCAATGAGACTAACTACCATGAGCTGTTTGGGCCTCCATTTCCTTATCTGCAAAGTGAGCCTTCAAAAAACTAACTTGTTTCCTAGTGTTGAGATGAAAATGGGCTATGTGTTACAATGATGAGAAAAGGAAATATAAATTGTTTCTTAAAAGTGAAAAGATGACCAAACTCACCCATAAATAAGAAAGATACTAATTAAAACTAGGCGACTGTATCATTTTTTTTAATTCAGAAGATTGGCAAAAATAAAAAAATAGATGATACACTTGATTGAGGAAGAGATGGAAAATATGAACTCTCAGTCAGTGACACAAGCCCTATGGGCAGCAATTTGACAGCATCTATGAAAATTACAAATGTCTATGTATTATGACCCAGTAGTTACACTTCTGGGAATTTTTCCTATAGATGTATATGTAAAATGACCTGTATTAGATTATTCATGGAGTGTTGTTATAACAGAAGACTGAAAACTACCAAATTATCCACCAATAAAGGACTTGTCAAATAAATTATGGTATGTATCCATATAATGGGATATCTTGTAGCTGTTAAAAGGAATGAGGAGCAACCTTTTGTTGATGCAAAAAGATCTCCAAAATATACTATGAAGGAGAAAAAAAGCAACATCCAGAGGAATGTGTATAGTATTAAAAAGGGGAGGGATAAGAATATATGTTTATATTCACTAGTATATACAGGAAGAAATACTGGAAACTATTCAATAAACTAATGGCAGTAGTCAACTTTCTGTGAGTGGGGATGGGGTGGGGCTATTGGAGATTGAGAAGATTGAGAGTAAGGATAGTAAGTTTTTTTATTAAATATTATGTGCTTATATATTTCTATTTATTTATTTACTTATTTATTTATGATAGTCACACAGAGAGAGAGAGAGAGAGAGAGAGAGAGAGAGAGAGAGGCAGGCTCCATGCAGGGAGCCCGACGTGGGATTCGATCCCGGGTCTCCAGGATCGCGCCCTGGGCCAAAGGCAGGCGCCAAACCGCTGCGCCACCCAGGGATCCCCTATATTTCTATTTTTTAAAAAATTTGAGCTATGTGAATATATTAACTAGTCAAGAATTAAATTAAGAAATAGGAAAAATAATTATGCTATTGTTATCTATAGATTAAATAGCCATGAGGTTGTAACTGAAATCATTTGGCAGCTTGGAGTGTGGGCTGCCTTCTGCAGTATACTTCCACAACAGAATGCAGCTGTGTACCACAAGCTGGTTGCCCTCCAGATTTATTCACTAACCTATAGCAAACATCTTAACTTCTCTGGGTGTATGCTTCTCAGCCTTTTGGCTAAGATCAAGTGTAGTAACTTTTCTGGGTGTTCATTTCTCCCTATGTGCAACAGCATCATGTTGCAATGATGAATAAAATAATCCAGGATGGAGGTGGAAAACTGAGATAAAGAGAAAATGCTATAATTCACTCAAACTCAAACTTCAGTGTCAAACCTAATTTGGTCACAGATGGGAAGACAAAGGGAAGCAGTGCTGGTAAAAAGCTATTCCTAGGAGAAGACAAGAGCAGCCCTGTCTAACATTTCCTCCAGAGTTAGAGAACATCTGAATTTGAGCAAAGCCAAATTTGCCAAGAGTATATTGTGACCAAGGTGACAAAATTGTGTGGCATCATGGGCTGGAATGTAGCAATGTTAGGCAGATTCATAACCAGGTAAGTGTGCCCACAAAGTTGCTTTTGAATAGGCTGATGTTAACTGTAAGGGAGTTTCCTGTACTACTTAGTAATTTTAATCAACAATTCAAATGAAAACATAGAAGTCTGGCTTCTCAACTTTGAAGAGCTCAAAACTGGAGGGAGAACCATTGGATGCAGAATCAAGACTGAAAAATAACCTCAAGGGTCAGACGGGTCAAAGTCAACAAGATGAAAAGGGGATAAATGTGAAGCTTGGATTTTAGGCTCAAGGACATAAATCATACCAGAACAGGACAATAGGAACTTCGTCTGGCAGCATCAAGTATGAAAAGGGCTTAGAGGATTTAGTTGACTTTAAACTCCAGATGACTCAACATCCTGAAAGAGCCTTTCAAAAAACAAAAACAAAGACAAAAAAACTTCATGCTTATGCTTCTTTGAGCTGCATTAATACAACCACAGTGCCCCCAATACAGGGAGCCTATAGTCTCTCTCAAATTTGTTCAGTTCATATCACTAAAGGGTGTTAAATTAGTGTAAGGATGGCTTACTGATCCCCTTCCTGTATTTTAAAACCATCCCTAACAAATGTCAGTTCATCTAACCTTCATAATGCACCTGAGTACAACTGTTATTGAAAGAAAGTCTCTCAAGAGTGAGATTCAATTGGATCAAGATTGCAGATGACTAGAAGGAAAGGCTCAAAACTATACATTAAATGGGACATTAAATGAGATATTATACAAAAAGAATGGCTTAACTCAGTAGCTTCTAAGCAATAATATTATGTCATTGTTGGAAAGCAAAAGAAAGTAGCAATGCCATTAGTTGATGATCTATAACAAGAATAAGAAGTGATATAGGATAAGAAAACTAAAAAGCCCAACTTCCATAAGGATAGGAAGCACAGAGCCTGTTGGGCTAATTACAAAGAAGAGGTTACAGCCCCTTAATACCCATTTGGGGTGATTGGTGGAATGCTGAGGTGGGCCTCCTTCATTCTGCTAAGGCATCTTCCCTAGATCTCCCTGTTGGGGTGAGCAAAGTCAGATTCAAGACTATATTGGCTTTCATAGCAGCTTGAGTTTTCTTGGCTGACTAGTTTGCCACTCTTTCACTTCTATCAATCCCATTTTCCTGCTAGTCCCTTCCTTCTCCTAACCAATCAAGCATCTCTTATTTACCAAGCCATTTACCTCATCACCTCTCCTGCTATCTGGTAGGTGACTTTATGTGAGTAAACATTTGAGTAGATCTGAGAATAATATATGCATGCATCCTTGAGTGAAGTTAGCGTTGGGTCTATGGAGGTCATTATGGGAATATGTGAGTATGCTTGCCTGCAGAAACCTGTGTGGATGGCTCATTCCCTGTACCAATGTCTATATGGATGTATCTGTATTAGGGTTAGAAAATGAACTGGAAGAGACTAGAGTGGGTCTGAGTGTGTGTATATGTATGTGCACACCTGTGCACATGTGCTATGTCTAGTTCTAAAACTCTGTTGTAATCACTACAGAATCCTTGCCTCTTTCTGTTCTCTAAGGAAACTATATACTTTTCTTTGCTGTCAGCTAATGCTAGTTCTTCCTTGGCAACAAAGTGGGCAGCAAGCATCAATACGGAGATAATTTTTAAGTCAATGAAATGCTGGTTCACTAATCACTTCCCGACCAGTGGACATCACACATGTCAGAAATGGCTAAATTAGCATATTAGTGAAATATGAATGAAAACATTCTGGGAAAGGCTTGAACTTTCCCCTCCAGTAAGTGAAATTGACCATATATAGAGTGAAGCTAACCATACACAAACTGAAATTAATGGGCAGTGTATCTCTCTGCTGGCTTAGTGAAACAGTAGTGTGTCACTTGGTAAATATATTAGATTTCTAAATACCTTAGTGTTGGTAAAATAGGTCAGCTCTTTTTAGCTGTGATATGTGATTTTGATCTTGACAGCTCCCATTATTTAATAATGAGTAATGGGAGAAGCAAATGAACAATTCAGTGGTAAAAAGAAGAGTCTCTCGGGAGCAAAGGAAAAGTGGGGAAGTAGAGGTATGCTCAAAAAGGTATTGTTAGCAATTGCTAAAGAGTGAATTATCCCTGAAGGGGTCTATAGCTTTCATTAGGCTAGAAGACTAGTGATTTAATTTGGTTGTCCTTTGGGTCTATGTTTCTTGATATTTAGGCCCTTTACGTATTTTCCCTTATCCTCATCAGGGCAGGTTGGGGTAATAACCATGCTAGTTTCAGATTTGGAGATGACTTTGGTGTTAGTTTCTATTCTAAAAATAACATAACCTAGGCCTTTATGTACTTTATCCTTGCCCACCTGTATGCAAGCAAACTTATTTTATGGATTATCTAATGTCTGAAAGTCATGAAAAAGTTGGAATCAATTCTGAAAATTCAAAAACAATTGAGACAGAGCCTACAGAGAACATGCCCACATACATATATACCATGAACATCAATAGTCATTATCCCAAAGGTCTCAAAAGAAACATGAACTGTCTCTACATATATGCACATTCCTACTCCCCCAAAATATTTGACTGGTTGAGAATAATAATTTAATTTAAAAATTTCCCCAGTCTTAGCACCTTCCCTCCCTCCCCAATGAAATATATTCTGAAGTTAAAGTTTAGGTACTCACCATCTCCTTTAGGGTCGCTAAGGGCAGTGGGAGGAATGACTGATGTTCGATGACTCCCAAACCAGCATTCCTTGGAAAACCGTCTCTGGCAATCATCATGCACCTGAAATGACAATAGAAGAACAGAGAAAAAAAGGAAGGGGGAGATAAAAGGATATAATTGATTAGTCTTGAGTTCCAGTTCCAAGATTTGAGTCCCCAATGTTAAAATCTCCCTTGCTAAGATTTGGTGCCATACACATTCCCCTGTCTCAACTTGGGCACACTCTTTCCACCTACAGTCTGCACTATCCCTGAAGGTGGCCTCTGAACTCTGTTTCTTTCAAAGATAGCTTTCAGACATCAGAGACATTAAGAAGACACTAGTCGTAGGGCACAATTTTAATGGCCTACAGAATAGGGAGCTTACTTGCATTTTAAGAGTGCTAATCTGGATAATATGCTATTACACTTTAACCCTTACAACTTTGTATGGTAGGGAACACATTATTAGGTTCATTTTAAAAATGAAGATACCAAAGATCAGAGAGGTGAAGAGTCTTGCTCAAGATCAAAAAATTGGGAAGTGGCACAGCTGAGATACTGTTGCCTTCCCCATAAGTGGTCATATTTCTCAAATTTCTGATATTTTTAAGTACCACTTCCTAGACAATTACACAGTTCCTAGAGGATGTGAACCTGGCTTCATTATGCAAGAGCAGTTAAAAGAGAGCCAGAGGACAACCAGAGTTTTTTTTAATTGATATATAATTAGTTGCATGTGTACAACATAATGTTTGATATTTTTATGTATTGCAAAATGATCACCACAATAAGTGTAGTTAATATCTGTCACCTTACATAATTACATTTTTTTCTTGTGATAAGAAATTTTAAGGTCTACACTCTTAGCAACTTACAAATAGGCAAAACACTATTATTAGATATAGTCACCACGCTATTCATTATATCCTGATGACTTATTTATTTTAGAATTGGAAGTTTGTATCTTTTGACCACCTTTATCTATTTTACCCATCTTCCCCTTCTCTGTATCTATGACCTCATTTTTCAAAGATTCCATATATAAATGAGATCATATAGTATTGCTCATTCTCTGACTCATTTTATGTAGCATAATGCCTTTAAGGTCCATCCATAACTGGAGGGTATTATGCTGAGTGAAATAAGTCAATCGGAGGACAAACATTATATGGTCTCATTCATTTGGGGAATATAAAAAATAGTGAAAGAGAATAAAGGGGAAAGGAGAAAAAAATGAGTGGGAAATATCAGAAAGGGAGACAGAACATGAAAGACTCCTAACTCTGGGAAACGAACTAGAGGTGGTGGAAGGGGAGGTGGGCGGGGGGTGGGGGTGACTGGGTGACGGGCATTGAGGTGGGCACTGACGGGATGAGCACTGGGTGTTATTCTATATGTTGGCAAATTGAACACCAATAAAAAATAAATTTACACACAAAAAAGGTCCATCCATGTTGTTGCAAATGGCAAGATTTCTTTCATTTTTAGGGCAAAATAATATTCCATTGCATATACATCTAGCACGTTTTCTTTATCCATTCATCCATCAGTGGACATTTAGTTTGTTTCCATATCTTGATTATTGTAAATAATGCTGTATTGAATATGGGTGTACCTATATCTTTTTGAGTCCGTGTTCTCATTTTTTTCACATAAATACACAGAAGTGGAATTGCTAGATCAGACAGTAGTTCTATTTGTAATTTTTAAAGGAAACTCTGTACTGTTTTCCATAGTGGCTGCACCAATTTACATTCTTACCAACAGTGCATAAAAGTTTCCTTTTCTTCAAATCCTCTTCAATATTTATTTCTTCTCTTTTTGATAATAGCTATTTTGACAAGTGTGAGGTAATATGTCATTGTGGTTTGAGTTGCATTTCCCTGATGATCAGTGATATTGAATACCTTTTCATATACCTGTTGTTCATCTATATGTCTTCCTTAGAAAAATATCTATTCAGATCCTCTCCTGTTTTCTAATTGGATTGTTTGTTTGCTTTTTGCTATTGAGCTGTATAATTTCTTTATTTTGGATATTTACCTCTTATCATATCTATGGTTTACAAATATTTTCTCCCATTCAGTTGGTTGCCTTTTTCTTTTGTTGATGGCTTCCTTTGCTTTGCAGAAGTTTTGTATTATTTTCCCCAAATTTCTATTTAAATTCTAGTTAGTTAAAATATAGTGTAATATTGGTTTCAGGAGTAGAATTTAGTGATTCATCAACTACATATAACTCCCAGTGCTCATCATAACAAGTGCCTTCCTTAATACCCATCACCCATTTAACCCATCCCCCACCCACATCCCTACATCAAACTTCAGTTTCTTCTCTACTATTTAGAGACTCTTGTGGTTTGGTTCCCTCTCGCTTCTTTTCCCTGACCATGTGTTCATCTGCTTTGTTTCCTAAATTTCACATATTAGTGAAATCATATGGTATTTGTCTTTTTCTGACTTATTTCTCTTAGCAGAGTATCTCTAGCTCCATCCACATCATTGCAAATGGTAAGAGTTTATTATTTTCGATGGCTGAATAGTATTCCTTTGTATATATATGACACTTCTTCTTTATCGATTCATCAGTCGATGGATACTTGAGCTCTTTCCATAATTTGGCTATTGTTGGTAATGCTGCTATAAACATCAGGGTGCAAATACCCTTAAAATATGTGCTTGTGGGATCTCTGGGTGGCGCAGCGGTTTGGTGCTTGCCTTTGGCCCAGGGCGCGATCCTGGAAACCCGGGATCGAATTCCACATCGGGCTCCCGATGCATGGGGCCTGCTTCTCCCTCTGCCTGTGTCTCTGCCTCTCTCTCTCTCTCTCTCTGTGACTATCATAAATCAATAAAAATTAAAAAAAAAAGAAGAAAAAAAACGTAAAAAAAAAATCTGTACTTGTATCCTTTGGGTAAATACCTAGTAGTGTAATTTCTAGGTTGTAGGGTAAATCTATTTGTAACTTTTTGAGGAACCTCCATACTGTTTTCCAGAGTGGCTGCACCAGTTTGGATTCCCACCAACAGTGTAAGAGGGTTCACCTTTCTGCACATCCTCACCAACATCTGTTGTTTCTTGCGTTATTGATTTTAGCCATTCTGACAGGTGTGAGGTGGTATCTCATCATTGTTTGGATTTGTACTTCCCTAATTATAAGTGATATTTAGCATCTCTTCATGTGTCTATTAGGCATGTGTATGTCTTTTTTGGAAACATGTCTATCCATGTTTTCTGCCCATTTCTTAACTGGATTATTTGTTTTCTGGGAGTTGAGTTTAATAAGTTTTTTATATATTTTGGATACTAACCCATTTACAGATGTACCATTTGCAAATATCTTTTCCCATTCTGTAGGCTGCCTTTTAGTTATGGTGATTGTTTCCCTCACTGTGAAGAAGCTTTTTAACTTGACGAAGTCCCAATAGTTCATTTTTTGCTTTTGTTTCCTTTGCCTCTAGCAATGTGTCTAGTAGGATGTTGCTCCAATCGAGGTCAAAGAGGTTGTTGCTTGTATTCTCTTCTAGCATTTTGATGGTTTACTGTCTCACATTTAGGTCTTGCATCCATTTTTGGTTTATTTTTGTGTATGGTATAAGAAAGTGATCCAATTTCATTCTTCTGCATGTTGCTGTCCAGTTTTCAATAAGCATCATTTATTTATTGAAGAGACTCTTTTTCCATTGGATATTCTTTCCTGATTTGTTGAAGATTAGTTGATCATATAATTGTGGGTCCATTTCTGGGTTCTCTGTTCTGTTCCACTGACCCATGTGTCTGTTTTTGGGCCAGTACCATACTGTCTTGATGACTATAGCTTTGTAATATAGCTTGAAGTTTGGAATCATGATGCCTTCAAATTTGCTTTTCTTTTTCAAGATTGCTTTGGCTCTTTGGTCTTTTGTGGTTTTGTACAAATTTTAGGATGTGTTCTAGCTCTGTGAAAAATGATATTGGCATTTTGATAGGGGTTGCATTAAATATGTAAATTGCTTTAGGTAGTATAGACATTTTAACAATGTTCTTCTAATTGATAAGCATGGAATGTTTTTCTATTTTTCTGTGTGTTCTTCAATTGCTTTCATATGTGTTCTATAGTTTTCAGAGTACAGATTTTTTACCTCTTTTGTTAGGCTTATTTCTAGGTATCTTATTGTTTTTGGTGCAATTGTAAATTGGATCAAATCCCTGGTTTCTTTTTCTACTACTTCATTATCATTGTATAGAAATGAAACAGATTCTATACATTGAATTCATATCCTGCGAGTTTGCTGAATTCATGTGTTAGCTCTAGTAATTTTTTTTTTGGTGGAGTCTTCCAGATTTTCTACATAGAGTATCATGTCATCAGCAAATAGTGAAAGTTTGACTTCTTCCTTGCTGATTTGGATGCCTTTTATCTCTTTTTATTAATTGATTGCTGCAGTTAAGACTTCCAGTAATATACTAAATTGTAATTGTGAGAGTGGACATCCCTGTCTTGTTCCCGACTATAGAGGAAAAGCTTTCAGTTTTTCACCATTGAGGATGATATTGGCTGTCTTTCCTATAAGGTGCTTATGATGTTGAGATATGTTCCATCTATCCCTACTTTATTGAGGATTTTGATCAAGAATGGATGCTATATTTTGTTAAATGCTTTTTCTGGTTGTATTGAGAGGATCATATGATTTTTATCCTTTCTTTTATTAATGTGGTGTATCACGTTGATTGATTTGCAGATATTGAACCACCCCTGCAGCCTAGGAATAAATCCGTCTTGATTGTGGTGAATTATTATTTTAATGTACTGTTGGGTTTGATTTGCTAGTATCTTCTTGAGAATTTTTGCATCAATGTTTATCAGGGATATTGGTCTGAAATTCTCCTTTTTAATAGGGTTTTTGCCTGGTTTTGGGATCAAGATAATGCTGGCTTCATAGAAGGAGTTTGGAAGTTTTCTTTTCATTTCTGTTTTTTGAAGCCATTTGAGAAGGAAAGGCATTAACTCTACTTTAAATGTCTGGTAGAAGGGTGCCTGGGTGCCTGGGTGGCTCAGTTGGTTAAGTGTCCACCTTCAGTTCAGGTTATGATCTCAGGGTTCTGGGATTGAGCCCATGTCATGCTCCCTGCTCAGTAGGGGAGTGTGCTTCTCCATCTGCCCACCCCTGGTCATCCTTTCTCTCTCTTGCTCACTCTCTCTCAAGTAAATAAATAGATTCTTTAAAAATATTTTTAAAAAATAAATGTCTCATAGGATTCCCCTGGGAAGCCATCTGGCCCTCAATGTTTGTTTGTTGGGAGATTTTTTATTACTGTTCAATTTCTTTGCTGGTTGGGGGTCTATTCAAATTTTCTATTTCATCCTGTTTCAGTTTTGGTAGCTTGTACGTTTGTAGGAATTTGTCCATTTCTTCCAAATTTCCCAGTTTGTTGTCATATAGTTTTTTATAACAGTCTATTATTATTATTTGTATTTCTGTGGCATTGGTTGTGGTCTCCTCTTTCCTTCATGGTTTCATTTATTTGAATCCTTTCTCTTTTCTTTGGGTTATATCTGGCTGGGGGCTTATCACTTTTATTAATTCTTTCAAAGAACCAGTTCTTAGTTTCATTGATCTGTTCTAATTTTTGTTTGTTTCTATAATATATATTTCTGCTCTAATCTTTATTATTTCCCTTCTTTTGCTGGCTTTAAGCTTTATTTGTGATTCATTTTTTACTTCCTTTAGAAGTAAGATTAGGTTGTGTATTTGAGACTTTTCTTGCCTTTTCAGGTAGGCCTGTATTGCAATATACTTCCCTCTCAGGACTGCCTTTGCTGCATCCCAAAGGTTCTGGACTGTTGTTTTCATTTTCATTTGCTTCTATGTGTTTTTTAAATTCCTTCTTTAATTTCCTGGATAACTCATTCATACTTTGGTAGTATGTTCTTTAATCTCCATTTATTTGTGGTCTTTCCAAATTTTTTCTTGTGGTTGACTTAAAGTTTCATAGCATTGTGATCAGAAAATATACATGGTATGGTCTCAGTCTTTTTGTACTTGTTGAGGGTTGATTTGTGACTCAGTATGTGATCTACTGTGGAGAATGTTCCATGTCCACTCAAAAAGAATGTGTATTCTACTGGTTTAGAATGAAATGTTCTGGATAAAGCGGCTAAGTCCATCTGGTCCAGTGTGTCATTCAAAGCCATTGTTTCCTTATTGATTTTCTGCTTAGATGATCTATCCATTACTGTAAATGGGGTGTTAAGGTCCCCTCCCAAGTTGGGGGCATAAATATTTACAATTGTTAGATATTCTTGATGAATAGACCCCTTAATTATGATAAATGCCCCCTTTTTCATCTCTTGTTACAGTTTGATTTAAAGTCTCATTTGTCTGATATAAGTATGGCCACTCTGGCTTTCTTTTGATGGCCATTAGATGATAGATGATAGATGATAGATGATAGATGATAGATGGTTCTCCATCCCCTTACTTTCAATCTGCAGGTGTCTTTGGGTCTAAAATTAATCTCTTATAGACAGTGTATAGATGAGTCTTGTTTTTTATTCATTCTGATGCCTTATGTCTTTTGATTGGAACATTTAGTCCATTTATATTCAGAGTGACTATTGATAGATATGGATTTAGTACTGTTGCGTTACCTGTAAAGTTGGTGTTTCTGGTGATGGTCTGTTCCTTTCTAATCTTTGTTGCTTTTAGTCTTTTGTTTCTCTACTCAGAGTCTCCTTTATTATTTCTTGCAAGACTTGTTTAGTGGTCACAAACTCCTTTAGTTTTTGTTTGTCTAGGTAACCCTTTATCTCTCTTTCTATTCTGAATGACAGCCTTGCTGGGTAAAGTATTCTGCCTGCATATTTTTGCCATTTAGCATGTTGAATATATCCTGCTACTGTCTTCTGGCCTGCTAAATTTCTGCGAACTGATCTGCCATGAACTAATCTATCTTCCCTTGTATGTTAAAGACTTTTTTCCCTTGCTGCTATCAGGATTCTTTATTTGTCTGTGTATTTTGTGAATCTGAATATATGTCTTGGTGATGGCCAGGTTTTGTTTTATTTAATGGGAACTCTGTGTGCTTTTTGGATTTTGATATCTGTTTCCTTTCCTAGATTAGGGAAGTTTTCAGCTATAATTTGCTCAAATAAACCTTCTGCTCCATTTCCTTTCTCTTCTTCTGGGACTCCTATGATATGAACTTTATTACATTTTAAGGAGTCACTGAGTTCTCTAGGTCTACATTCATGATCTAATACCTTTCTTTCCCTCTTTTTTTTTCTTTCTCTCTTTTTTCAACTTAATTATTTTCCATAATTTTATCTTCTATAACACTGATTTGTTCCTCTGCTTCATCCATCCTCATTATCATTGCATCCAGTCAGTTTTGCATCTCAGTTAAATTAAATAGCATTATTTAATTTGGCCTGGCTAGTTTTTAGTTATTTTATCTCTGTAGTAAGGGATTCTCTAGTTTCTTCTATACTTTTCTCAAGTCCAGCTAGTATCCTTATGGTTATTGTTTTAAGTCCTAGTTCAGACATCTTACTTGTATCTGTAATTGATTAAATCCCTGGGTGTGACTTCTTCCTGTTCTTTCTTTCGGGGTGAATACCCTCATCTTGTCATTTTGTCTGGGTCACCGTTTTTTGTTAGGAAAGTCTATTATCTTCCTGCTCTTGAGAGTAATGGATATTAAGAAGAAGTCCAAGAAAAAAAAGGAAGCTAGATCCTACATGTGTTTTGGTCTGCTTGTTAAAAGAAGCTAGATAAAACACACACACACACACACACACACACACACACACACACACTAGATCCTATTTCCCTTAGAGCTGAATCTGTGCAGCATTCTATGATCAAGAGACTTGGTACATGTGAATTTGTGCTGGTCTTCTGGGGGTGGGGTAGGGGGGGCTTGCTGCACTGATTCTCAGGCAGACTTGCCCTAGTTAAGATACACCTGCAGAGCGCAGGGGGGCAAGGTTTGTTGTAAGTGGCTCCAGCCTCCACTGGGTGGCGCTGTGTTGCTCACTGAGGTTATTCAGTGCTGATGGGCAGGGGGGAAAATGGCCTCACCCTGCTCTTTCCTACCTGGAGTAGGGAATTCCCACCCACCACTCTTCAGGAAGCCCTCGTAGAAGAGCAAACAATCACCCCTCTTGTGTCCCCCACTTCCACCAGATCCCTGCCTTCACCCTGTCTGCATCTAGGCTGTCTGCCTGCCAGGTTGCACAGTACTCTTGTGTTTTATCTCAGGCACTCTGCTGGATTTCAGATCTCCAAATTTCAGAGATCTGCATGACACCGATCTTCGCTGATCCTCTTGGGATGGTCTTCCTGCACTGTGGCCAGTGCCGTTTTGTCCAGGAAATTGGTTGTGCAACTGCACAGTGGTTGGGAGTTTATGGTACAGTGCAGCCAAAACCCAGCACCAAGGATTGCTGCCCTCAGCTGGTGTCTCTTTTCCATGCTAGTAACAATGGTGCCGACTGGACTTTTGTCCCTGAAGAGGTCGTGCCACCATTCCCAAATGCACTCCAAGGAGGGGAACTATTTCTCACTGCGTGACCTAGGGTGTCCTCAGACCATGCTGCCCACTCTCAGATCCCTGCCCTCCTCCACTGGAGCACTGCCAAGCCTACCAGGCATGATGCTGGTGATGGTGTGGAACTACAAAGCTTCAGATTTTGTGCTCTGCCACTTAAAAAACTTGCAGTGTTCAGCCCCTCTTCTTTTCCCAGTCAATGGTTTTGGGAAAGAGTTTTTCTTGTGTAACCACCACATGCTTACACTCTTTCTCTGTCTCTCTTTCTCTCTTGCTCCTCTCTCTATTATCAGGGCTCCCTCTCCTTTGCAGCACCTTCAGTTCCTTTCTCCCGCACAATAACTCTGGAGCTCCTACCTTCCATGATGTGGCCATTTGCTACCTCTACTTGTGCAGTTTTGCTCTTTCAGTCCTCAGATTGATTTCTTGAGAGTTCAGAATGACTTGATATTTATCTAGCTATGTTTGAGGGATAAAGCAAGCTTAGGATCCCCCTGCTTCTCCGTCATCTTAACTCCTTTGCAGAAGCTTTGAAGTAGTCTCACTTGTTTATGTTTTTCCACTGTTGCTTTTGCTTTTGGTGTCAAATCCAAAAAAATCCATAACATGCCTGATATCAAGAAACTTACCACCTATGTTTTCTTCTAGGAGTTTTACATTTCAGGTCTTATATTCAAGTCTTGAATCCATTTGAGTTCTTTTCTGTGAGTGGTATAAAATAGTGGTCCAGTTTCATTCTTTTTGCATGTGGATATCCACTTTTCCAGCACAATTTATTGAAGAGATTCCTTTCACCATTGTATATTCATGGCTCCTCTGCCATACATCAATTAACCAGATATTTATGGGTTTATTTCTGTGCTCTTTCTTTTGTTCCATTGATCAATTTGCCTGTCTTTATACCAATACTATACTGTTTTGATTACTATGACTTTGTAATATAGTTTTAAGTTGTGGAGTGTGATGCCTCCTGCTTTCTTCCTCTTTCTCAAGATTGTGTTGAGTATTCAGGGTCTATTGTGATTCTTTTTTTTTTTTTAGAACATAATGAATCACTTTTATTTCGGTTTGTATCCACATCTCAGCATTTAGTGGCGCTGAACAGAAAAATGGAAAAACGCAGCAATTTGCCAGGAAGTCAAGCCCACCAATTTTGGGGATCTGCTGTGCACACTGAGTTCTTTCTCTATCCCTGCTGAGGACCACGAGATGCAGCAGCACCAAAACCAAAGAATGCACCAAATCCAAGGTTCTTTTTGTTCTGGTTGTCAGATTCCAAACTAGACCCAAATGGATTGTAAGATGACCACATGAGAACCCTGTTTAAAACTTCAATTGTTGGGATCCCTGGGTGGCGCAGTGGTTTAGCGCCTGCCTTTGGCCCAGGGCGCGATCCTGGAGACCCGGGATCGAATCCCACATCGGGCTCCCGGTGCATGGAGCCTGCTTCTCCCTCTGCCTGTGTCTCTGCCTCTCTCGCTCTCTCTGTGTGACTATCATAAATAAATAAAAATTAAAAAAAATTAAAAAAATAAAACTTCAATTGTTAAAAGCAAAAGCAATTACAGGAAAATAAAACAATCATTCAGAGGGATCATGTGTGCTTACAAGTGTCTTCTGTGGCCTTTCTCCAAGTTTTACCACCAAGCACTTTGAGAACTGGCAGGTCTGAGTACCCCGGTGACTGTTCCTTTCACTTTATCAAAACCTGAGATAAAAAACGGCATCAGCTGATGATGAGAGCAGAGGGTGGCAGGGCTGAGGACCCAATATTCATTCCCAGGCTGGTGGAGAGTGAGTAAATGTGGTTCCAAACTAAATGAGGAAAGTCAGAGACTCTTTCCAACCTTACCTGATGGCTTCTGGCCAAAGCAAGGAGGTATTGGGTGGTGATGGTGCAAAAAGGGACTTGAGGAGGAAGGAAAAAGCAGCACCCTTGATTAAGGTGGGGGAGAAGATATGGGGAAAGCCCTGAATTCCTCACCAAAGGCTAATTTCAGAGGGGAGCGGGGGGGGGCGGGGGGGGGGGTTACAATCCATGTTTCACCGGAGGGTGGTCATGGGAAGTGGAGAAAGGATGATAGCTTGGAGGGGGGAGGGCACAATTTAAGACTTTAAAAAAGAAACCAGGGGTGCAGCTGGAGCACCCTTCCACACCCAGCAGTAGTCCAACAGGCTGCGACCTGAAACCTTCACATGTATTCTAGCAAACCACCCCAAGCTGGAGGGCTGTTGCCGGGACAGAGGGGTGGGTGGAGGGAGGGAGGGAGCCAGCAGGAGGAGAAGGGGAGAAGGCAGAGAACCCAGGCCATGATATCAGCAGCAAGGTGATTGTGTGATGTGTCTTTTCACAGTTGAGTTAGATGTGCCCCACCGGTTATGATGGGAAATTGATTCCCATTTAAATTGTTAAATATACTTTCTTGATCCCAGAAGTTCAACTATGTGGACAGCGGTTACAATTGACAGGATGATTTGTTATAGCACAACTTACATATTTCAAATGGACAAAACATTAGTATCGTTTACAGCATCTTAAGATAAATTGCCTTTGAATGGGAGCTTCCTTTCCAGTACTTTTTTTTTTTTTGAGGTCTACAAGACGTATCTAGAAAATGTACTACTGTGGAAAATGAACAGTAATCTGTCTGTTCATATTTTCTATTTCTTTATGATTCAGTCCTTGTGGTTTTATGTTTCTAGTAATTTATCCATTTCTTCTAGGTTTCCAATTTGTTGGTGTATAATTGATCCTTTTTATTTCTGTGATATCAGTTGCAACACCTCATTAATTTCTGTTTTTATTTATTTGAGATCTTTCTTTGTTTTCAGGGTGAGTATAGCTAAAGGCTTGTCAGTTTTCTTTACCTTTTATTTTTTTTTCTTTACCTTTTAAAAGAATCACCCCAGCTTCAATGATCTACTGTCTTTTTATTATCAATTTCATTTATTGCTGTTCTGATCTTAGCTATTTCCTTACTTTTACTAAGCTTGGGCTTCACTGTTCTTTACTTCTTTGAAGTGTAAAGTTAGGTTGTTCATTTGAGATTTTTCTTATTTTTTCTGGTTTTTATCACTATCAGTCTCCCTCCTAGAACTGCTTTTACAGATCCCATAGGATTTTTTAAAATTAAAGCATACTTAACATACAATGTTATATTAGTTTCAGGTGTACAATATAATGATTCAACAATTTTATACATTATTCAGAGCTCATTAAGAAAAGTATACTCTTAATCCCCTTCACGTATTTCACCCATACCCCCACCCACCTCTGCTCTGGCAACCACTCGTTTGCTCTCTGTATTTAAGAGACTGTTTGTCATTTTATTTGTTTGTTCATTTGCTTTGTTTTAAAAATTCCACATATTGGAAATCACATGGTATTTGTCTTTCTCTGTGTGACTTTTTTTTTTTAAAGTAGGCTCCAGGGATCCCTGGGTGGCGCAGCAGTTTAGCGCCTGCCTTTGGCCCAGGGCGCGATCCTGGAGACGCGGGATCGAATCCCACATCGGGCTCCCAGTGCATGGAGCCTGCTTCTCCCTCTGCCTGTGTCTCTGCCTCTCTCTCTCTTTCTCTCTCTCTGTGTGTGTGACTATCATAAGTAAAAATTAAAAAAAAATAAAGTAGGCTCCACACCCAGCATGGAGCCCAATACGGGGCTTGAACTCCCAACTCTGAGATCAAGGCCTGAGCTGAAATCAAGAATTGGACACCTAACTGACTGAGCCAGTCACCCTTGACTGATCTATTTTGTTTAGTTAGCATTATTCCCTCTAGATCCATCCATGTTATTGCAAATGGCAAGATTTCTTTATTTTCTATAATATCTATCTATCTAGCTAGCTAGCTAGCTAGCTAGCTATCATCTATCTATATTTGCATCCCTTGAATAAATGACACTTGATTATGGCAAATGATTTTTTTGTAGTATTCTTAGATTCAGTTTGATAATATTTTGTGGGGGATTTTTGTATCTGTTCATCAGGGATATTGGCCTATAATTTTTGTGTGTGTGTGTCTTTATCTAGTTTTGGTATCAGGATAATGCTGGCATCATAGAATGAATTTGGAAGTTTTACATCCTCTTCTGCTTTTTGGAAGTTTGAGAAGAATAGGTTTTAACTCTTCTGTAAATATTTGGTAGAATTCATCGGTGAAGCCAAACTTTTGTTTGTTGGGAACTTTTGATTACTGATTCAGTTTCATTGCTAGTAATCAGTCTCTCCAAATTTTCTTTCTGATTCAGTTTTGAAAGATTATATGTTTCTAGGAATGTATCCATTTCTTCTAGGTTGTCCAATTTTTTTGGCATGTAATTCCTTATAATATTCTCTTATTATCCTTTGTATTTCTATGGTGTTGTTTATCTCCTCCTTCAACTCTGATTTTATTTATTTAAGTTCTCTCTTTTTCTTCATGACTATGGCTAAAGAGTTATCATTTTTGTTCTTAAAAAAAAACAGCTCCTGGTTTCATTGATGTCTTCCATTGCTTTATAGTCTCTATTTCATTCATTTCTGCTATAATCTTTATTATTTCCTTCCTTCTAGTGGATCACAGATTTGGTTGTTCCTTTTCTAGATCCTTTAGATGTAAAGTTACATTGTTTATTTAAGGGTTTTTTATTTTTTAGGAAAGCCTATATTATTATAATCTTCCCTCTTGGAACAGCTTTTGCTGCATCCCAAAGATTTTGGGTCATTTTGCTTTCATTTTTATTTGCCTCCATGTGTTTTGTGATTTCTTCTTTGATTCTTCATCGACCCTTCATTATTTAGTAGCAAGTTATTTAACCTCATGTATTTGTGTTCTTTTCACATTTTTCTTGTGATTAATTTCAGTGCAAACTCTATCAAAACACCATGGACTTTCTTCAGTGATTTGGAACAAATAATCTTAATATTTGTGTGGAATCAGAAAAGACCCTGAATAGCCAGGGGAATATTGAAAAAGAAAACCAGAGCCAGGGGCATCACAATGCCAGATTTCAAGTTGTACTACAAAGCTGTGATCATCAAGACAGTGTGGTACTGGCACAAAAACAGACACATACATCAATGGAACAGAATAGAGAACCCAGAAATGGGCCCTCAACTCTATGGTCAACTAATATTTGACAAAGCAGGAAAGACTATCCACTGTAAAAAGGACAGTCTCTTCAATAAATGGTGCTGGGAAAATTGGACAGTCACATGCAAAAGAATGAAACTAGACCATTCTCTTGCACCATACACAAAGATAAACTCAAAATGGATGAAAGATCTAAATGTGAGACAAGATTCCATCAAAATCCTAGAGGAGAACACAGGCAACACCCTTTTTGAACCTGGCCATAAGAACTTCTTGCAAGATACATCTATGAAGGCAAGGGAAACAAAAGCAAAAATGAACTACTGTGACTTAATCAAAATTAAAAGCTTCTGCACGGCAAAAGAAACAGTCAACAAAACTAAAAGACAACCTAAAGAATGGGAGAATATATTTGCAAATGACCTATTAGATCAAGGGCTAGTATCCAAGATCTATAAAGAACTTATTAAACTCAACACCAAAGAAACAACAATCCAATCATGAAATGGGCAAAAGACATGAATAGAAATTTCACCAAAGAAAACATACACATGGCCAAGAAGCACATGAGAAAAATACTCTGCATCACTTGCCATCAGGGAAATACAAATCAAAACCAAAATGAGGTATCACCTCATACCAGTGAGAATGTTAACAAGACAGGAAACCACAAATGTTGGAGAGGATGTGAAGAAAGGGAACCCTCTTGCACTGTTGGTGGATACAGGTGCAGTGAAATGGCAGGACACCTGCACCCCAATGTTTATAGCAGCAATGTCCACAATAGCCAAACTGTGGAAGAAGCCTCGGTGTCCGTCGAAAGAGGAATGGATAAAGAAGATGTGGTCTATATATACAATGGAATATTACTCAGCCATTAGAAACAACAAATACCCATCATTTGCTTTAATGTGGATAGAACTGGAGGGTATTATGCTTCGTGAAGTATGTCAATTGGAGAAGGACAAACATTATATGGTCTCATTCATTTGGGGAATATAAAAAATAGTGAAAGGGAATAAAGGGGAAAGGAGAGAAAATGAGTGGGAAATATCAGTGATGGTGACAGAACATGAGAGACACCTAACTCTGGGAAACGAACAAGGGGTGGTGGAAGGGGAGGTGGGTGGGGGGTTGGGATGACTGGGTGATGGGCACTGAGGGGGGCACTTGATGGGATGAGCACTAGGTGTTATACTATATGTTGACAATTTGAACTTCAATAAAAATATACAAAAAATAAAAATTAAATAAAAACTAAAATATTTATTTATTTATTTATTTATTTATTTATTTAATGGTTTCACTCATACAGGGAATATAAAAAATAGTGAAAGGGAATAAAGGGGAAAGGAGAGAAAATGAGTGGGAAATATCAGTGATGGTGACAGAACATGAGAGACACCTAACTCTGGGAAACGAACAAGGGGTGGTGGAAGGGGAGGTGGGTGGGGGGTTGGGGTGACTGGGTGATGGGCACTCATGGGGCGCTTGATGGGATGAGCACTGGGTGTTATACTATATGTTGGTAAATCGAACCCCAATAAAAATACAAAAAAATAAAAATATTTAAATTAAATTAACATGTTATGTATTATTGGTTTCAGAGGTAGAGGTCAACGATTCATCAATCTTATATAATACCCTGTGCTCATTGCATCATGTGCTTTCCTTAATGTTCATCACCCAGTTACCCCATTCCCCTACCCCACCTCCATCCAGCACCCCTTAGTTTGTTTCCTATGATTAAGAGTCTCTTATGGTTTGTCTCTCTCTCAGATTCATTCTAATTTCATACTACTATAGTTGGAAGGCAAACATAATATGGTTTCAATCATTTTGAGTTTATTGAGACTTGTGGCCTAACGTGATCTATTCTGGAGAATGTTCCATGTGCACTTGAAAAGAATGTATGTTCTGCTGTTTTTGAATGGAATGTTCTAAATATATCTATTAGATCCATCTAGTACAATGTGTCATTCAATGCCACTATTTCTTTGTTTATTTTCTGTCTGGATGATGTATCCATTGATATAAGTGGGGGTGTAAAAGTCCTCTATTATTTTATTTTTATCTCTGTCAATTTCTTCCTTTATGTCTGTTAGTGGTGACACTATATATTTAGGTGTTTCCATGTTGGGTGCATAAATATTTATAATTTTTATATTCTCCTCTAGGTTTTTTCTTTTCTCAGTATGTAGTGTCCTTCTTTGTCTCTTGTTACAGTCTTTGTTTTAATGTCTACTTTGTCTGCCATATGTATTGCTACCCAGCTTTCTTTTTGCTTTCATTTACATGATAAATGTTTTCCCATCTCTTCACTTTCAGCTTGAATGTGTCATTAGGTCTGAAGTGAATTTCTTGTAGGCAACATACAGATTGGTCTTGCTTTCTTTCTTTTTTTCTTTTTTAAAAAATGTAATTTTTTTTTATTGGAGTTCGATTTGGCAACATATAGTATAACACCCAGTGCTCATCCTGTCAAGTGCCCCCTCAATGCCCATCACCCAGTCACCCCATCACCTCACTCACCCACCTCCCCTTCCACTACCCCTTGTTCATTTCCTAGAGTTAGGAGTCTCTCATGTTTTGTTGCCCTCTCTGATTTTTCCCACTCATTTTCTCTCCTTTCCCCTATAATCCTTTTCACTAAAATGGTCCTACTTTCTTACCCATTCAGCCCCTCTATGTCTTTTAAATAAAGCATTTGGTTCATTTACATTGAAAGTAATTATTGATAGGTATGCACTTATTGCCAGTTGTCACTTATTTTATGGTGGTTTTTGTAATTCTCTGTTCCTTTCTTTTCTTGCTCTTGTGCCTTGTGTTTTGATGGCTTTGTTTAGTGATATGCTTGGATTCTTTGTCTTTATTTCTTGTGTATCTATTATAGGTTATTGATTTGTGGCTACCATTAGGTTTGTATATAACACTTTTGCACATAGTTGTCTATATCAGGTTGATGGTCACTTAAGCTTGACTTCATTATGGGGTGCCTGGGTGGCTCAGTTGGTTAAGCATCTGTTCTAGCTCGGGTCATGATCCTGGGGTCTTGGGATTGAGCTCCACGTCAGGCTCGCCGCTCCATAGGGAGTCTACTTCTCTCTCACCCACTGCCCCTTCCTCTCCTCATGCTTTCTCTCATAAATAAATAAATAAATAAATAAATAAATAAATAAATAAATCTATCTTTTAAAAAGTTTGAACTCATTAAAAGCACTAAGTTTTTACTCTTCACTTTACATCTTATTTTGTGAATCTTTTGACTGATTTTTATAGATATAATTGACTTTATTCCTTTTGTGCTTCTAAATTTTTTATAGTATTAAAAAATTTTATTGATTTATTCATGAGAGACAGAGAGAGAGAGAGAGGCAGAGATGTAGGCAGAGGGAGAAGTAGGCTCCATGCAGGGAGCCTGATGTGGGACTTGATCCCAGACTCCAGGATCCCACCCTGAGCCAAAGGCAGATGCTCACCTGCTGAACCACCCAGGCATCCCACTGTTTTTATGCTTTAACCTCCATAATGGTTCTCTATGTGATTACTCTACTACTTTTATTATATGCTTGCAGTTACATGTGAAATTTCTTCTTTTCATAATTTTCTTACTCATGATTATGGACTTTTGTTTAACATTTCTTGTAAGGCTAGCTAAATGGTGATGAACTCAGCTTTTTTTTGTCTGGGAGATTCTCTCCTTCTGTTCTGAATGACAGCCCTACTGGGTAGAATATTCTTGTTTGCAGGTTTTCCCCTTTCAGTTTGAATATATCATGCCAGTATTTTCTGGCCTGCAAAGTTTCTTCTGAAAAGTCAGCTAATAGCCTTATGGGGTTTTCCTTGTATGTAACTGTTTTCTCTTTTTCTTTTAAAATTCTTTCTTTATCACTAGTTTTTGCCATTTTAATTATTATGTGTCTCTGTGTGGACCTCCTTGGACTGATTTTGGTGTGGGATGTCTGTGCTGCCTAGATATGGATCTTTGTTTCCTTCCCAGATTAGGGAAGTTTTCAGCTATTATTTCTTCAAATACATTTTCTTCACCCTTTCTCTCTTTTCCTTCTGGGACCCTTATAATGTGAATGTTATTATGTTTGATGATGTCACTGAGTTCCCTTAACCTATTCTAATTTTTCACTATTTTTTGTTTTTGCTATCTTGGTTGGTTGCTTTCAATTACCCTGTTTTCCAGGTCGCTGATCTGTTCCTCTGTCTCCTCTAATCTATTACCAATTCCCTCTAGTTTATTTTTAATTTCAATTATTGAGGTCTTCATCTGTGACTGGTTCTTTTTTATATTTTCTCTTTGCTGAAGATCTCATTGAGATCCTCCACTCATTTCTCAAGTCCAGTAAGTATCTTTATGACCATTACTTTGTATTCGTTATCAGATATATTGCTTATCTTTGTTTCATTTAACTCCTTTGCTGTGGTTTTTTTCTGTTCTTTTTATTTGAGACATATTCCTCTGTCTCCTCATTTTGTTTAACTCTTTGTTTCTGTGTATTTAAGTCAGTTACATCTCCTGATCTTAAAAAGTAATGGCCCTATGAAGAAGAGATTTTTTTTAAAGATTTTTAAAATTTATTTATTCATGAAAGACACACATACACGCACACAGAGGCAGAGACACAGGCAGAGGGAGAAGCAGGCTCCATGCCGGGAGCCTGATGTGGGACTTGATCCCAGGTCTCCAGGATCACACCCTGGGCCAAACGCAGGAGCCAAACTGCTGAGCCACCCTGGGATCCCCTGAAGAAGGGATCTTATGGTGCCCTGCAGCACAATGTCTCCTGTTCATAAGAACCAGCCACTTTGGTGGTGCCTCCTATGTGGGTTGTGTTTGCTCTTTTTTGTGGCTGAGCTCTGTCTGCCTTTAGTTCAATTGGCTGCAATGGCCCACTTTGCCTGTTGTGGGCATACTAGGCAGGGTGTTGGTTTTGGTCCTGTGCTATTAAGAAGCCAGTGTTAGCAATCAGATTAGATGCCTGCCCTCAGCTCATCTACCAGAGCAGTAGTCACACTGCCCTGCAGGACACTCTCCCTGCATTGTCTCCTGAGAAGCTTTTATTGTTGGGCAAGATCTGCAGCCAGGCCAGATGACTGCTCCTAGTCCATCTGCCAGGATTGCAGTTACACATATCAACAAGATACTCTCTCTGCACTGCCAAGTATAAGGTTTGACTGCTGGAACTGTGGGTGTTCTGGTGTGTGTGGTTATCTTTTACTCTCTCCGAGGTAGGAGTCACTTTGGAGTAGTGCTTTTCCCTGCTAGAGCTGCTTGCAAGATGAGATTTAGCAGGAGCTGCTTTGTAGGAACTATTGGTGAGTTGAAAGGGGGCATATCCACAGGAGAATGGGGGTAGAGTGCACAGTGTAAATAAGCTAGCTGAAGATTGTTCTTGCTGGTTCCTGCAAGTTTCCAACTATCTAGGCTGGGGAGGGTGGGAGAGAAGTGGCAGCTGACGGCTCTTCTGTTGTTAGAGAAGTCTCCTAAAGATTCTTGCTTTTCCAGCACATTTTCTGGGATTAGTAAATAAATATTCACTTATAACCCAGGTGCTTCTCAAACTGTTGCTTCTATGCTGTATCTTGGCTGGGTTATTTGTTATGCTGTCCCTTTAACAGTAGAGACCTAGTTTCCTATCACCCTCTGATTCTCCTGGAGCTAAACCCGCTGATTTTTAAAGTACTCATAAATAAGCCCTGCTGATTGTAAAAACTCATGAAGATAATCCCCCCCCCCCCCCGTTTTTCAAAGCTAAATGTTATGGGAACTTGTCTTCCCAGTTTCAGGTCCCCTGTGCCTGGGGTACCTGGTGGTAGGGTCCAATCCTCTCACTTCTCTGTACTTTAGGTGTCTTTTTCATGTGTAGTTAATCTCAACAAGGGTTTGGTTCCCAAGTGTCTCTGCCCCTCTTACCCTTTTCATTGTGGCCTCCTCTCTACAATTAACTGTGGAAGGTCTCTTCTGTCAGTATTTCTGTCATTTTCTAAATTAGTTGCACTGATATGGCTTTAACGTAGTGTGTCTGTGGATGAGGTGATCTCAGGATCCTCCTACAGCACCATTTTCTCAGAATTATGCAAGCTATAAGTTTTGGTACACAGTATTTCCATTTTCATGTGTCTCGAGGTATTTTTTATTTCTTTTATTTTTTATTTTTTTATTGGAGTTGGACTTGCCAACATATAGTATAATACCCAGTGCTTATCCCATCAAGTGCCCCACTCAGTGCCCATCACCCAGTCACCCCAACCCCCCACCCACCGTCCTTTCCATCACCCCTTGTTCGTTTCCCAGAGTTAGGTGTCTCTCATGTTCTGTCACTCTCATGATATTTCCAACTCATTTTCTCTCTTTTCCCCTTTATTCCATTTCACTATTTTTTATATTCCCCAAATGAATGAGACCATATAATGTTTGTCCTTCTCTAATTGACATACTTCACTAAGCATAATACCCTCCAGTTCTATCCACATTGAAGGAAATGATGGGTATTTGTTGTTTCTAACGGCTGAGTAATATTCCATTGTATATATAGACCACATCTTCTTTATCCATTCCTCTTTCTATGGACACCGAGGCTTCTTCCACAGTTTGGCTATTGTGAACATTGCTGCTATAAACACTGGGGTTCAGGTGTCCTGCCATTTCACTGCATCTGTATCTTTGGGGCAAATCCCCAGCAGGGCAATTGCTGGGTCGTAGGGTAGCTCTATTTTTAACTCTTTGAGGAACCTCCACACAGTTTTCCAGAGTGGCTGTACCACTTCACATTCCCACCAACAGTGGGTTCCCCTTTCTCCACATCCTCTCCAACATTTGTTGTTTACTGTCTTGTTAATTTCCACCATTCTCACTGGCGTGAGGTGGTATCTCATTGTGGTTTTGATTTGTATTTCCCTGATGGCAAGGGATGTGGAACATTTCTCATGTGCTTGTTGGCCATGTGTATGTCTTCTCTGGTGAAATTTCTGTTCATGTCTTTTGCCCATTTCATGATTGGATTGTTTGTTTCTTTGCTGTTGAGTTTACTAAGTTCTTTATAGATCTTGGATACTAGCCCTTTATCTGACAGGTCATTTGCAAATATCTTCTCCCATTCTGTAGGTTGTCTTTTAGTTTTGTTGGCTGTTTCTTTTGTTGTGCAGAAGCTTTTTATCTTGATCAAGTCCCAATAATTTATTTTTTTAATTTCTTCTTTGACCAATTGGTTGTTCAGTAGTATGTTGTTTAATATCCACATATTTGGTTTTTCCAGTTTTCTCCCTGTAAGTGATTACTAATTTCATACCATTGTGGTCATAAAAGATGCTTTATATGATGTCAATCTTTTAAAATTTATTAAGACTAGTTTTGTTGTCTAATATATGATCTATCCTGGAGAATGGTCTATGTATATTTGAGAATATTCTGTTGCTTTTGGATGAAATGTCCTGTATATATCTATTAAATCCATCTAGTGTAATGTGTCATTTAATGCCAATGTTTCTGTATTAATCTTCTGTCTGGATAATCTATCTATTGATGACAGTGGAGTATTTAAATTCCCTAATATTGTGTTGCTGTGCATTTTGCCCTTAGGTATTCCCATGCTGATGCATAAATATTTACAAATGTTATATTCTCTTGTTGGATTGTCTCCTTTATCATCACATAATGACCTTGTTGTCTCTTATTAGAGTTTTTGTTTTAAAGTCTATTTTGTCTAATATAACTACCCCTCCTCTTTTTGGTTTCAATTTGCATGGAATATCTTTTTCCATCCCTTCACTTTCAGTCTATGTGTATCATTATATCTGAAGTGAGTCTCTTATAGGTAAGATATAACTGGGTCTTTTTTTTTTAATATCCATCCAGTCACTCTATGTGTTTTGATTTGAGAATTTAATTCATTTATATTTAAGGTAATTATTGATAGGTATGTAATTCCTATTTTGTTCATTGTTTTTTGGCTGTTTTGTAGTTCTCCTGTTCCTTTCTTCTCTTGCTCTCTTCCTTTATGCTTTGAAGATTTACTGTAGTGGTATACTTATATTCCTTTCTCTTTATCTTTTGTGTATCTACTAAGGTTATTGCTTTGTGGTTACCATGAGGCTTACATATAACAACTTTTGTAGCAGTCTGTTTTAAGTTGATAATAATTAAGTTTGCATTATAAATCTCTATATTTTACTCTCCCCATGTTTTATGTTTTTGATATCATAATTTACATCTTTTTATGTCATGTATCACCTATCAAATTATAGTTATAATTGCTTTTATTTTAAAAAAACTATTTTTATATGTTTAGACATTATAAAAATGTCTATTTTAAAAAATATTTTATGTATTTATTCAAAAGGTACACACACACACACAGAGGCAGAGATATAGTTACAGGGAGGAGAAGCAGGATCCCTGCAGGGAGGCAAAGTGGAACTTGATTTCAGGACTCTGGGATCATGCTCTGAGCCAAAGGCAGATGCTCAAACACTGAGTTACCCAGGCATCCCTATAGTTTCTTTTAATACTTTTGTCTTTTAACCTTCATACTAGCTTTATAAGTAATTTACCAACTTTACAGTTAGATTATTCTGAATTTTACAATATATTTACCATTTCCTGTGAGATTTATATTTTTCATTTGTTTTCCTCTTACTAATTAGTGTCCTTTAATTTCAGTTTAAAGACGTCTCTTTAACATTTCTTTTTTTAGAGGTGAGAAGGGGCAGAGGGAGAGAGAAAACCTCAAGCAAGCTCCATACCCAGCACAGAGCTGGATGTGGGGTTTAATCTCACAACCCTGAGATCATGACCTAAGCTGAAAACAACAGTTGGATGTTTCACAATAACCAAAATATGGAAAGAGCCAAATGTCCATCGACAGATGAATGGGAAAAAAAGATATATACACTATGAAATATTACTCAGCTATCAAAAAGAATGAAATCTTGCCATCTGCATGAACGTGGATAGAACTAGAGGGTATTATGCTAAGCAAAATAAGTCAGTCAGAGAAAGAAATAATACCATATGATTTCACTCATATGTGGAATTTAAGAAACAAAACAGATGGACATAGGGGAAGGGAAGGAAAAATAAAATAAGATGAAAATAGAGAGGGAGGCAAACCATAAGAGGCTCTTAAATCTAGGAAACAAACAGCATTGCTGGAGGGGAGGTGAATGGAGAGAAGAGGTAATTGGGTGATGGGAGTTAAGGAGGGCACTTGATGTAATGGGCACTGGCTATTATATGCAGCTGATGAATGACTAAATTCCACCTCTGAAACTAATAATAAAAAAGGCGTTGGTCTCTTAACTAACTGAGCCACCCAGATGTCACCCCTTTAACATTTCTTATAAGGCCAGTAGAGTGGTCATGTACTTGTTTAGCTTTTATTTGAAAAACTCTATCTCTCCTCCCATTCTGATTGACAGTGCTGTGTAGAGTATTATTTGGAAGTCTTTTTAAAAAATATTTTATTTATTTATTAGAGAGAGAAAGAGAGAGCACGAGCAGAAGGAAGAGGCAGAGGGAGAAGCAGGTTCCCTGCTGAGCAACGAGCCTGATGTCGGGCTTAATCCCAGGACTCCAGGATCATGATCTTAGCTGAAGGCAGACGCTTAACAGACTAAGAAACCCAGGCACCCCTGGAAGATTTTTTTTCTCTCAGCATTTTGAATATATTGTTCCACTCACTTCTGGCCTGCAAATTTTGCTGAAAAAATCTGCTATAGTTTATGGGGGTTCCATTATCATGACAAGTTATTTTTCTCTTCTTGCTTTTAACATTTGTTTCTTGTCTTTAACATTTGATATTTTAATTATAATGTGTCTTTATGTGGGCCTCTTAGGTTCATTTTATGTGCAACTCTCTGGATTTCCTGTATCTGATGTCTGTTTCCTTTCCCAGGTTAGGAAAGTTTTCAGCCATTATTTCTTCAAATAAGTTTTCTGCCTCTTCTCTATCTTCTCCTTCTATAATGAGAACTATATAATGAGAATGTTGGTTCACTTGATGTTGTCTTATAGTTTCTTTAGCTATCTTCATGTTTGTTCATTCTTTTCTTTTGCTGCTCTGAGTGAGTTACACTACCCTGTCTTTGAATCCACTGATCTTTTCTTCTGCTTCATCTAGTCTATGTTGAATCCCTCTAGTGTATTTTTCAGTTCAGTTATTGTATTCTTCAGTTCTGTGACTTCTATTTGCTATTTTCTTATATTTTCCTTCTTTTATTATTAGGTATAATCAACATACAACCTTATATTAGTTTTAGGTGTACAGCATAATAATTTGATATTTAAACACATGGTGATATAATCATCACAATAAGTCTAGTTAACTTCTGTCACCATACATAGTTACAGAATCTTTTTCTTGTGATGAGAACTTTTAAGATCTACTCTCTTAGCAACTTTCCAATATGTAATGTAGTATGATTAACTATAGTTATCATATTGTACATTACATCCCATAAATTATTTCAGAGCTGGAAGTTTAGTATAAACTTCCCATTACCCACTTCACACTATCCTCACGTTGGCAACTACCAATCTATTCTCTGTATCTATGAGCTTGGTTTTTTCTTTTTTTAAGATTTCACATATAAGTGAGATCATATGGCAGTTGTTTTTCTCTGACTTATTTTACTTAGCAAAATGTCCTCAAGGTCCATCCATGTTTTTGCATATGGCAAGATTTTTTTATTCCATACAAATTTTGGGCCTACTTGTTCTAGTTCTGTGAAAAATGCCATTGGAATTTTGATGGAGATTGCATTAAATCTATAGATTACACTGGGTAGTATGGACACCTTAACAATATTAATTTTTCCAGTCCATTAGCACAGACTATTTTTCCATTTATTTGTTTCTTCTTCATTTTTATATGTTTTTTTTGTTGAAGTTCTCATTGTGTTCATTCTCCTGAGCTTGATGAGCATCTTTATGGTCATTGTTTTGAACTCTTTTTTTCTACGGATTTTATTTCTTTATTTGAGAGAGAGTGAGAGTGCACAAGCGGGGGAGGGGCAGAGGAAGAAGCAGAGTCCCCACTGAATAGGGAGCTTGATGTGGGCCTCAATCCCAGGACCCTGAGGATCAAGACCTGAGCTGAACGCAGATGCTTAACTGATTGAACCATCCAGGTGCCCCTATTTTGAACTCTACCAGATAAGACATTTCATTAAGGGCTTTTTTCTGATGTATTATCTTGTTCTTTTATTTAGAATATATTCTTTTGTTTCTTCATTTTCCTTCACTCTCTGCATTGATTTCTATCAATTAAATAACCACTACTCTCAGTCAAGGGTGTGGCCTTGTGTAGGGGATGGACCTTATTGAACCCTGCCCTAGTTTTTGGTTGTCTCTCAAATTTTTGTGATTGTCTAAATAGCCTATTTTATTTCCAGTGGCTGCCAGTAATTGAGGGTGTGCCAAGACATTTCAGGGTCCCAAAGGGGAGGATTTCAATCAGCATCTAGTTCAGGTGATTAGAAGCCAGACCCTTAAACATCAGCTTTTAAAGTATGCAAATATGTAGCTCTGTGGGACTGCAGGCATATGTCCCACTGGCCACCAGAGCTGGGAGACCTAGAAGTGCTCCCTGTATGGCAGTTGCAAATATTGGTGTGCTAGACAAGTGTGCAAGCTCCTTTTTGGGTGGCACTGGTAACCTAGAGCAAGTCAGAAGGAGAGTGCAAATGGCATCCACGGGCTTTCATCCTCAGAGAGCATCATAGTAGGGTCCTAGATGTATGCCAAGCCAGAAGCTTGCCCTTCAGTCTGAAACTCCAGGACAAACAAATAGGCCTCTTTTCAGTCTGCTGTCTGTGCTGTGCACTGCTTATGGTATTTGTCCAGGAACCCTCTCTCCACTTGTTACAGTCCCATAGGACCCAGGAATGCAAGCCCTCCTTGCCAGTAGATCCAGGTAATAAAGGGGCATCACCTGGGCAGCAGTTGCAAAAAACTGGCATACCAGATGCATATAAAAGTTCCTCTCTGGGAGATACTGGCACTCTGGAATGCTGCAGAAAGATAGCGCCAAGTTGGTGCCTATCCTCATAGGTCTCCAAAAAAGTACTACAGTGGGCCCTTAGATATGTGTTTAATTAGAAGCCTGCCCTTAAGGCCATAATTTTGAAGACATGCTAAGAGTCCTCTTTACAGTAACACTGGATTCCTCATACTGTTGCCTCTTGCTGTATCCTGGGTGTGGTAGCTACGTAAGAACTCTCTCTCCATTGGTTACAGTTCTTGGGACCTACACTCACTGGCCACCAGATCTGTATGATCTAGAGATATCCCCTGGGGACAGCTGCAAAAATTGGGGTGCCTGATGAGGGTCCAAGCTCCTTTCCAGGAGAAACTGATGAGCAAAGTAGAAGGACCCAAAGTCTTCTAAAAGGAAGCTCATACTTCAGTTTCTTCTTGTCTAGAATAATCAGTTTGACAGGAGCATATAAAAGTTAAAGTCTAGGAGCACCTGAATGGTTCAGTCGGGTAAGCATCTGCCTTCAGCTCAGGTCATGATCCCAGGGTTCTGGGAGCAAGCCCCATGTCGGGGGTTCCTGCTTGGCAGGGATTCTGCTTCTCCCTCTCTTTCTGCCCCTACCTCTTACTCTCCCTCGGTCTCAAATACATGAATAAAATCTTTGGAAAAAAATAAAAGTTAAGGTCTAAATCAGAGTTTCTCAACCTTGGCACTATTGATAATTTGGTCCAGATAGTTATTTGGCGCTGTCTTATGCATTATAGGAGGTTTAGCAGAATCTCAGGCCTCTACTTACTATAATCCCATAGCACACCCTCTCTCCCCAAGTTGTAACAATAAAAAATGTCTCCAGATATTGTTAAATGTTTCCTATGGGTTGGGCAAAAATCACCCCCAGTTAAGAACTATGGTTTAGAAGCATGGTAGTATTGTAGTTAAAAATACAGCTTTTGCAGAATTATGTATGAATCAAGACTCTTTCTACTTACTGGCTGCATGACCTTGAGCAAATCATCTTACTTTTTTCATCTGTAAATGGGGACAATGAGGCCTAGTTTGTTGTAAGGATTAAATGAGACCACGTATACAAAACACTTTGTACATTGTGGCAATAGTAATGGTGTTAATATTATTAACCATTATTAATTAACAAAGATTACAAGTTCCCAGGAAATAGTGAATGAGAAAGGGAGAAGTTTTCTTAGGGTAGACTCAGAATTTAATTTTTTAATTGCCTATACTGTTATAACAGAATTCAGCTTTTCCCATTTGCTAGTAGACTTCACCAATTAAGAACCATTAAAGATGAGAGTCAAGTCTTTTTCTCTAAGACTCCATAGCCATATCTGGAAAGGTAAGATACTGAGCTCTATACTATGTAATCTGCATAATCTATTTTGGGGCAAGGATCTCTGAGATTTCTATTTATGTGTAGGCACATAGTTTAACTCCACCCCTTCTCTAGAAGTTAAGTTCTCTAAGTATCAAAGAGATGAGAAGAGTCTTACCGTAGAATTACACCAGAGACATCGGAAGTCTTGAAGTCTTTGGTAACTGCCACAGTTTTCATGACATACTGCACACTGAGAACTGACAGATATGTTTCCTTCTACCCATTGATGAGGCATAGTTTTCTGAAGGGCAAAAAAAAAAGATAAGATGTAGAAGTTAGAGATATAAGGAGAGAAAGGGCCAGCTGGAGTAACTATACTACCCCATGGAGGACATTTAGGTTCTTCGTGGTCCTGCCTTCCCCACTCCAATGCTAGCAAGTGATGATAGCTGGAATTGGGGGGCTTTCATTCTTCTAGATTGGTTGGATTGTAGGCCTAGTGAGGAAGTCTACTTGGGTTGTATGGAGACAGGAAGAAGTGCTTCTTCCCCTGAGTATCCTGGCTAAAAAAGAGATTGGAAAGAGTGGCTTTAAGAGAAGATGGCTGGTACTTACTACTTCATCTGCAGGCATGAGGAGGTCATCAGTAATAGACAAAGTATTCCATTTGCAATCTTTACTTGCTCTCAAAGCACATAGTTTGTGAGATTTCACTTTGCACACTATGAAAAAAGGAAGAAAAAAGATGGATGTGAATCTGGTGACAGTGAAGATTCTAAGGCCCTTCCCTAAGCTTCTCTGAAAGTTAGAATTTAGATGCATCTAAATAGTTCTGACCCATCTCCAAAAGCCTATTTCTTATATTATCTAGTTCCTTTTTATTTTTACTGACTAAATTTTATGCTATCTGACTTGAATGGAAACTGATGGCAAAAATGAGGTGATTTCTGTTACTCCAACTCTTGTGATCATGTTGTCCAACCCTCTCAGACCCAACCCTCCATTTAAATCATGAGAATTTTCCCTCATGCCAGCTTCCTCCCATCTCTTTACTTCAGTCTGTTAAGTGTCAGAATTAACCTTACAGTAGAGTCGATGACCTAGTATGAGTCAATGACGCTAAAGCCACATGAGCTCCTTCACCCCTATCTCCATCCACTGGGATCCATTTCCTAAAGTAATCAGAAAGGTACCTTCACAGATGATGACATTTGTAGATAAGGCAGGAATGCTCTCCCGACAGACGTTGCAGTGCTGGGTCCTGGGGCTGTGACTGGAGTACCAATAGTGCATTCCAACAAGGAAAGGGTTGTTTTCTGCTGCAGGTATCTAAAATAAGTCAAAGAGAAGCGAGAATAGAGAGTTAATCACAGAGACATATTAGAAAATCTGCTACTAAGTCTGAAATTGCCTGTTAGATGTCAGAGGTGTGAAGAAGAAGGCTGAATATTGGAGCCAATACCTAACAAATCTCTCACCTCCAATTTTTCTCTCAGTGGTTTTGGAAAGGGAAAAAGAATAGGGATGTAGATCCTGCAATTGGAGCTGGAGACAGGAGCAATGATCTCTATACTGCTTGGCCAAACCACTGTATTGGTTTAGTCTAAGCAAAGTTAGTTCTGTCAGTGTTGGCTTTGGTTCTCTTTGAGTAGACAGCTAAAGGAGGTGGTTAATTGGAAATACCATGATAATCCAAGTCATTTGGCCAGGCAAGAAAGGGAGGAGGCAGGGATCTCTGACTTTGGGCTAAGGATGGTTAAAGAAATGCTTTAAGTATCTCTTGGAGATATACATTCCCCTTCCTGGCCTTACTGCTGGCAGGTAAGCAGAGTAGTACATTGCTTGGACAACAGTTTCATCTCAGGGGCTTCTTGGCCCCAGCATTTTTCCCCTGAATGCTACATTCTGATTACCTGTAGGAGTTTCCTGGCTAATCAATTTAATTCATTCAAAGTTCGTTAAAGAAATGTTTACTGAGTAACTACTATGTGTTTAGCACCTTTTAAGGCATTGGAGCTATATGAATAAGACAAAGTCCCTGCCCTCATGAAATGATATTCTATTTGGTGTCCTATTTCATGGTATTGAATTTGACATTTACTGTTAACCTGCCTGTAAATGCTGCATTTGTTTATCACAGCCTGACTGTTCATGATTGTGGGGAAGGCAGAGGGTATATCAGCAACTAGTTTGGGGGTTGAAAGGAGAAAGGAAAGGGTGGGCATCAAAAACTGCCAAGTTTGTTCTGGGTGTGCATTCTGTGGGACTCTTCTACCTTTTCTCTAATTCCTATGAATGTTTGATTTTTTCCCCTCTATGCCTTCCTCTCAAGTGTAGACATAGGTGTACACATTTAGCTTTTTGTTCTTGACAATAAATAATGGATTATATTTATAATAGGTAGGGTTTGTAAAGGTCTAACAATGCTTTAAAAAGAACAATATATTCTCCCTGATGCCAGCTGACAGTGGTCCATTATATATACAGAGAGCTATTGAGGATTCTAGCACGTTAAGTATTCAGCCTTGATTAATTTAGAGGAATTAGCCATTTAAACCATAGCCTATACATGGCACTCTGATCCCTCCTTCCCCCTTCTGTCATGCTGATCATGTGCTGCTGTTGGATTGACTAGGAAGCTTCCAGAGGAAAAGCTACTTTGATGAGCTAAAAGCTCACCTGATTTGACATCACTTTGTGACTGCAATATTTCTTGCATGCTTAGACCCTGACAAAGCAAAAAGAAAATCAGAGTAGATGGTGAAGAGTCCCGAGGAAGTGACAAAGTCTTGGCTTTGGCAGTCTGAGCTCCCAACACCTTTCTACTTCTCAAGCCACTAAATTATAACTCTACAAGTATGTTCCTACCTTCCTTCCAAACTCCTTTCCTCCTCCAGTAGTTACTAAGACAACTTTGTGTCTTATGACCTGAGTCAAAGGCAGATACTTCACCTACTGAGACACCCAGGTGCCCAAAGTTTGACTATTTTAGATTGCACATATAAGTGAGATCATGCAGTATTTGCCTGTGTTTGGCTTATCTATGATACAAGGCACTGGAGCCATACAGATAAATGATCCAAATTTCTTGCCTCCAGGGAGTTCATAGTCTAGTGGAGGAGACAACTTCCAAAACATATCATTTCATTACAGAATCACAAGTGAGCTCTCCTACAATGTGTAAGGTTCAGTCCATTCCAGAACTATTAGCAAAAAGTCACCAGAATTTGAAGATCTGGGAAATTATTAGTCTACATATATTGCAAAACATGAGAAAATGTGATCTGGAGAGAGCACTCAGAGTGTGGCTGGACAGAGTGTGGCACTCAGTTTGCTGGAGGGATTAGATGTGTGACACATGGATCCAATAAATATCTCAGCAGAAACATTGCTAGCTTGTACTGAAGGGTCAGACATAGGACCAAATGAAGAAAGACTCTCAGACTTTGGAGATTCTATAGGCAGAAAACAGGTTGACAGAGTTACTGGGCTGTGAACATGTGTATTCTTCAACAAAATGGAAAAATGACTCCAAGGGGGCTCAGAGGTCAGCAGAGATGCTGAGGGTGGCTCAGAGGCCAGAGGTGCTACCCTGCCACCACAGATCCAGACAGTGCTGGTCAGGGAGCAGGGGCTCAATATCAGGACCCCAGGATCATGACCTGAGTCAAAGGCAGATACTTCACCTACTGAGACACCCAGGTGCCCAAAGTTTGACTATTTTAGATTGCACATATAAGTGAGATCATGCAGTATTTGCCTGTGTTTGGCTTATTTAATTTAAAATAATGTACTCCAGGTTCATCCATGTTGTTGCAACTGGCAGAATTTCCTCTCTTTATTTTTTTAAAGATTTATTTATTTTAGAAAGAAAGTGAGCAAAGGAGAGGGGGAGGGGCAGAGGGAGAAGAAGAGAGAGTCTTAAGATCTCTTAAGTATTAAGATCTCACGACTCTGAGATCATAACCTGAGCTGAAACCAAGAGTCCAATGCTTAACTGACTGCACCACAGGTGCCCTGAATTTCCTCCTTTTTAAAAGGCTGAATAATATTCCATTGTGTGTGTGTGTGTGTGTGTGTGTGTGTGTGTGCATTCTTTATCCATTCATCTTTTGAGGGACATTTAGGTTGTTTCCATATTTTGGCTATTGTATATAATGCTGAAATAAATATGGGAATACTGATATCTCTTTGAGATCTCAATTTCATTTCCTTTGGCTATATATCCAGTAGTGGGAATGCTGGAACACAGGAGAGTTCTATTTAAAATTTTTTGAGGAATATCTGTTTTCCATAGTGACTGCATCAACTTACATTCTCACTAACAGTACATAAGGGTTTCCTTTCCTCCCTAACTTCACCCACATTTGTTATCTTGTCTTTTTGATAATAGCAACTCTGAGTTGAGATGATATATAATCTGTGCTTTTCTAAAAATTCCAGTGTAGTTGATATACAGTGTTATATTAGTTTCAGGTATATAATATAGTGATTCAACAATTCTATACATCATCGAGTGCTCATCATGACTAAAAAAAAGTGCAATTAAAGTGCAATCTTCAATACCCATCATGGGGATGGGTAAAATAGATAAAATATCTTTGTGGTTTTGATTTGCATTAGTGATGATTAGTGATGTTGAACACCTTTTCATGTACTTGTTAACCATTTTTATGTCTTTGGAAAAATGTCTATATAGATCCCTTGCCCATTTTAAAATCATGAATTGGGCAAAAGATATGAACAGAAATTTCACCAAAGAAGACATGCACATGGCTAACAAGCCCATGAGAAAATGCTCTGCACCACTTGCCATCAGGGAAATACAAATCAAATCTACTATGAGATCCCACCTCACACCAGTGAGAATGGCGAAAATTAACAAAATGGAAAACAACAAATGTTGGAGTGGATGTGGAGAAAGCAGAACCTTCTTGCACTGATGGTGGGAATGTGAAGTGGTAAGACACTCTGGAAAACTGTGTGGAGGTTCCTCAAAGAGTTAAAAGTAGAGCTACCTTATGGCTCAGCAATTGCACTACTGGGGATTTACCCCAAAGATACAGATGTAGTGAAAAACACCTGCACCTCAGTGTTTATAGCAGTAAAATCCACAATAGCCAAACTGTATAAGGAGTCCCAGTGTCCATCAAAATATGAATGGATAAAGAAGCTGTGGTCTATATATACAATGGAATATTACTCAGCCTTTAGAAATGACGAATACCCAACATTTGCTTCAATGTGGATAGAACTGGAGGGTATTATGCTGAGTGAAGTAAGTCAACCAGAGAGGGATAAACAGTATATGGTTACTCATATGGGGAATATAAAAAAAATAGTGAAAGAGATGATAGGGAAAAAGAGAGAAGATGAGTGGGAAAAATCATGACAAAACATGAGAGACTCCTAACTCTGGGAAACAAACAAGGGGTAGTGAAAGAGGAGGTGGGTGGGGATTGGGGTGACTGGGTGATAGGCACTGAGGGGGGCACTTGATGAGATGAGCAGTGGGTGTTATACTATATGTTGGCAAATTGAACCCCAATAAAAATATACAAAAAATTAGTTCATTGTTTATTATTATAAACCTGGTAGATTGTTGTATGTTGATTTTGCATTCTGCAATTTTACAGAATCCATTTATTAGTTCTAACAATTTTGTTGAGGCTTCAAGTGCCCATCAATAGAAGAATGGATAAGAATGAACAATGGAATATTATTCACTCATTAAAAAAATGAAATCTTGCCATTGCAACAATATGGAGGGAGCTAGAGAGTGTAATGCTAAGCTAAATAATTTAGTCAGAGAAAGACAAATACCATATCATTTCATTCATATGTTGAATTTAAGAAACAAAACAAAGAAACAAAGGAAAAAGTGAGAGAGAAATAAAGAAACAGACTCTTAACTATATAGAGAACAAATTGATAGTTACCAGAGGGGAGATGGGTGGGAAATGGGTTAAGTAGGTGAAGGGGCTTAAGGGAGGCACTTGTGATAATGAGCACTGGGTGATGTATGGAGGTGTTGAATCACTATATTGTATCAATGAAACTAATATAACACTGTATTTTAACTACATTGGAATTAAAATTAAAGCTTAAAAATTTGTTAATTCTTTCAGTTTTCCTATGTATATGATTGTATCATCTGCAGACAGACACAATTTTTGTTTTTCTCAAGATACTTTAAAATTCCCTTTGGATGTCCTCTCTCACCCAATGGTTGTTCAAAACCATACTATTTAGGGGTACCTGGCTGCCTTGGTCAAAAGAGCATCTGACTCTTGATCTTGGGGTTGTGAGCTTGAGCCCCACGTTGGGTGTAGAAAGTACATAAATGAATAAATAAAAATATTTTTTAAAAAGATTGTGCTGTTTAGTTTCCATGTATTCATGAATTTCCCCATTTTCTTGATGTTATTTATTTCTATTTCATTCCATTATGGTCAGAAGAGATACTTACTTAGAATGATTTCTATTTTCTGAAATTTGTTAAGACTTGTTTTGTGGCATAGCATTTTATCTCTCCTGGAGGATGTTCCATGAACCCTTGGAAAAAATGTGTCTTCTGATGCTGTTGGGTGGAAATTTCTGTATATGTTAGTTAGGCCCATTTGGCGAATAGTATTATTCAAGTCAACTATTTGTTGATTTTCTATCTGCTTGTTCTATACATTATTGTAAGTACAGTATTGTAGTTCCGTACAATTATTGTATTGATGTCAATTTCTGCTTTCAGATCTCTCATTATTTGCTTTATGTATTTAGGTACATCAATTGACTACATATATTTTTATAATTGTTATATATTCCTGTTGAATTGACCCTTTTATCATTATATAATGCCCTTCTTTGTCTCTAAAAACAGTTTTCATCTTTTTAAAAAGATTCTATTTATTTATTCATGAGAGACACACAGAGGCAGGCAGAGGCAGAGGCAGAGGGAGAAGCAGGCTCCTCTCAGGGAGCCTGATGTGGGACTGGATCCCAGAACCTGGAATCACTACCTGAGGCAAAGGCTCAGCCACCCAGGTGCCCCCAGTTTTAGTCTTAAAGTATATTTTGTCTGATATAAATATAGCTATTCTTGCTTTATCTTGATTACCATCTGCATAAAATATCTATTTTCAGGGGATCCCTGGGTGGCTCAGCGGTTTAGCGCCTGCCTTTGGCCCAGGGCGCGATCCTGGAGTCTCGGGATCGAGTCCCGAGTCGGGCTTCCGGCATGGAGCCTGCTTCTCCCTCTTGTGTCACTGCCTCTCTCTCTCTCTCTTTCTATGTCTATCATAAATAAATAAATAAATAAATAAATAAATAAATAAATAAATAAATAAATAAACCTTTTAAAAAATCTATTTTCATTCCTTCACTGTCAGCCCATGATTTCTTTAACTCTATAGGGCGTCTCTCGTAGATAGCATATTTCTGGATCTTATTTTTTTATGCATTCAGCCAGTCCACTTCTTTTTAAAAAAGTTTTTATTTAAATTCTAGTTAGTTAACATACTGTGTAATATTTGTTTCAGGTGTACAATATAGTGATTCAACACTTCCATACAACACTCGGGGCTCAGGATGCCTAAGTGACTCAGTGGTTGAGCATCTGCCTCTGGCTGAGGGCATGATCCTGGGGTCCCAGGATTGAGTCCACATCAGGCTCCCCATAGGGAGCCTGCTTCTCCCTCTGCCTATGTCTCTGCCTTTCTTTCTGTGTCTCTCATGAACACTCGGGGCTCATCACAAGTGCACTCCTTGTGACGTGCCCACTACCTATTTAACCCATCCCCTCACCCGCCTCCCCACTGATAACCATCACTTTATTCTCAAAAGTTAAGAATCTGTTTCTTAGTTTGCCTCTCTCTCTCTCTCTTTTTCCCCAATGCTCATTTATTTTGTTTCTTAAATTCCACATAGAGGAGAAGGGGCAAGATGGCGGAAGAGTAGGGTCCCCAAATCACCTGTCCCCACCAAATTACCTAGATAACCTTCCAATCATCCTGAAAATCTACGAATTCGGCCTGAGATTTAAAGAGAGAACAGCTGGAATGCTACAGTGAGAACAGTTCGCGCTTCTATCAAGGTAGGAAGACGGGGGGGGGGGGAGAAATAAAGAAACAAAAGGCATCCAAGGGGGAGGGGCCCCACGAGGAGCCGGGCTAAGGCTGGGGCGAGTATCCCCAAACAGGAGAGCCCCGTCCCGGAGAAGCAGGAGCTGCACCAATCTTCCTGGGCGGAAAGGCGCTCCAGGGAGTTAGAGCAGGACCTCAGGAGGGCGGGGATGCCCTCAGGCTCCATGGGACACTAACAGACACCTGCGCCCTGGGGAGAGTGCTCTGAGCTCCCTGAGGGCTGCAGCGCGCACAGCTGGACCCAGGAGCAGCTCGGAGGGGCTCGGGCGGCGGCTCCACGGAGCGGGTGCTGCGCGAACCGGAGCAGCTCGGAGACGGCTCCAGCAGAGGAAGAGGCTCCGTGCGGAGGGGGCTGCGTGGCTCCGGGAGCAGCTCGTAGGGGCTCAGGTGGCGGCTCCTCAGAGAGGCGGCTGCGCAGCCGGGAGCACGAATCCAACAGCGCAGTCCCCGGAGCACAGGGCGCCTGGGACACAACGCAGGATCCGACCTCCCCCTGGGACAGGCAGAGGCCAGGAGGGCCCAGGACAGCAAGGACGCTCCTGCCCCGAGCTGAGCAGATCAGCGGACCCGCCGCGGAGCCTCCAGGCGCTGTAGACGGAGAGCTCTGTAGTTACTGCGGGGGCTGAATCCAAGGCTCCAGAGCTGGCCACGGCCACTGCTGATGTTCCACCTAGGGCCTCACGGGGGTAAACAACCCCCCACTGAGCCCTGCACCAGGCAGGGGGCAGAGCAGCTCCCCCATGTGCTAACACCTGAAAATCAGCACAACAGGCCACTCACCCAGAAGACCAGCTAGAAGGACAAGTTCCAGGGGAAGATAAGGGACTTAAAGTATACAGAATCAGAAGATACTCCCCTGTGTTTTTTTTGTTTGTTTGTTTGTTTGAATGTTTTTTTTTTTTTTGCTTTTGATTTGTTTGCTTCCCTCACCCTTTTTTCCCTTTCTTTCTTTTTCTTTCTCTTTTTCTTCTTTTTTCTTTTTTTCTTCCTTTTTTTTATCTCTTTTCTTTCCTTCTTTCTCTCCTCTCTTTTTCTCCTTTTCCCAATACAACTTGCTTTTGGCCACTCTACACTGAGCAAAATGACTAGAAGGAAAACTTCACCTCAAAAGAAAGAATCAGAAACAGTCCTCTCTCCCACAGAGCTACAAAATCTCGATTACAATTCAATGTCAGAAAGCCAATTCAGAAGCACTATTATACAGCTACTGCTGGCTCTAGAAAAAAGCATAAAGGACGCAAGAGACTTCATGACTGCAGAATTTAGATCTAATCAGGCAGAAATTAAAATTCAATTGAATGGGATGCAATCCAAACTAGAAGTCCTAACAACAACGGTTAACCAGGTAGAAGAACGAGTGAGTGACATAGAAGACAAGTTGATGGCAAAGAGGGAAACTGAGGAAAAAAGAGACAAAAATTAAAAGACCATGAAGACAGATTAAGGGAAATAAACAACAGTTTGAGGAAGAAAAACCTACCTTTAATTGGGGTTCCCGAGGGCGCCGAAAAGGACAGACGGCCAGAATATGTATTTGAACAAATCCTACCTGAAAACTTTCCTAATCTGGGAAGGGAAACAGGCATTCAGATCCAGGAAATAGAGAGATCCCCCCCTAAAATCAATAAAAACCTTTCAACACCTCGACATTTAATAGTGAAGCTTGCAAGGTCCAAAGACAAAGAGAAGATCCTTAAAGCAGCAAGAGACAAGAAATCGCTAACTTTTATGGAGAGAAATATTATATTAACAGTAGACCTCTCCACAGAGACTGGGCAGGCCAGAAAAAGCTGGCAGGAGATATTCAGGGTCCTAAATGAGAAGAACATGCAACCAAGAATACTTTAATCCAGCAAGGCTCTCATTCAAAATGGAAGGAGAGATAAAGAGCTTCCAAGACAGGCAGCAACTGAAAGCATATGTGACTTCCAAACCAGCTCTGCAAGAAATTTTAAGGGGGACTCTTAAAATTCCCCTTTAAGAAGAAGTTCACAAAAACAAGGACTGAATAGATATCATGATGACACTAAACTCATATCTGTCAATAGTAACTCTAAACGTGAACTGGCTAAATGACCCCATCAAAAGGTGCAGGATTTCAGACTGGATAAAAAAGCAGGACCCATCTATTTGCTGTCTACAAGAGACTCATTTTAGACAGAAGGACGCCTACAGCCTGAAAATAAAAGGTTGGAGAACCATTTACCATTCAAATGGTCCTCAAAAGAAAGCAGGGGTAGCCATCCTTATATCAGATAAACTAAAATTTACCCTGAAAACTGTAGTGAGAGATGAAGAGGGACACTATATCATACTTAAAGGATCTATCCAACAAGAGAACTTAACAATCCTCAATATATATGCCCCGAATGTGGGAGCTGCCAAATATACAAACCAATTAATAACCCAAGTGAAGAAATACTTAGATAATAATACACTCATACTTGGTGACTTCAATCTAGCTCTTTCTATACTCAATAGGTCTTCTAAGCACAACATCTCCAAAGAAATGAGAGCTTTAAATGATACACTGGACCAGATGGATTTCACAGATATCTACAGAACTTTACATCCAAACTCAACTGAATACACATTCTTCTCAAGTGCACATGGAACTTTCTCCAGAATAGACCACATACTGGGTCACAAATCGGGTCTGAACCGATACCAAAGGTTGCGATTGTGCCCTGCATATTCTTAGACCATAATGCCTTGAAATTAGAACTAAATCACGACAAGAAGTTTGGAAGGACCTCACACACGTGGAGGTTAAGGACCATCCTGCTAGAAGATGAAAGGGTCAACCAGGAAATTAAGGAAGAATTAAAAAGATTCATGGAAACTAATGAGAATGAAGATACAACCGTTCAAAATCTTTGGGATGCAGCAAAAGCAGTCCTAAGGGGGAAATAGATCGCAATACAAGCATCCATTCAAAAACTGGAAAGAACTCAAATACAAAAGCTAACCTTACACGTAAAGGAGCTAGAGAAAAAACAGCAGATAGATCTACACCCAGCAGAAGAAGAGAGTTCATAAAGATTCGAGCAGAACTCAACAAAATCAAGACAGAAGAACTGTGGAACAGATCGACAAACCAGGAGTTGGTTCTTTGAAAGAATTAATAAGATAGATAAACCATTAGCCAGCCTTATCAAACAGAAGAGAGAGAAGACTCAAATTAATAAAATCATGAATGAGAAAGGAGAGATCACTACCAAACCCAAGGAAATACAAACGATTTTTAAAACATATTATGCACAGCTATACGCCAATAAATTAGGCAATCTAGAAGAAATGGACACATTTCTGGAAAGCCACAAACAACCAAAATTGGAACAGGAAGAAATAGAAAACCTGAACAGGCCAATAACCAAGAAAGGGAGGAAATTGAAGCAGTCATCAAAAACCTCCCAAGACACAAAAGTCCAGGGCCAGATGGCATCCCAGGGGAATTCTATCAAACGTTTAAAGAAGAAACCATACCTCTTCTAGTAAAGCTGTTTGGAAAGATAGAAAAGATGGAGTACTTCCAAATTCGTTCTATGAGGCCAGCATCACCTTAATTCCAAAAGCAGACAAAGACCCCACCAAAAAGGAGAATTATAGACCAATATCCCTGATGAACATGGATGCAAAAATTCTCAACAAGATACTAGCCAATCGGATCCAAGAGTACATTAAGAAAATTATTCACCATGACCAAGTAGGATTTATCCCCGGGACACAAGGCTGGTTCAACACTCATAAAACAATCAATGTGATTCATCATATCAGCAAGAGAAAAACCAAGAATCATATGATCCTCTCATTAGATGCAGAGAAAGCATTTGACAAAATACAGCATCCATTCCTGATCAAAACTTTTCAGAGTGTAGGGATAGAGGGAACATACCTCAACATCTTAAAAGCCATCTACGAAAAGCCCACAGGAAATATCATTCTCAATGGGGAAGCACTGGGAGCCTTTCCCCTAAGATCAGGAACAAGACAGGGATGTCCACTCTCACCACTGCTATTCAACATAGTACTGGAAGTCCTAGCCTCAGCAATCAGACAACAAAAAGACATTAAAGGCATTCAAACTGGCAAGGAAGAAGCCAAACTCTCCCCTTCGCGGATGACATGATACTCTACATAGAAAACCCAAAAGCCTCCACCCCAAGATTGCTAGGACTCATACAGCAATTTGGTAGCGTGGCAGGATACAAAATCAATGCCCAGAAATCAATGGCATTTCTATACACTAACAATGAGACTGAAGAAAGAGAAATGAAGGAGTCAATTCCATTTACAATTGCACCCAAAAGCATAAGATACCTAGGAATAAACCTAACCAAAGAGGTAAAGGATCTATACCCTAAAAACTATAGAACACTTCTGAAAGAAATTGAGGAAGACACAAAGAGATGGAAAAATATTCCATGCTCATGGATTGGCAAAATTAATATTGTGAAAATGTCAGTGTTATCCAGGGCAATATACACGTTTAATGCAATCTCTATCAGAATACCATGGACTTTTTCAGAGAGTTAGAACAAATTATTTTAAGATTTGTGTGGAGTCAGAAAAGACCCCGAATAGCCAGGGGAATTTTAAAAAAGAAAATCGTATCTGGGGGCATCACAATGCCAGATTTCAGGTTATGCTACAAAGCTGTGATCATCAAGATAGTGTGGTACTAGCACAAAAACAGACACATAGATCAATGGAACAGAATAGAGAACCCAGAAGTGGACCCTCAACTTTATGGTCAACTAATATTCGATAAAGGAGGAATGACTATCCACTGGAAGAAAGACAGTCTCTTCAATAAATGGTGCTGGGAAAATTGGACATCCGCATGCAGAAGAATGAAGCTAGACCACTCTCTTTCACCATACACAAAGATAAACTCAAAATGGATGAAAGATCTAAATGTGAGACAAGAATCCATCAAAATCCTAGAGGAGAACACAGGCAACACCCTTTTTGAACTCAGCCACAGTAACTTCTTGCAAGATACATCCACGAAGGCAAAAGAAACAAAAGCAAAAATGAACTATTGGGACTTCATCAAGATAAGAAGCTTTTGCACAGCAAAGGATACAGTCAACAAAACTCAAAGACAACCTACAGAATGGGAGAAGATATTTGCAAATGACATATCAGATAAAGGGCTAGTTTCCAAGATCTATAAAGAACTTCTTAAACTCAACACCAAAGAAACAAACAATCCAATCATGAAATGGGCAAAAGACATGAAGAGAAACCTCACAGAAGAAGACATAGACATGGCTAACATGCACATGAGAAAATGCTCTGCATCACTTGCCATCAGGGAAATACAAATCAAAACCACAATGAGATACCACCTCACACCAGTGAGAATGGGGAAAATTAACAAGGCAGGAAACCACAAATGTTGGAGAGGATGCGGAGAAAAGGGAACCCTCTTGCACTGTTGGTGGGAATGTGAACTGGTGCAGCCACTCTGGAAAACTGTGTGGAGGTTCCTCAAAGAGTTAAAAATAGACCTGCCCTACGACCCAGCAATTGTACTTTGGGGATTTACCCCAAAGATTCAGATGCAATGAAACGCCGGGACACCTGCCTCCCAATGTTTCTAGCAGCAATGTCCACAATAGCCACACTGTGGAAGGAGCCTCGGTGTCCATCGAAAGATCAATGGATAAAGAAGATGTGGTTTACGTATACAATGGAATATTACTCAGCCATTGGAAACAACAAATACCCACCATTTGCTTCAACATGGATGGAACTGGAGGGTATTATGCTGAGTGAAACAAGTCAATCGGAGAAGGACAAACATTGTATGTTCTCATTCATTTGGGGAATATAAATAATAGTGAAAGGGAATATAAGGGAAGGGAGAAGAAATGTGTGGGAAATATCAGAAAGGGAGAGAGAACATGAAAGACTCCTAACTCTGGGAAACGAACTAGGGGGGGTGGAAGGGGAGGAGGGCGGGGGGTGGGGGTGAATGGGTGACGGCACTGAGGGGATCACTTGACGGGATGAGCACTGGGTGTTATTCTGTATGTTGGTAAATTGAACACCAATAAAAAATAATTTTTTTTAATAAAAAATAAATTTATTGTAAAATAAATTCCACATATGAGTGAAATCATATATTTGTCTTTCTCTAACTGACTTATGGGAAATCCTCCCACACTGTTGGTGGAAATGCAATTTTGTGCAGCCACTCTGAAAAAAAGTATGGAGGCTCCTCAAAAAGTTAAAAATAGAACTTCACTATGATTCAGCAGTTGCACTACTAGGTATTTACCCATAGAATACAAAAATACTAATTCAAAGGGGTATATGCACCCCAATGTTTATAGCAGCATTACCTATCATAGCCAATATATGGAAACAGATCAAGTGTCTATTGACTGATGAATGGATAATGAAGAAGTATATATATATATATATATATATATATATATATATATATATATATATAAAATGGGATGTTACTCAGCCATAAAAAAGAATGAAATCTTGCCATTTGCAATGACATGGACGGAGCTAGAGTCTTATACTCTATGTCTTTTGATTGATGAAGTTAATCCATTTATATTTAAAATAATTATTGGTAAGTGAAGATTCACTATTACCATTTCGATATTTGTTTTCTATGTCTTTCATTTGTTTTGACCCTGTCTTCTCTTGTTGTCTTTACTGTTAATGATTATTTTTTGTATTGATTTGCTTTAGGTTTCTTCTCTTTGTCTTTTGTGTATCTATTATAGTTGTTTTGGTGGGGGTAGCTCAAGGCTTGTATAAAATATCTTGTGTTATAACCTTCTATTTTAAGTTTTAACAATTTAACTTCAATAGCATACAAAAACATTACACTGTTACTCCCCTCAACATATATACATTGTGTTCTTGTATGCAGAGTCTGCTTATTTTTATATTGTATATCCATTGACAAAGTTTTACCTACTAACTTTTATTTTAGGATTATAAGTAATTTATCCACTACATAAATTAATGCATAAATAATCAATGTTATATTAATACTTATACACCTATATATTTACATTTGCTTGTGAGATTTATGCTTTCTTATGCTTTCATATTGTTCAGTGTGTTCTTATTTCAATTTGGAGCACTCCTCTAAACACTGATTGTAAGGCAGGTCTAGTGGTGACAAATTCCCTCAGTTTTTATTTGTTTGGGTAAGTCTTAATCTCTTTTTTCTTAAAGATTTATTTATTTATTTGAGAGAGAGAAAAAGAGAGAGAGAGCATGGGGGAGAGCCAGAAGGAGGGAGAGACAGAATCCCAAGCAGACTCCATGCAGAGCACAGAGCCTGGAATGGGGTTCAGTCCCAGGACCCCAAGATCACAACCTGAGCTGAAACCAAGAGTTGGATGCTTAACTGACTGCGCCACTCAGGCACCCCTCTTTCATTTTAAAGGACAATTCTGCCCCTCTCTCTCCTTGAACTCCCATAATGCATATGTTTGCTTTTATCTATGCTTTTCCATTCTTTTTTCTTCTCTGGTTGATTTCAAATGACCTATTTATGGATTTTTTTTCTTCTGCTTGATCAAGTTCACTGTTAAAGCTCCCTGCTGCATTTTTCATTTCATTTATACTATTCTTCAGCACCAGAATTTGTTTGGCTCTTTTTTAATGATTTCTTTTTGTTGAGCTTCTAATTTTGTTCCTGTGTTGTTTTCCTTGTTTTATTGAATGGTCCATCTATCCTCTTTTGTAGCTCACTTAACTTCCTTTAAACAATTATTTTGAATTATCTTTCAGGAAATTCATAGATATATATTTCTTTGATGCCAATTACTGGAAAACTATTGTTAATTCTTTGATGGTGTTCTTTTTTTCTTGATATTTCATGTTTTTGGTACCCTTATGTTGATGTCTGCACATTTGATGGAGCAGTCACAGACTCATTTTTGGGGATAAAGACATTTACTTACAGTTGGGTCTGAGGGTGCCAATTTGGGTTGGACATGGCAGTTCTGACTCTAAGGTGTGGAGCAGTAGTTCCTGCTTCAGGGAGGGCAGAGCAGCAAAGTCTTTGTGGAGCTCCATCAGCTGAGGCCAATGTTGGCAAAGACTGCAGGGGACCTCATGGGCGAAAGCTGTGGGCTTCCATACTGGTGGTAAGAACTATTGGGATCCTTGGTGGTGAGGGCTGCTTGGTCCTCCTGTTTTCCTTTTCCTCCACAAGGGAAGTCATTGCCAGGAGGATTCCTCTTATTGCTAGGTCCAGTGTGTGGGCACAAATGTGGTTGTAGTAGTACCAGAATCAGGAGCACAAACACATTCACAGAGGCAATGGTGTTGATGTCTTGGGTGTGAGCATCTGTAGAGTGGCCATGGCACTGGGGTTAGAATTCAGGGTCATCCAGAAAAATTTTGTATCTGGGACTGGAGCACAGGTACATTTATCACAGTGCCCTAGTGTGTGAGGCATGAGTGTGTGCTAAGGAGCCATGGAGCTGGGGTCCAGGGTGTGTACATGGTTATAGGAATGGAGGTCATAATTCTAGTTGGATTATTGGAAGCATTTAAAGCAAACTATTTAAGCAACTGCTTCTGAGAATGTTACACAGAGAATTAATTTTTCATACTAACATCAGCAAGATGATAGACTAGGAGGTCCCAATGCTCATCCCCTTTCCACAAAAACATCCAAAACAACAAATAGACAGCTACATGCCAACTAGAATAGCTATGAGAGAGCTCCAGAATATAATAAAGAAGCTGCAGAAACTCTATGAAGCACAGAAACAGAATGGCCGTATAGAAAAGCATAGTAAGCAGATTACTTGCACTGCCCCATCCTCCAGTCTGGCAGAGTTTGGGGCCAGAAAGAATCCCCTCAGCCTGACCTCCCTCCATAAGGGAAAAGAGAAGGAAGATTCCAACAGTTCTCATCAGTTCTCTGAACACATGCAGATGCTCTATAGACTTCAGTGATGCTAAATCAAATCAACCACAGCTGCCTGGAGCCCATGCTGCTGTGGACCTTACCCCCACAAAGAGCTACTGTAGCAACCTCCCTGGAAAAGCTGCTACCACTGTGCCCCAGTGGGAAAGTGCCACTGCATGCACCCCACCAAAGCTGTCATCACTGCCTCCCACTCCCCCCAACAAGAATCATGACCTCCAGTCCTATAACCATGTATACATCCTGGCACCAAGGTGCCTCTGAATGGACTCTTTTGTAAGAAGTTTAGTTCCCCATCTTAGGAAACATTCAAATAGAAGCTACATGACTTTAAAAAGTATCCCTTTGATAAACTCTCATTCTTTTCCAATCTATCTTTAAACTGAACTTTGATATGTTGTAGTTCTTCACCACTTTTTATCCTAGCATTGATAATTCTCCACAATCAGGCTCAGGCAACCTCTCCAAATACTTCTTAAACTAACTTTCCCAAACTCTTCTGGTCAAATGGAGTTTCCTTTTTACTCTATTACAAAAAGTTTGTTTTTCAATTACTCAGCTTTTGCGTATACCAATTCCCCTGTTTAGGACTTCTCCCTTCCCCTAATCCCTTGTTGCTAGTAAAATCCTATTCATCTTTCAAGGTAAATCTCAAATCTATCCTCTATTAACTCTTCCCAGAGAACTCCAGCCCATACTTTTCTCTCCTGAACTCTTATACCACTTTGCTGTCTGTTTCATTCATGTGGCAATCAATTATGCACTGTCTTATAACTCTGAGTCCAAATCCTGCCTTTGCCACTGAGTAGTTATTACATCTTTTGCTGTTTCTTTCTCCTTTGTGAGCCTCAGTTTCATTAGCTGTTACTATAGTCACTCAGCAGACCCAGGGCAAAACTGCTGATTGCAGCTTTGCTAACACAAGAACATCTAAGTTAGCCAATCACATACATTTTGAGTGCCTTATCCACTGGGCATGCAGTGACATCTACATATCAACTGGATGTGTACAAATGTATCTAAGCCACATACTTACCAATGTCAAGTCTAAGTGAATTACCCCTATTTATAAATAGTTCTAAACAAGTTTTCTAATGATAGCCATCTATAATTCCTGACCAGATGGTCTCTACTTCCATCTTATTATTTCCTTGTTTGAAAGGTGGCTTAACTAATGCAATCAATTGTTTACTTCTAGGAGTTGTGTGAATTCTCTACTATTTACCTTACGAATTTCTCCCTGTTGGACAGTCTTTATGACATTAATCCATTCTTCCATATCTTTCCGGTTCGGTGCAGCCAGGGTAACTTTGCGTTGTGGTGTGATCACCTGAACAAAAAGTCACATTATTAGCTGGTTCACATTCCACAACTTTGTCCCCAAAGAGAGCCTCTCCAAGGACTAGACAGGTCTGCAAAGCCACTTCTTAAATCTAAGACAGAAATTCTCAGATACCTACCCAAAATAATAATAATGATAATAGTAATAAATAACACTTTGATGGGACTTACTATGTGCCAGGCACTACTCTATTACACTTCATGTATATTATTTATTTCAATCTTCATTACAAACCCATAAGATGGGTATTATTGTTTTTCTCATTTCACAGTCAGGAAACCCAAGGCAAAGGGGGTTTAATGACCCAGGGCCACCTAGCAGGCAGAAAGCTGGGCCAGAATTAAAATCTAGATTCTTTGGCTCCAGAATACATGTTCATAAGCACTAAGCCATGCACCATCTATCACTTTAGTGAGGTTGCCTGAAAATCCTACTCACTTACTGCTGCTTTGTCTACTTAAAAATTGTAAAAGGGTTTATGCTTCAACAGGGTCTGCCTCTTTCTGTTTGAGGGTAGAGTGAAAATAGTGAAGAATCTAAACCAGTTTCTTTCTTGCTTATGGTCAAGGACAACCTGAAGAGAATTTTACCATTGTGTCTCTTAATCCTGGTTGGTGTATGAACCCTGACAGGAATAATGAGAAAGCCATGATGAGGGTCTAGCAGAGGCAGACCATGGTCAGAACTTGGTCTTTTCCCAGAAGGCAGGAGGGACACAGATGACTATAGCATCAGTGATTGCTTCAGTGGCCCTATTTGCCTTTACTACCAGCCCCCTAAATCTTGGAACTAGAGATCACTACACCAACAAGCAATTTCTCCATTTGCATGTAGCATAGTAGATTCTGAGATAGATGGGAATAGAATCTAGTAGGAATTATGATAAGAACCATTCCTTTGGTCCAAACCCATTCGTTGTGGAGCTGTGTTTTAATTAGGCTAAGAAGCATCCTAGTATTTGAGATTTCTTTGTAGAATAAAGACAAAAAAATTAGTCTATATGCTCATCACCCAAAGGTTGAGATTTGTGGGAATGGATCAACAGAACTCTCAACTTTACCCTAGGTCAGTGCGATGTAATGAGAGAGAAATTATAGTAGGGTCTCCCTCTAATATCCTACTTATTTCCTTTCAAAAGAGAATGGAATATGGACCAGTCACAGAAGCAGGGTGTTGGGCTAGCTAGCCCTTTAGTCTGCTAGGTATTACCCTCCTGAAGAGGAACACCAGTCTCAATAACCCACCATTGAAGCTGGGAGAAGATAGTTCTAGGAGGAGGTAGGTAGGACAATTCCTGAGCCAATGGACTTGCTATTTTTTGTGAACTTTCTGGTCTGGATTCACTTGAATAAGAAAATACTTATGATATTTCAGCAATGCCAAGCCCTTGAATGCATCACTAGAAAATACTCTGCTTTCTTTGAGGTGCTTTCATCAGTAATCTCAGCATAAGGTACCTTTCACTTTGGATATAGGCTCTTATATACCTCCTCAAAGGAGAGAGTATCATGTAGCTTTGATTATCCTGATATGTTCTACAATATATTAGCAGTCTCTTGAAAACCTTCTAGTGATACTCTTCTAAATCACCTTCACCAGGAAGACTGATTTTTTTGTAATGCTCACTCTCCCCGCCACCCCAAAATCACCTCAGCTTTATATCAGGGTCATAATAGAGAATAGGGAACATCACTTTCTTCCCTCTATCAATGGGCTGGTGGAAAATGTTTACGTGAACAATCTTCAGCACTCATTTGCAACGCTACTTTAAATGGATTTCCATACATTTTGGGATCAAAGGAGAAATGGGAAACCTGACCTCCAAAGAGGCAACACATGGGTATGGCAATCCCTCTACCCAGCTAGCTCACACCCTTAACCCATTCAGTCATTTCCAATATTACTTACACAAAAACTATGGCGAAGATTTCTACAGCTGCTTTCTGCCAAGGCGACTTGACACAGATCAATTGTTTCAAAGCGTGCAAACTGGAAAAAGATAAGACGGAGAAGGATGAGAACCATCTGATTAATAATGTCAAGAGCCACTAAAAGGTTAAACACACACACACACACACACACACACAGGCATTTTTGGCAGTCATGAGCCAATCATTTGTTTGACTTGAGTGCTAGAATTTATTTAGCCTCATCATTTATGTTGATACATTATGTGACAAACAAAAACCAAATCAAACTAAAGCAAAACACAACTCTTCTTAAAACTCTTACGTGAATTGACAGGAAGTCTTAGGTGGTTCAGAAATATTCAAACCTAAGGATTTATCTGGAGAAGATAATGGAATATGGTCTAGCTAAGGACCTACTTGAAAAGATAAGAGTTATTAGCTTCTCTTTTTATCAGCTGGCAGCCTTTAACTTTGTTGCCAGTACTGTCCAGTTTGAGGCCTGTATCTCTTTATATGTTGCCTATAATAAGGAATATCCAGCCAGCAATAAGAAAAGCATTCATACAAAACACCATGTTCAGGGGAGGGGCAAGATGGCGGAAAAGTAGGGTACCCAAGTCCACTGTCCCCACCAAATTACCTAGATAACTTTCAAATCATGGTGAAAACCTATGAATTCAGCCTGAGATTTAAAGAGAGAACAGCTAGAATGCTACAGTGAGAAGAGTTCGCGCTTCTATCAAGTACAACTTGTTTTTGGCCACTCTGCACTGAGCAAAATGACTAGAAGGAAAAACTCACCTCAAAAGAAAGAATCAGAAACAGGCCTCTCTCTCACTGAGTTACAAAATTTGAATTATAATTCAATGTCAGAATGCCAATTCAGAAGCACAATTATAAAGCTACTGGTGGCTCTAGAAAAAAGCATAAAGGACGCAAGAGACTTCATGACTGCAGAAATGAGATCTAATCAGGCAGAAGCTAAAAATCAATTTATTGAGATGCAATCCAAACTAAAGGTCCTAACGACGAGGGTTAATGAGGTAGAAGAATGAGTGAGAGACATAGAAGACAAGTTGATGACAAAGAGGGAAACTGAGGAAAAATGAGAAAAACAATTAAAAGATCATGAGGATAGGTTAAGGGAAATAAATTACAGCCTGAGGAAGAAAAATCTACCTTTAATTGGGGCTCCTGAGGGCGCCAAAAGGGACAGAGATCCAGAATATGTATTTGAACAAATCATAGCTGAAAACGTTCCTAATCTGGGAAGGGAAACAGGCATTCAGATCCAGGAAATAGAGAGATACACCCCTAAAATCAATAAAAACCGCTCAACACCTCGACGTTTAATAGTGAAGCTTGCAAATTCCAAAGATAAAGAGAAGATCCTTAAAGCAGCAAGAGACAAGAAATCCCTAACGTTTATGGAGAGAAATATTAGAATAACAGCAGACCTCTCCACAAAGACCTGGCAGGCCAGAAAGGGCAAGCAGGATATATTCAGGGTCCTAAATGAGAAGAACATGCAACCAAGAATACTTTATCCAGCAAGGCTCTCATTCAAAATGGAAGGAGAGATAAAGAGCTTCCAAGACAGGCAGCAACTGAAATAATATGTGACCACCAAACCAGCTCTGCAAGAAATATTAAGGGGGACTCTGTAAAAGAAAGAGGAAGTCCAAGGAAACAACCCACAAAAACAGGGACTGAATAGGTATCATGATGACACTAAATTCATATCTTTCAATAGTAACTCTGAACGTGAATGGGCTTAATGATCCCATCAAAAGGTGCAAGGTTTCAGACTGGATAAAAAGCAAGACACATCTACTTGCACTCTACAAGAGACTCATTTTAGACATAAGGACACCTACAGCCTGAAAATAAAAGGTTGGAGAACCATGTACCATTCAAATGGTCCAAAAAGAAAGCAGGGGTAGCCATCCTTATATCAGATAAATTAAAGTTTATCCCAAAGACTCTAGTAACTAAAGATGAAGAGGGACACTATATCATACTTAAAGCATCTATCCAACAAGAGGAACTAACAATCATGAATATTTATGCCCCGAATGTGGGAGCTGCCAAGTATATCAATCAATTAATAACCAAAGTAAAAAAAAAATAACCAAAGTAAAGACATAATTAGATAATAATATACTCATACTTGGTGACTTGAATGTAGCACTTTCTACAATCGACAAGTTTTATAAGCACAACATCTCCAAAGAAACAAGAGCTTTAAATGATACACTGGACCCGATGGATTTCACAGATATTTACCGAACTTCACATCCAAATGCAACGGAATACACATTCTTCTCAAGTGCACATGGAACATTTCTCCAGAATAGACCACATACTGGGTCGCAAATCAGGTCTTAACCGATATCAAAAGATTAGGATCGTCCCCTGCATATTTTCAGACCATAATGTTTTGAAACTAGAACTAAATCACAAGAAGACGTTTGGAAGGATTTCAAACACATGGAGGTTAAGGACCATCCTGCGAGGAGATGAAAGGGTCAACCAGGAAATTAGAGAAGAATTTAAAAGATTCATGGAAACTAATGAGAATGAAGATACAACTATTCAAAATCTTTGAGACACAGCAAAAGCAGTCCTGAGGGGGAAATACATCCCAGTACAAGCATCCATCCAAAAACTGGAAAGAGCTCAAATACAAAAGCTAACCTTGCACCTAAAGGAGCTGTGGAAAAAACAGCAAGTAGATCCTACGCCCAGCACAAGAAGAGAGTTAATAAATATTCGAACAGAACTCAATGAAACAGAGACCAGAAGAACTGTGGAACAGATCAACAAAACCAAGAGTTCGTTCTTTGAAAGAATAATAAGATAGATAAACCATTAGCCAGCCACACAAAAAAGAAGAGAGAAAAGACTCAAATTAATAAAATCATGAATGAGAAAGGAGAGAGAACCACCAACACCAAGTAATTCAAATGATTTTAAAAACATACTATGCGCAGCTATACGCCAATAAATTAGGCAACCTAGAGAAATGGACGCATTTCTGTAAAACCACAAACTACCAAAATTGGAACAGGAAGAAATAGAAAACCTGAACAGGCCGATAACGAAGGAAGAATTTGAAGCAGTCAGCAAAAGCCTCCCAAGACACAAAAGTCCAGGGCCAGATGGCGTCCCAGGGGAATTCTATCAAACGTTTATTTATTTATTTATTTATTTATTTATTTATTTATTTATCAAACGTTTAAAGAAGAAACCATACCTATTCTACTAAAGCTGTTTGGAAAGATAGAAAGAGATGGAATACTTCCAAACTCGTTCTATGAGGCCAGCATCACCTTAATTCCAAATCCAAAGACCCCACCAAAAAGAAGAATTATAGACCAATAACCCTGATGAACGTGGATGCAAAAATTCTCAACAAGATACTAGCCAATAGGATCCAACAATACATTAAGAAGATTGTCCACCATGACCAAGTGGGATTTTCCCCTGGATGAAAGGCTGGTTCAACACTCGTAAAGTAATCAATGTGATTGATCATGTCAGCAAGAGAAAAACCAAGAATCATATGATCCTCTCAATCGATAAAGAGAAAGCATTTGACCAAGTACAGCATCCATTCCTGATCAAAACTCTTCAGAGTGTAGGCATAGAGGGAACATTCCTCAGCATCCTAAAAGCCATCTACGAAAAGCTCACAGCCAATATCATTCTCAATGGGGAAACACTGGGAGCCTTTCCCCTAAGATCAGGACAAGACAGGGATGTCCACTCTCACAACTGCTATTCAACATAGTATTAGAAGTCCTAGCCTCAGAAATCAGGCAACAAAAAGAAATAAAAGGCATTCAGATTGGCAAAGAAGAAGTCAAACTCTCCCTCTCTGCAGATGACATGATACTGTACATAGAAAACCCAAAAGACTCCACCCCAAGATTGCTAGAACTCATACAGCAATTCGGCAGTGTGGCAGGATACAAAACCAATGCCCAGAAGTCAGTGGCAGTTCTATACACTAACAATGAGACTGAAGAAAGAAATTAAGGAGTCAATCCCATTTACAATTGCACCCAAAAGCATAAGATACCTAGGAATAAACCTCACCAAAGAGGTAAAGGATGTATACCCTAAAAACTACAGAACACTTCTGAAAGAAATTGAAGAAGACACAAAGAGATGGAAAAATATTCCATGCTCATGGATTGGAAGAATTAATATTGTGATAATGTCAATGCTACCCAGGGCAATTTACCCATTTAAGGCAATTCCTATCAAAATACCAAGGACTTTCTTCAGAGAGTTGGAACAAATCATCTTAAGACTTGTGTGGAATCAGAAAAGACCCCGAATAGCCAGGGGAATATTGAAACAGAAAACCATATCTGGGGGCATCACAATGCCAGATTTCAGGTTGTACTACAAAGCTGTGATCATCAAGACAGTGTGGTTCTGGGACAAAAACAGACACATAGATCAATGGAACAGAATCCAGAAGTGGACCCTCAACTTTATGGTCAACTAATATTCGACAAAGCAGGAAAGACTATCCACTGGAAATAAGACAGTCTCTTCAATAAATGGTGCTGGGAAAATTGGACAGCCATGTGCAGAAGAATGAAGCTAGACCACTCTCTTTCACCATACACAAAGATAAACTCAAAATGGATGAAAGATCTAAATGTGAGACAAGAGTCCATCAAAATCCTAGAGGAGAACACAGGCAACACCCTTTTTGAACTCAGCCACAGTAACTTCTTGCAAGATACATCCACGAAGGCAAAAGAAACAAAAGCAAAACTGAACTATTGGGACTTCATCAAGATAAGAAGCTTTTGTACAGCAAAGGATACAGTCAACAAAACTAAAAGACAACCTGCAGAATGGGAGAAGATATTTGCAAATGACCTATCAGATAAAGGACTATTATCCAAGATCTATAAAGAACTTATTCAACTCAACAGCAAAGAAACAAACAATCCAATCATGAAATGAGCAAAAGACATGAACAGAAATCTCACAGAGGAAGACATAGACATGGCCAACAAGCACATGAGAAAATGCTCTGCATCACTGGCCATCAGGGAAATACAAATCAAAACCACAATGAGATACCACCTCACACCAGTGAGAATGGGGAAAATTAACAAGGCAGGACACCACAAATGTTGGAGAGGATGCGGAGAAAAGGAAACCCTCTTGCACTGTTGGTGGGAATGTGAACTGGTACAGCCACTCTGGAAAACTGTGTGGAGGTTCCTCAAAGAGTTAAAAATAGATCTGCCCTACGACCCAGCAATTGCACTGCTGGGGAATTACCCCAAAGATACAGATGCAATGAAATGCCGGGACACCTGCACCCCGATGTTTATAGCAGCAATGTCCACAATAGCCAAACTGTGGAAGGAGCCTCGGTGTCCATCGAAAGATGAATGGATAAAGAAGATGTGTTTATGTATTATACAATGGAATATTACTCAGACATTAGGAATGACAAATCCCCACCATTTGCTTTGACGTGGATGGAACTGGAGGGTATTTTGCTGAGTGAAATAAGTCAATCGGAGAAGGACAAACATTATATGGGCTCATTCATTTGGGGAATATAAATAATAGTGAAAGGGAATAGAGGGGAGGGAGAAGAAATGGGTAGGAAATATCAGAAAGGGAGACAGAACATGGAAGACTCCTAACTCTGGGAAACGAACTAGGGGTGGTGGAAGGGGAGGAGGGCGGGAGGTGGGGGTGACTGGGTGGTGGGCACTGAAGGGGGCACGTGATGGGATGAGCACTGGGTGTTATTCTGCATGTTGGCAAATTGAACACCAATAAAAAATAAATTTATTATTTAAAAAAATCCTAGAGAAGAACAGAAGCAACACCCTTTTTGAACTTGGCCACAGTAACTTCTTGTAACATACATGTATGAATGAAAGGAAAACAAAAGGAAAAATGAACTATTGAGACTTCATCAAGATAAGAAGCTTTTGCACATCAAAAGAAACAGTCAACAAAACTAAAAGACAACCTACAGAATGGGAGAAAATATTTGCAAATAATGTATCAGATAAAGGACTAGTATCCCAGATCTATAAAGAACTTATTAAACTTAACAGCAAAGAAACGAACAATCCAATTATGAAATGGGCAAAAGACATGAACAGAAATCTCACAGTGGATGACATGGACATGGCCAGCAAGCACATAAGAAAATGCTCCGCATCCCTTTCCATCATGGAAATACAAATCAAAACCACAATGAGATACCACCTCACACCAGTGAGAATGGGGAAAATTAACAAGACAGGATGGGGAAAATTAACAAGACAGGAAACAACAAATGTTGGAGTCGATGTGGAGAAACGGGAACCCTCTTGCACTGTTGGTGGGAATGTGAACTGGTGCAGCCACTCTGGAAAACTGTGTGGAGGTTCCTCAAAGAGTTAAAAATAGATCTTCCCTATGACCCAGCAATTGCACTGCTGGGGATTTACCCCAAAGATACACATGCAGTGAAACGCCGGGACACCTGCACCCCAATGGTTATAGTAGCAATGTCCACAATAGCCAAACTGTGGAAGGAGCCTCGGTGTCCATCGAAAGATCAATGGATAAAGAAGATGTGGTCTATGTATACAATGCAATATTACTCAGCCATTAGAAACAACAAATACCCACCATTTGCCTCGACATGGATGGAACTGGAGGGTATTATGCTGAGTGAAATAAGTCAATCGGAGAAGGACAAACATTGTATGGGCTCATTCATTTGTGGAATATAAAAAATAGTGAAAGGGAATAAAGGGGAAAGGAGAAAAAATGAGTGGGAAATATCAGAAAGGGGACAGAACATGAGAGGTTGGTAACTCTGGGAAATGAACAAGGGTGGTGGAAAGGGAGGTGGGCAGGGGGTGCGGGTGACTGGGTGACAGGTACTGAGGGGGGCTCTTAATGGGATGAGCACTGGGTGTTATGCTATATGTTGGCAAATTGAACTCCAATTAAAAAAATATGTAAGAAAAATTTTTAGAAAATTAAAAGAAAAACATGTTCAGAAAAGCACTGTACTTGGTTTAATGTTCTGTAGTTGCAATCTTGACATTTTAAATAATTTTATCTTTGAACATGTTTTGAGGTGGTCTAGTGGGATAATAGTTCATGAACATGAGCAGAGGTGATATGTACAAACTGCATGTCCACCTTATGTTTTGTCACTGAACTTGTATTCATGACGCCCATGAGCATAGAATTTCAGTGGACCCATGATATGTGGGGGTTTAAGGAGACTCAAAGCAAGTACAAGATAAGATTGTTACACCTCTGATTGAATAAGTAAGGGAGTTGATAGCCCTGAGAGGCCACACTTTCTATAGGAACTAGAACTTGCTTCAAATATAGAAAAAGGCAATGTTCTAAGAAACATGATCAACCAAGGTACCCTATTGTCTTCTTTCTTACTTATGTTACTTCCCTATATTAACCAATAATTTATGGTGAAAATGATAACATTGAAGGAAAGGGAACGATAGGGCAGCCAATAGTTCCTTTTCCTTTCAGTCAGGGTGTTGATAGAATGTGTAAGTATCAAGATGTGAAATAAAAACAGTTGAGTTGGTGGTATGCTGGTGAAAACAAAATATATGCGTGTGCATGAGATACCAAATACAAATTATATAATTTGGTGGTTTTTCATGTGAGTTAAATGCTTTCATATTTGCTTTTAAAACTGGCATTGTAGGGTTCCTGGGTGACTCAGTGGTTGAGCATCTGCCTTTGGCTCAGGTAATGATCCCTGGGTTCTCGGATCAAGTCCCACATCAGGCTCCCTGCAGGGAGCCTGCTTCTCCCTCTGCCTATGTCTCTGTCTCTCTCTGTGTCTCTCATGAATAAATAAATAAAATCTTTTTAAAAACTGGCATTGTACAATATACAGAAGAATGGCAAAACTGCTAATAATTTAAAATTTTATTTTTTCTTAGAATGACATTAAACAACAAATAAAAGATGCCATGACAAAATCATTGTATTATATTTTAGTATCTTTAATGACATATTTCCCTTGCTTTTAAAATAAGGGGCCCTGCATTTTCATTTTGTACTGGGCATCACAAATTGTGTAGTTGATTCTGATATAGAAGCAAATTGAAGAATCTATAAAAGAGAGGAGAAAGAAGAAGGGGAAGGAAGAGAAAAATGTCCCCCATTTGGCCCAAAAGGACAAGTTTAAAGGAAAAATAGAAGATCTCTACTTCTACCTTGATGTTTGCTAACATTTCTTTACCTAATTGGCCTATTTCCTCACACAAACATTTCCTGGCATTCCCACCCACTAAACCAAATGACAAGATTATATAGATATACTATAGAATAAATATTCCATATATTCTATATATGTTTTTACCGCAGGATGGTGTGCAAAACAGAGCCTTTGTCCTCGAACCAGAAAATACCTAAGCTTCCATCTCTTGAAGGAATTACAGTTCTTCAGTAGAGGTCCTTCCTTCAGTATTTTCTGAAAGATAGAAGCATAATGTTGAGTAATTAGATGAATTTGCCAGATCATACCACTTGTTCTCTCAGTTAAGAATATCAGATATCTGGAAGACTTCATCTCTATCATATACCTGAGAAATGGCCTGAGGGCCAGACAAAAATACAAGGAAGTTAGTTCAGTCAGAAAAGAAATTGGTTACCCTTGGAAAACACATTCAAGATAATATAGGACCAAGAATCATGGAAAACACCTCTACTGCTGGTAGGGAATGGGGAGGAGGGACATGAACACAAAGATATAAGAATAACATTCCTAGAAGAGAATAATTCATAGGGGAAAAGACTATGTTAAGCAATGGCAGATTTTCGGGAAGGCTCCAGGTTGTAGCTATAGACCATTCCTATAGTTTTAGAGTGTTCCTTTTAGAATATTAAGTTGGATTACATCCCATTTCTGCTCACAAGACTCCAATAGCTTCCTAACATTTTAATAACCAAATCCAAAGTATTTACCATGACCCTCAAGAAATTCATGATCTGAAGAGAAAGAAAAAAAGGTACCAAAAAGGAACGACCTTCTAATTATTTTCTTTATGTATCTCATAGTCTGGTAACTGGACAAAGAGCCAGACTTAGTTTAAGTCACCAACAGAGCTCTACCATGAATTCCATCCATGATCTAAATAAGAATTCACCCCTGAGTGGTTGTGGAAGTGTTTTCGTTTCTTCTTCTTCTTTTTTTTGCTCACGTAGTGTCTTTCAGTTTTTAATTCGTTGATAATATTTAACAGACAATTTCGTTTTTTTCTTGTTTTGTTTTTATTTATTTTTTATTGGAGTTCAATTTGCCAACATATAGCATAACACCCAGTGCTCATCCTGCCAAGTGCCCCCCTCAGTGCCCATCACCCAGTCACCGCAACCTCCCGCCCACCTCACCTACCACTATCCCTAGTTCATTTCCGAGAGTTAGGTGTCTCTCATGTTTTGTCACCCTCACTGATATTTTCACTCATTTTCTCTCCTTCCCTTTATTCCCTTTCACTATTATTTATATTCCCCAAATGAATGAGACCATATAATGTTTATACTATTCTGATTGACTTATTTCACTCAGCATAATACCCTCCAGGTCCATCCACGTCGAAGCAAATGGTGAGTATTTGTCGTTTCTAATGGCTGAGTAATATTCCATTGTATACATAGACCACATCTTCTTTATCCATTCATCTACCAATGGACACCGAGGCTCCTTCCACAGTTTGGCTATTGTGGACATTGCTGCTATAACCATTGGGGTGCAGGTGTCCCGGCGTTTCACTGCATGTGTATCTTTGGGGTAAATCCCCAGCAGTGCAATTGCTGGGTCATAGGGAAGATCTATTTTTCACTCTTTGAGGAACCTCCACATAGTTTTCCAGCATGCCTGTACCAGTTCATATTCCCACCAACAGTGCAAGAGGGTTCCCGTTTCTCCACATCGTTTCCAACATTTGTTGTTTCCTGTCTTGTTAATTTGCCCCATTCTCACTGGTGTGAGGTGGTATCTCATTGTGGTTTTGATTTGTAATTCCCTGATGGCAAGTGATGCGGAGCATTTTCTTATGTGCTTGTGGGCCATGTCTATGTCTTCCTCTGTGAGATTTCTGTTCATGTCTTTTGCCCATTTCATGATTGGATTCTTTGTTTCTTTGCTGTTGAGTTGAATAAGTTCTTTATAGATCTTGGATAATAGTCCTTTATCTGATAGGTCATTTGCAAATATCTTCTCCCATTCTGTAGGTTGTCTTTTAGTTTTGTTGACTGTTTCTTTGGCTGTGCAGAAGCTTCTTACCTTGATTAAGTCCCAAAAATTCATTTTTGCTTTTGTTTCTCTTGCCTTCATAGATGTATCTTGCAAGAAGTTACTGTGGCCAAGTACAAAAAGGGTGTGGCCTGTGTTCTCCTCTAGGATTTTGATGGACTCTTGTCTCACATTTAGATCTTTCATCCATTTTGAGTTTATCTTTGTGTATGGTGCCAGAGAATGGTCTAGCTTCATTCTTCTGCACATGGCTGTCCAATTTTCTCAGCACCATTTATTGAAAAGATTGTCTTTTTTTTCCAGTGGATAGTCTTTCCTGCTTTGTCGAATATTAGTTGACCATAAAGTTGAGGGTCCACTTCTGGATTCTCTATTCTGTTCCATTGATCTATGTGTCTGTTTTTGTCCCAGAACCACACTGTCTTGATGATCACAGCTTTGTAGTACAACCTGAAATCTGGCATTGTGATGCCCCCAGATATGGTTTTCTGTTTCAATATTCCCCTGGCTATTCGGGGTCTTTTCTGATTCCACACAAGTCTTAAGATGATTTGTTCCAACTCTCTGAAGAAAGTCCTTGGTATTTTGATAGGAATTGCCTTAAATGGGTAAATTGCCCTGGGTAGCATTGACATTATCACAATATTAATTCTTCCAATCCATGAGCATGGAATATTTTTCCATCTCTTTGTGTCTTCTTCAATTTCTTTCAGAAGTGTTCTGTAGTTTTTAGGGTATACATCCTTTACCTCTTTGGTGAGGTTTATTCCTAGGTATCTTATGCTTTTGGGTGCAATTGTAAATGGGATTGACTCCTTAATTTCTTTCTTCAGTCTCATTGTTAGTGTATAGAACTGCCACTGACTTCTGGGCATTGGTTTTGTATCCTGCCACACTGCCGAATTGCTGTATGAGTTCTAGCAATCTTGGGGTGGAGTCTTTTGGGTTTTCTATGTACAGTATCATGTCATCTGCAGAGAGGGAGAGTTTGACTTCTTCTTTGCCAATCTGAATGCCTTTTATTTCTTTTTGTTGCCTGATTTCTGAGGCTAGGACTTCTAATACTATGTTGAATAGCAGTGGTGAGAGTGGACATCCCTGTCTTGTCCTGATCTTAGGGTAAAGGCTCCCAGTGTTTCCCCATTGAGAATGATATTGGCTGTGAGCTTTTCGTAGATGGCTTTTAGGATGCTGAGGAATGTTCCCTCTATGCCTACACTCTGAAGAGTTTTGATCAGGAATGGATGCTGTACTTGGTCAAATGCTTTCTTTTTATCTATTGAGAGGATCATATGATTCTTGTTTTTTCTCTTGCTGCCATGATCAATCACATTGATTGCTTTATGAGTGTTGAACCAGCCTTGCATCCTGGGGAAAATCCCACTTGGTCATGGTGGATAATCTTCTTAATGTATTGTTGGATCCTATTGGCTAGTATCTTGTTGAGAATTTTTGCATCCATGTTCATCAGGGTTATTGGTCTATAATTCTCCTTTTTGGTGGGGTTTTTGTCTGGTTTTGGAATTAAGGTGATGCTGGCCTCATAGAACGAATTTGGAAGTACTCCATCTTTTCTATCTTTCCAAACAGCTTTAGTAGAATAGGTATGGTTTCTTCTTTAAACGTTTGATAGAATTCCCCTGGGATGCCATCTGGCCCTGGACTTTTGTGTCTTGGGAGGTTTTTGATGACTGCTTCAATTTCCTCCCTGTTATCGGCCTGTTCTCAGCTATGTTTTGTTCAAATACACTTTCTGGTCCTCTGTCCCTTTCAGTGCCCTCAGGACCCCGAATTAAACGCAGATTTTTCCTTCTGAGGCTGTAATTTATTTCCCTTAACCTATCCTCATGATCTTTTATTTGTTTGTCTCTTTTTTCCTCAGCTTCCTTCCTTGCCACCAACTTGTCTTCTATGTCACTCACTCGTTCTTCTACCTCATTAACCCTTGTCATTAGGACCTCCAGTTTGGATTGCATCTCATTTAATTGATTTTTAATTCCAGCCTGATTATATCTAAATTCTGCAGTCATTAAGTCTCTTGAATCCTTTATGCTTTTTTCTAGAGCCACCAGTAGCTTTATAATTGTGCTTCTGAATTGGCTTTCTGACATTGAATTGCTATCCAAATTTTGTAACTCTGTGGGAGACAGGACTGTTTCTGATTCTTTCTTTTGAGGTGAGTTTTTCCTTCTAGTCATTTTGCTCAGCTCAGAGTGGCTGAAAACAAGTTGTGCTGGAAAAAGGAGAAAAAGAGAATAAAAAGGAAAATAAAAGGTAGGGAACAAACAGAAAACAAAAAACAAGGGGGTATCCTCTGATCCTATATACTATAAATACCTCGACTTCCCCTGGAACTTTCCAGTGCTGCTTGGTCAAGAACTTGCTCTTTTGCTGTCCTTCCAGCTGGTCTTCTGGGGGAGGAGCCTGCTGTGCGGATTCTCAGGTGTGTGCACCTGGGAGAGCTGCCCAGCCCCCTGCCAGGTGCACGGCTCAGTGGTAGCTGTTTATCCTGTGAGGCCCCTCCTCAGTCCAAGGCACAAGGTGACAGCAGGAGGAACAAAAACAGTGGCCGCGGCCAGCTCTCCAGCCCTGGAGTCAGCTCCCACAGTAACTACCACAGCTCCCAGTCCACAAGGGCCTAGATGCTCCGGGGTGGGGTGCGCCTATCTGTATACCTCAGGGCCGCCTGGTGGCAGTAGCGTCCTCGCTGCCCTGTGTCCTCCCGGCCTCCGTCTGTCCCGGGGGGAGCGCCAAATCCTGGGCTGTGCCTGCGCCACTGGAATCGGGCACCCCCCTCCGCCCGGAGCTGCTGCCTGAGACGACACCTGAGATGCTCCCAGATCGCGCAGGCCCCTCCGCCCAGAGCCGTGAGCTGCTCCCTGGCCGCGCAGCCCCCTCCGTGCAGAGCTGCTGTCCCAGCAGACTCTTGGGCTCCTCCCGGGGCCCTGCTAGGTGCGGGCTCCAGCCCTTTCCAGTGCCCACAGTGTGGCGCACTGTGCCCCGGGGTACAGGTCCTCTTGTTAGTGCCCCTGGGAGCCTGAGGGCATCCCTGCCCCTCCTGGGGTCCTGCCCGAGCTCCCTGAGATTGCCTTACCGTCCTGGAAGGTTGGTAAAGCTCCTGCTTCTCTGGGCCTGAGCTCTCCTGTCCTGGGGGCACTCGCCGCGTGACCTTAGCCCGGCTCCTCACGGGTGCCCCTCCCCCTTGGATGCTTTTTTATTTCTTTATCTTTTTTCCATCTTCCTACCTTGATAGAACTCTTGATAGAACTCTTCCCACTATAGCATTCCAGGTGTTCTCTCTTGAAATCTCAGGCCGAATTCGTAGGTTTTCAGGATGATTTGAAAGTTATCTAGGTAAGTTGGTGGGGACGGGTGACTTGGGGAATCCTACCCTTCCACCATCTTGCCCCGCCTCTAACAGACAATTTCATAGAAAAATTCAAGTTTCCTGTTTCTTACAAAAACAAACAGAAAATATGGTAATAGTGTGGACCTATATTCTCACATGGCAACAATCTGCTGAAACAGAGCAGCAGCCACTCCCTTCAGATTGGGGTGTCTAACTCCAGAAGGCATTTGAGTTTGGGACCATGATCTAAGCAATCCTTTGCTACTTCCATTCTCTTCTTCCAAATACACACACATCTATTACACTCTCTGTTCAATTCTCTAAACAATAGGATAGTACTAACAGAGCCTCTGTGTGTCAATTATAAAGTCAGTTCATGAGCAAAGTTTATCTGAGTCCTCTTGATAACTTACAGGAGTTTCAAGGCTATTGTAATATCCTTGAGATGCTTACAAAAGAGTGGTACAGAAGAGTCAAGGCAAAGTGAGGAATAAGATCTTGTGGGAAGGGGAAGGCTGGCAGGGAGAATAAGAAATTATATTTAAATTATTGAAACTGAGTCACTGATGAGAAAATAACTCTTCTAAACATTGCAATTATGTCATTCTTTCCTTTCTCTGGTCTGGTGGCCTATGGCCTATACACTCTCAATGGTGGTATTTATTTTCTCTATCCTAACCTTCTCACCTCTATGCCATATACTCTTTCATACTAAGTCTTCATGATACCTAAGCAGTCATATTATCCATTTCTGCTAAAGACTTAAGTTCAGGAGGAGCAAGATGGCGGAAGAGTAGGGTCTCCAAATCACCTGTCTCCACCAAATTACCTAGAAAACCTTCCAATCATCCTGAAAATCTATGAATTCGGCCTGAGAATTAAAGAGAGAACACCTGGAATGCAACAGTGAGAAGAGTTCGCGCTTCTATCAAGGTAGGAAGACGGGGAAAAAGAAGTAAAGAAACAAAGGCCTCCAAGGGGGAGGGGCCCCGCGAGGAGCCGGGCTGAGGCCGGGGCGAGTGTCCCCAGGACAGGAGAGCCCCGTCCCGGAGACCCAGGAGCTGCACCGACCTTCCCGGGCGGAAAGGGTCTCGCAGGGAGGTGGAGCAGGACCCAGGAGGGCGAGGATGCCCTCGGGTTCCCTGGGACACTAACAGAGGAACTGCGCCCCGGGAGAGTGCGCCGAGCTCCCTAAGGGCTGCAGCGCGCACGGCAGGACCCGGCGGGACCCGGAGCACCTCGGAGGGGCTCCGGCGGCGGCTCCACGGAGGGGGCTGCGCGCCCCGGGAGCAGCTCGGAGGGGCTCAGGCAGAGGAAGAGGCTCCGTGCGGAGGGGGTTGCGCGGTTCCAGGAGCAGCTCGGGAGGGCTCGGGTGGCGGCTCCGCGGAGGGGGCTGCGCGGCCCGGGAGCGCGAATCCAACAGCGCAGGCCCCGGAGCACAGGGCGCCGGGACACAGCCCAGGATCCGGCCTCCCCCGGGACAGGCAGAGGCCGGGAGGGCCCAGGACAGCAAGGACGCTCCTGCCCCAGCTGAGCAGATCAGCGGCCCCGCCCGGAGCCTCCAGGCCCTGCAGACGGAGTTCCTGCCGGAGCTGAATCCAGGTTTCCAGAGCTGCCCCGCCACTGGGGCTGTTCCTCCTGCGGCCTCACGGGGTAAACAACCCCCACTGAGCCCTGCACCAGGCAGGGGCACAGCAGCTCCCCCAACTGCTAACACCTGAAAATCAGCACAACAGGCACCTACCCCAGAACACCAGCTAGACTGACAACTTCCAGGAGAAGCCAAGGGACTTAAAGAACACAGAATCAGAAGATACTCCCCCGTGGTTCCTTTTTTTTGTTTGTTTTTTGTTTTTTGTTTTGTTTTGTTTTGTTTTGCTTTTTGATTTGTTTCCTTCCCCCACCCCCTTTTTTTTTCTCCTTTCTTTTTCTTTCTCTTTTTCTTTTTTTTCCGTTTTTTTTCTTCCCTTTTTTTTCTCTTTCTCTTTTCTTTCCTTCTTTTTCTCCTCTCTTTTTCTCTTTTTCCCAATACAACTTGCTTTTGGCCACTCTGCACTGAGCAAAATGACTAGAAGGAAAACCTCACCTCAAAAGAAAGAATCAGAAACAGTCCTCTCTCCCACAGAGTTACAAAATCTGGATTACAATTCAATGTCAGAAAGCCAATTCAGAAGCACTATTATACAGCTACTGGTGGCTCTAGAAAAAAGCATAAAGGACTCAAGAGACTTCATGACTGCAGAATTTAGAGCTAATCAGGCAGAAATTAAAAATCAATTGAATGAGATGCAATCCAAACTAGAAGTCCTAACGAAGAGGGTTAACGAGGTGGAAGAACGAGTGAGTGACATAGAAGACAAGTTGATAGCAAAGAGGGAAACTGAGGAAAAAAGAGACAGACAATTAAAAGACCATGAAGATAGATTAAGGGAAATAAACGACAGCCTGAGAAAGAAAAACCTACGTTTAATTGAGGTTCCCGAGGGCGCCGAAAGGGACAGAGGGCCAGAATATGTATTTGAACAAATTCTAGCTGAAAACTTTCCTAATCTGGGAAGGGAAACAGGCATTCAGATCCAGGAAATAGAGAGATCCCCCCCTAAAATCAATAAAAACCGTTCAACACCTCGACATTTAATAGTGAAGCTTGCAAATTCCAAAGATAAAGAGAAGATCCTTAAAGCAGCAAGAGACAAGAAATCCCTGACTTTTATGGGGAGGAGTATTAGGGTAACAGCAGACCTCTCCACAGAGACCTGGCAGGCCAGAAAGGGCTGGCAGGAGATATTCAGGGTCCTAAATGAGAAGAACATGCAACCAAGAATACTTTATCCAGCAAGGCTCTCATTCAAATGGAAGGAGAGATAAAGAGCTTCCAAGACAGGCAGCAACTAAAAGAATATGTGACCTCCAAACCAGCTCTGCAAGAAATTTTAAGGGGGACTCTTAAAATTCCCCTTTAAGAAGAAGTTCAGTGGAACAGTCCACAAAAACAAGGACTGAATAGATATCATGATGACACTAAACTCATATCTCTCAATAGTAACTCTGAATGTGAATGGGCTTAATGACCCCATCAAAAGGCGCAGGGTTTCAGACTGGATAAAAAAGCAGGACCCATCTATTTGCTGTCTACAAGAGACTCATTTTAGACAGAAGGACACCTACAGCCTGAAAATAAAAGGTTGGAGAACCATTTACCATTCGAATGGTCCTCAAAAGAAAGCAGGGGTAGCCATCCTTATATCAGATAAACTAAAATTTACCCCAAAGACTGTAGTGAGAGATGAAGAGGGACACTATATCATACTTAAAGGATCTATTCAACAAGAGGACTTAACAATCCTCAATATATATACCCCGAATGTGGGAGCTGCCAAATATATCAATCAATTATTAACCAAAGTGAAGAAATACTTAGATAATAATACACTTATACTTGGTGACTTCAATCTAGCTCTTTCTATACTCGATAGGTCTTCTAAGCACAATATCTCCAAAGAAACGAGAGCTTTAAATGATACACTGGACCAGATGGATTTCACAGATATCTACAGAACTTTACATCCAAACTCAACTGAATATACATTCTTCTCAAGTGCACATGGAACTTTCTCCAGAATAGACCACATATTGGGTCACAAATCGGGTCTGAACCGATACCAAAAGATTGGGATTGTCCCCTGCATATTCTCAGACCATAATGCCTTGAAATTAGAACTAAATCACAACAAGAAGTTTGGAAGGACCTCAAACACGTGGAGGTTAAGGACCATCCTGCTAAAAGATAAAAGGGTCAACCAGGAAATTAAGGAAGAATTAAAAAGATTCATGGAAACTAATGAGAATGAAGATACAACCGTTCAAAATCTTTGGGATGCAGCAAAAGCAGTCCTAAGGGGGAAATAGATCGCAATACAAGCATCCATTCAAAAACTGGAAAGAACTCAAATACAAAAGCTAACCTTACACATAAAGGAGCTAGAGAAAAAACAGCAAATAGATCCTACACCCAAGAGAAGAAGGGAGTTAATAAAGATTCGAGCAGAACTCAACGAAATCGAGACCAGAAGAACTGTGGAACAGATCAACAGAACCAGGAGTTGGTTCTTTGAAAGAATTAATAAGATAGATAAACCATTAGCCAGCCTTATTAAAAAGAAGAGAGAGAAGACTCAAATTAATAAAATCATGAATGAGAAAGGAGAGATCACTACCAACACCAAGGAAATACAAACGATTTTAAAAACATATTATGAACAGCTATACGCCAATAAATTATGCAATCTAGAAGAAATGGACGCATTCCTGGAAAGCCACAAACTACCAAAACTGGAACAGGAAGAAATAGAAAACCTGAACAGGCCAATAACCAGGGAGGAAATTGAAGCAGTCATCAAAAACCTCCCAAGACACAAGAGTCCAGGGCCAGATGGCTTCCCAGGGGAATTTTATCAAACGTTTAAAGAAGAAACCATACCTATTCTCCTAAAGCTGTTTGGAAAGATAGAAAGAGATGGAGTACTTCCAAATTCGTTCTATGAAGCCAGCATCACCTTAATTCCAAAACCAGACAAAGCCCCCACCAAAAAGGAGAATTACAGACCAATATCCCTGATGAACATGGATGCAAAAATTCTCAACAAGATACTGGCCAATAGGATCCAACAATACATTAAGAAAATTATTCACCATGACCAAGTAGGATTTATCCCTGGGACACAAGGCTGGTTCAACACCCGTAAAACAATCAATGTGATTCATCATATCAGCAAGAGAAAAACCAAGAACCATATGATCCTCTCATTAGATGCAGAGAAAGCATTTGACAAAAAAAAAGCATCCATTTCTGATCAAAACTCTTCAGAGTGTAGGGATAGAGGGAACATTCCTCGACATCTTAAAAGCCATCTATGAAAAGCCCACAGCAAATATCATTCTCAATGGGGAAGCACTGGGAGCCTTTCCCCTAAGATCAGGAACAAGACAGGGATGTCCACTCTCACCACTGCTATTCAACATAGTACTGGAAGTCCTAGCCTCAGTAATCAGACAACAAAAAGACATTAAAGGCATTCAAATTGGCAAAGAAGAAGTCAAACTCTCCCTCTTCGCCGATGACATGATACTCTACATAGAAAACCCAAAAGTCTCCACCCCAAGATTGCTAGAACTCATACAGCAATTCGGCAGTGTGGCAGGATACAAAATCAATGCCCAGAAATCAGTGGCATTTCTTTTTTTTAATTTTTTTAAAATTTATTTATTTATGATAGTCATCAGAGAGCGAGAGAGAGAGGCAGAGACACAGGCAGAGGGAGAAGCAGGCTCCATGCACGGGGAGCCCGATGTGGGACTCGATCCCGGGTCTCCAGGATCGCGCCCTGGGCCAAAGGCAGGCGCCAAACCGCTGCGCCACCCAGGGATCCCCTCAGTGGCATTTCTATACACTAACAATGAGACTGAAGAAAGAGAAATTAAGGAGTCAATCCCATTTACAATTGCACCCAAAGGCATAAGGTACCTAGGAATAAACCTAACCAAAGATGAAAAGGATCTATACCCTCAAAACTATAGAACACTTCTGAAAGAAATTGAGGAAGACACAAAGAGATGGAAAAATATTCCATGCTCATGGAAGGCAGAATTAATATTGTGAAAATGTCAATGTTACCCAGGGCAATATACATGTTTAATGCAATCCCTATCAAAATACCATGGACTTTCTTCAGAGAGTTAGAACAAATTATTTTAAGATTTGTGTGGAATCAGAAAAGACCCCGAATAGCCAGGGGAATTTTAAAAAAGAAAACCATATCTGGGGGCATCACAATGCCAGATTTCAGGTTGTACTACAAAGCTGTGGTCATCAAGACAGTGTGGTACTGGCACAAAAACAGACACATAGATCAGTGGAACAGAATAGAGAACCCAGAAGTGGACCCTGAACTTTATGGTCAACTAATATTCGATAAAGGAGGAAAGACTATCCATTGGAAGAAAGACCGTCTCTTCAATAAATGGTGCTGGGAAAATTGGACATCCACATGCAGAAGAATGAAACTAGACCACTCTCTTTCACCATACACAAAGATAAACTCAAAATGGATGAAAGATCTAAATGTGAGACAAGATTCCATCAAAATCCTAGAGAAGAACACAGGCAACACCCTTTTTGAACTCGGCCACAGTAACTTCTTGCAAGATATATCCACGAAGGCAAAAGAAACAAAAGCAAAAATGAACTATTGGGAGTTCATCAAGATAAGAAGCTTTTGCACAGCAAAGGATACAGTCAACAAAACTACAAGACAACCTACAGAATGGGAGAAGATATTTGCAAATGACATATCAGATAAAGGGCTAGTTTCCAAGATCTATAAAGAACTTATTAAACTCAACACCAAAGAAACAAACAATCCAATCATGAAATGAGCAAAAGACATGAACAGAAATCTCACAGAGGAAGACATAGACATGGGCAACAAGCACATGAGAAAATGCTCTGCATCACTGGCCATCAGGGAAATACAAATCAAAACCACAATGAGATACCACCTCACACCGGTGAGAATGGGGCAAATTAACAAGGCAGGAAACAATAAATGTTGGAGAGGATGCAGAGAAAAGGGAACCCTCTTACACTGTTGGTGGGAATGTGAACTGGTGCAGCCACTCTGGAAAACTGTGTGGAGGTTCTTCAAAGAGTTTAAAATATACCTGCCCTACGACCCAGCAATTGCACTGTTGGGGATTTACCCCAAAGATACAAATGCAGTGAAACGCCGGGACACCTGCACCCTGATGTTTATAGCAGCAATGGACACGATAGCCAAACTGTGGAAGGAGCCTCGGTGTCCAACGAAAGATGAATGGATAAAGAAGATGTGGTTTATGTATACAATGGAATATTACTCAGCTATTAGAAATGACAAATACCCACCATTTGCTTCAACGTGGATGGAACTGGAGGGTATTATGCTGAGTGAAGTAAGTCAGTCGGAGAAGGACAAACATTATATGTTCTCATTCATTTGGGGAATATAAATAATAGTGAAAGGGAATATAAGGGAAGGGAGAAGAAATGTGTGGGAAATATCAGAAAGGGAGACAGAAGGTAAAGACTGCTAACTCTGGGAAACGAACTAGGGGTGGTAGAAGGGGAGGAGGGTGGGGGGTGGGAGTGAATGGGTGACGGGCACTGGGGGTTATTCTGTATGTTAGTAAATTGAACACCAATAAAAAATAAATTAAAAAAAAAAGACTTAAGTTCAAAATTTTAACTGCTCCAACTACTGAAGCCACAGGGATTGTTTCTGTCCTTTTCCCAAGTTATTCTACTCTGTCTATTATTAAATGCTTCTCATACTATTCTTATTTTGTCATATACAGTGTCCCCTGTAATAGCTCATTGTACAGTTTTTGGGTAGATATTTTCCCCTTCCCTCTATTTTCAGTTTAAAGCTTACCTTCATTTCTTTAAGACCTCCCTTAACTTCGGGAGTCAGAACATGAGAGACTCCTAACTCTGGGAAACGAACAAGGGGTGGTAGAAAGGGAGGTGGGCGGGGGGTGACTGGGTGACGGGCATTGAGGGGGGCACTTGATGGGATGAGCACTGGGTGTTATTCTATATGTTGGCAAATTGAACACCAATAAAAAATAAATAAAAATTAAAAAAACCTCCCTTAACTTCAACATGCCTCTTATTGCTGCTGGCACACCTAGCTCTCTTCTCTTTCTGTTCCTTTCAAGGCGGCATGATGGGATAAGGTAATAATGAGAAATAAGGAGGGGGATTTGTTCCTCCAGAAGATTCCCAGAACTCTGGGCTTTCTGTTTTTTGAAAAATTCTCAGACCCTGGTGATTTGAAATATTGAAAAAAGTAGAATTCAGCCTCTTTTCCAGCTGCATCCTTCCATCAACCCTTAGTAATAATCACTCTTTAATTCTCCTTCCTGATACTAAAGAAATGTTCTGTTTTCTTCTCTTACTTGTGCCTTGCTAATTAATGACATCCTGTTATCCATCCAAGGACACAGTGAACCAATTTATTAATTGATTAATTAATTAACCTTTTAATCTGAGGACACAAGTCATCAAAACCTTCATTTCTCATTTCATGAACCTAGCATTTGTCATAGTCCAGAAAAAGGGAAAAAAGACTTTGTGGTGCATGTATCATTGGATAGAGTACTTCTTTCATATTTTCTGAGCTTCTAATATGGACTCCACCTTTGAGTAGGTCCTATGAGGTAGCTGAAGTTGAAGGCACATTCCCTATCTCAAGATGAGGATAGTGGGAGTGGAGAAGGAGGAGACACTGATGATTCACATAGGGAAACACAAAGTTATGTGAGCTCAGAGAATTATTTGAAAGAGCTTTGAAGGCTTCATGCTTATTGCTCTAAATGTTTACTGTCTGGTTCAAATGAGGAGTTCCACCAAGACAGTAGCTACCTAGTCATATATCCTGTCATTGGGTACACCAGCCAAATCACAATTTGTTCCTCTATGTTCCATAATATTAAACTGGTCACTGTGAATGCACAGCTTTAAGTACAGGGCTATTTAGTCAGTGTCCAAAAAAGGCTGGTTGGTAACAAAAGGTTTTCAAAACCTATTAGGGGAGCTAGAGAAACCAAGATCAGTTCTTACTAAGTTATAGGTGTTTGTTATGATTGAATGCTGACCAGTGTTAGCAGTTCATTCCATTTTTCAAGACAAGCTGGCAATCCAGGCTAAAATTTGTGCAAAGTTTTGTAATATTGAAATGCTAGTAACTAACTAAATTTCTTTAAATTGTGAGTGCCAAACAAAACATGTATGCAGGACAAAGTCCACCCAAAAGCAACCAGTCTGCAATTTCTGAACTATAACTATTGTTACTTTCTCTAGAAGACAAAGTGAATTTAGTGTTGGGTATTTCTAGTGTCAGAGGAGATTGCATTGTATGAATTCAGAATTCATGTATTAGGATCCCATCCATATGAGATATACATTACCAAGTTGGGAGTAGATAAATGTTGACATGATTTATGTACAGTAGGTAGGAAGGTTAGAAGGCCATATCAGAGATTCTTAAGTTCTAAACACAGATTCTATACAAATACCCAAATCTAGATTGGAAGAAGGTAAAGTTCCTATAGTTCTTTTCCTTTTCAACTCTGTCCACATTTGAGAGAAGTTTACCTAAAAAACCAATCCTTCTGTTTTTAAACAAACCACTTTTTATTTAAAACTCAGTAAGTATCCCTAGTTTGAACAAACAGAAGCTAAAAATCAATCAATGGGTTGCCTCAAGTCAATAAAATGAGTGCATGCAAACAAACCTTAACCTACTCAAGGCCACTAGATCTAACAAGGATGTAAGACAAAAATTGGAAGAAACGCATACACACATATCCTGCAAACAGAGGCTTTGGGAAAAGAGCACTTGTATTCCATGACAGGATTTGCAGTGTTTCCCAGTTCCTGGCTGCTTGCAGATAACATCATCTCATTACCGTCCACAATCATGCAGTGTTACCTCCAATTTCCAGAACGTAAATCTGAGGCTTGGGTGTTTTCTGTTGCCTTACTTGAGGAACCACAACTACAAAAATGCTGGTGGGCTCTATTCTCTTTCCACCACTCTGCCCATGACAAGAAAACTGGGAGTGACTAAGTAGTATGCGCACCAGAGTGAACACACTTATCTACAAGCTTTGTCCTGAAAGACTAGACCATGAATATCTAAGAATTAAAAAATGTTCTGTGAACATCTCTGAATACTCAGTACTGAAACTGTTAATAAGTTTCCCTCTAAGAGGCAAATGGTAATCCATTATGGGGAAAAAGGGAGTTCTGTTTTTTTTTTTTTTAAGTGACTGTCTAGATTGACTAGAAGAGTAATGAAAATTCACATGTATACAGCACTTTTGATCGATAAAGTACTTTTACTTTTGCTATTGAATCCTCTAAGCAGCTCTTTGAAGTAGGTAGGAAGGCATCTAACTCAATTCTGCTGTACAAAAGATAACCTGAACTTTAGTTTACGTGTCTTGTCCATATATTTTTATTTCTAAGACATTATCAAGGCATTTGAAATTTTTCCTCTCAAATAAGACTGTCAATATTTCTTTTGCATTTCTGAGATTTTGCAGCATCTTGGGGTGAAAATATTTGTCCAAAGAATGCATCTCTAATGTTATGAAATACAATGAGGAACAGGATTCCATATGTGAAATTTTTCTTGGTAGCCACCTGTACAGGCACACAACTATTTCATAAAATGGAGCACACCTCCATTTTATGGTCCAAGCTGTCACATTTCTGTGGTAATGTTTTGATGCAGCATATAGGAAGAAGTTAGGAAGAATCATAGGATCCTTGTACATACTGAAATGTCATGTGACCCACCTGATGCTTCTTAAACCAGTACATACTGCAGGCGAGCCTCCTACTCCTTCCTGACAGTTTTATCTGACATTGAAACCCAAACACTGCAGTCTACTCTCAAGGTTGGCTGTTTTGTAGTGGGGGTGAGTGTGGTGTTGAGTTCAGTTACCACAGAGATGTATTGGTTTCATTCAAATCCAAGAATGTAGGATTTGCCAAAGCATAGGTAATTCAGGTTCACACAAAATATCTTTGCCTAAATTGTAGCAGCACTTGCAGATAAATCTAGAGCTTGGAAAGCTCTGCTTCAGTTTCCTTTTGGGTCCTGTTTGATAAGCCAGTCTCCATTATTCTCTTGCATCTTGGCACAGATGATCTCTCTTCCCGATGCTCTACAACTCAGCATGTACAAATTAATTGCCAGCAGTGAGGGTAAGCATTTCCCTTGCCCCATATTTATTAAATATATTCTATAAAATATCTCAACAGGGTCTATAAAGCAGCCCAATTTCTTATATATAATTATCACCTGCCTGCTGTTTAATTGGGAAAGGGCAAGTACAGCTGCTGCTGTGACCTTTTCCTATGCTCCTCTGAAATCCCCAAAGCTTCTACTATCTGCTACGTCTGTTTTTCTGTGGCTCAGTGGGTTTTTGATGGATGAGGCTTTGGGGGTTTTTTTCATTCTTTTCTAGCAAAAGGAGCTTTTATTACATAGCCAAATTAAATTCCAACCCCAGCCAATCAAAGAGTAGGCAAGCATCATGACATGTACCACCACCTGTTATTAGCTGGCTGCTCTTCTGTTTTACTTTCTCATGCTGATCTTGGGAGGGAGGTGGATCAAGTTGGGGGATGAGTAGGTTATCACTCTTCAAGTGAGAACTGGACTCCCACTATGAGCACAGCTGGGGAAGCAAGTTTCCTGCCTCTGGCTCCTTCAGTCTAAAAACCTGGAACATCTCTTCTCTTTGCTTTGGGGGCAGGGGTGATGGGAAGAAAGCCATTTCCCAAAATGGCCTGCCAAAGTTGATTCAGAGCAACAATGTTTTATTTGGTTAAAATGAAACTCTGGGTGCTTTAGGCTTTAAACAAGGCCAGGCCTGCTGTTTCACTGAAAGCTTTACATTCCCAGGGGTCCTTTTGACATGGCAGGAGTCAGACAGACTGGCTCCAGGACTTACTAGCTGTGTGACCTTGGGCAAATCACTTAACCTCTCTGAGCCTCAATTTCCTTGTCTTGTTAGATGAGGATATCGTACAGAACATGTGCCTGCCAGTCTATAAGTGTGAGTTCCTTCTGGATTGTAGAGGCAGGGGCTTGTGCCATAGTTTTTTTTCACCCCACTACTGGGAGCTTCCTCCTTGGCACTAGCCACCCTGGCTGGATAAAGGCTGCAGCAGAAGAATGTGAAGGTGATCAATTGTCCCAGTTTCCCCAGGACTGTCAGTGCTAAAACCAGGAGAATCATGGGAAGACCACGATCTGTTAGTCACCCTAACAAGTCACCCTAACACTGAGGAATCAGATCTTTCTACTGCTTAGGACTATAGTTGCAAATACCTCCCACTACTTCCTGTGCTAAAGAAGAACTATAAATGATTATCCATGTACCTGTTCTGTATTAGTGAAATAAAGTTGAGAATGATGATACATTTTTTTCTGAATAGGGCAAAAAGTTTAACCAGTTCCTCACATATCATTCAAAAGATATTTTCTACACATGCCAAACATATACACATATTATTTTGCCTTCAAGTAAATCATAGGGATCCCTGGGTGGCGCAGCGGTTTGGTGCCTGCCTTTGGCCCAGGGTGTGATCCTGGAGACCCGGGATCGAATCCCATGTCGGGCTCCCGGTGCATGGAGCCTGCTACTCCCTCTGCCTGTGTCTCTGCCTCTCTCTCTCTCTCTCTCTCTCTCTCTCTCTCTCTGTGACTATCATAAGAAAATTAAAAAAAATAAATTATTTTAAAAAAAGTAAATCATAGCATTCTATGCACTGTGTTTTGTTTCTTGCTCTCTGTGCTTCATTTATCATGAAGTCCTTTCAATATTGAGCTGCCTCATTTCTTTTTACAACTGCATAGCATTCTGCTATATGGATATAGTATGATTTACTTAAACAGGCCCCTATTAGTTGACAGTGGTTTAAAATCTTATTCTATTATAAATAATACTGCAATGACTTTCTGTATATACGTGTCGTTTTGCACCAGTGTGAGTACATTGATAAGATAAATATCAAGGGTTGGTAACTTTAAAACTAGTCTACTAGGACCATAAAGCCTAAACAACGTATGTGTTCTCAAATCTCTCTGCCCTATCTCCCTTTCCTTTTTCTATTATTGGAGTTTCCTAGGAAGGGTAAGGACCACTAATTGCTTGGGTGTTGGGGAGGAGGTGAGTAATTTGGACCCAGGCTGACAAAGTACAAAAAACAGTAACCCGGCTCTTGATAATTGCCCTGGGACCAGCAGCAGCCAGGAAGGGGGAAGAGCTCAGCTGAGTCCTTCCAGACCTACACAGATTCAAATGCTCGTTTTGCTGCATTGAACTGTGCAGACTTGAACATGCTATTTCACTGCTATAAGAGACCAGTAACTTAGCTGAGGAAGGGGATATGAAGATGGGGTCTATGTAGCTCAAAGTCAGTGCTTTTTCTACAAAACTGACTTTTAATTTTCAGAGCTAACTTTGACTTAGCTCTGAATGACTCTGAATGACTAACCTTCTTCCTCCTCACCCTCTTAGAGATGATGAAAATAAGGCCCTAAGAGGGACTGTACTTACCTAAATTAGATAGCAAATTAGTGGCAGGACGAGGATTGGGGCTTCAGGCCACTCTATTTTAGTGATGTGGGGAATCTTCATTGACTCTTCAGTGGGAGTGAAGGCTATAACCACAGCCATTGAGTTTGCTCTGTATTGGGAGTGCCTCCTGGAACATATGCATAGTTTTGGGGGCTCTAGCAGGATAGCATGGAAAGAGATGCAAGGAGACCAGCAGGAAGATAGCTTGATTCCAGGAGTTGGATCAAGAGGAAGGGTTGGGTCAGAGCTTTGGAAGTTTGAGGAGAAAAGTGGTTTATGGTAAGGAAAAAGGTTGGCCTTCCTCTACAAATGCAGGGAAGACAAAAGGTTTCGGCTAGGGGAAGGAGGATTTTTTTTTTTCTTTGAGCCCTGCTAGAACCAAAAGCTTAGAAGCTGGAAATGCAGTGAAAGGAATGATGTAAGTGGGAGCTTAGTGGAAGACTTATTGCTACAGCACAGTTGCTAATGGTTAGAAAAGGAAGTTAAGTGGTCACTCCAGGTGCCTAAAAGAGAGGTATCAGGGAATTTTGGACACCGGTCTTCAAGTTAACCAAGATCACAGAGACCAGGGCACCAATTATCTATGGCCACCAACTTATAAAGAATAACAAAGGATGCCTGCTTCCAACTTCCTTATTCCCCACCCTTTCACTTGACCATCAGCTTCCAAAGATGGATAGGTTCTCTGTCGGTATTTCTTCTTAGGGGCACCCCCTACTGCTTCCATCTCTGGGATCCCACCACCAAGCCACACGATATTCTAACACCTCCCGTGAGACCAGTGGTCCCTGTTCTGACTCTGTTGATGCCCTCATTGAAGCAGCCAGAGCAGTAATTTCTTCTCTAAGTTTCTCTTCAACCATCCCCCTCCAAAGGAAGAGAGTTATTTTTGACTGACAAATGCCTGTTATTAGACCTTGGTTTACATGCATTATCTCATTTAATGACCACAGTAACAGTCCTGTAAGGGAGGAGGAGAAATTGAGGCTTAGAGAGGCTAAGTGACTAGTTCAAGTCATTGCAGCAGGGCTGGGGTTGAAACCCAGGTCTATTTGACTCTACTGCCTGTGCCCTCCAAATACCAAGAACGTATAAGATGGTCACCATATTCTGGCTTGGGTGTCAGGTCTAACATGGGGATCACTTCAGGCCACTTCTTCACCCAATAAGGGCCACTATTTCACCCAATAGGAAAATCCATGGGCTGGTAATGTCTGCAGATTTCCACTAGTTTAGCTGGAGTAGACCATGTACTGCAAATGATTCACAAATGAGAAAAAAAATCACAGTCCTTTGGTGGGGTGCCAGAAATGTCATAATCCCAAATTTTGTGTATTTTTATGTTTTGCAACAACATGATATATGATAACTAGAAGCTCATAAAGCTGAGGACTTCAGCCTTTTGAGGTATTTTAAAATGCTTGCAACTTAGTGCCAAAGGAATCTTGCAACTATACAACTATGTAGCTAATTTGGCTACAACTCACTCAAAGAACAAAGCAATGAAGACTCAATTGATGCTTTCTGTGCTTTGGTCTTTATTAAAAAATACCTGTATATTTCTAATCATGGCTATAAATGTCTCTCATAATGTAGGTTTGACAAGCTCGTATCACCTAACCCATGTACTTGGGGAGTTGGGGAGATTACCTTATTGCCAAACTGGCCCCATGCAGACAGCTATCTGAAGGCATGCATAGGACCTAAGAATACTTTTACTAACAGGTCCTCTTGGAATGAAGTGGTTAGATAATAAAGAGGGGATGTGTGTGTTTTCATATTTTAATTACTTCTCAGCTTTATAAAGTAGTGTTGAAAAGAATCATAAGGTTGGTAGACAGAAATGGATACTAGAACCAGTTGGTTCTACTTGCTTCTTGAAGCAGTAGTGGTCTAGAGAAGATGAAATTCATCAATTCATTAGTGCTTCTGTTGGGGGGGAATGGGAGGCATGTGTGTATGTTGTGTGTGTGTGTGTCTGTGTGTGTGTGTGTGTGCCTTTTCCGCTTTGCCCCACCAGTGATAGGTGAGAGCAGGAGCAAGGTCTCAGGTAAAGGGATTTTGGGGTGGGATTGACTTGAGGGAGGGTAAAAGATCCATGGGAGACTTCACTTATCCTTTAAACCTGTGGATACCTTAGCTGCCTCTGAGCAGAGGGCTCTCTGGCTGAGCAAAGTTGCCTCCTCTGGAGGCAATGGTAATTTGACAGCCCCTAAACATGGAGGGAGAAGGGAGGGGAGAGCTGTGATTGCAGGAGACACTAATTTTTCAAGTAAGAGATTATGTTGTGGGGTTTGGTTCCAGAGGAATTACTGGCCATGTAACAAAGCTGAGAAGCTATGCCAAAGAAGGCCACCAAGGACAAGATTCCTTAGCAGTGGCAGTAGTAGTAGTAGTAGTAGTAGTAGTAGTAGTAACAGTAATGATGTGAATTACTAACAGTTGGTGAGTCTTTACTATGTGGGAAGCACTGTGTAAAATCATATTACATGGGTTCTCATTTGATCCCAGCAACAACCCTAAAAAAGTAGGTGCTGTAATAATCCTTATGTTATAGATGGAGAGACTGAGGCTTGGACAAATTTAGTACCATTCCTAGTAGTCTAATAAATGGCAGGGATAAAACTTCTCTTGGAGTTTTACAGGACATGGAAAACCAGTTATTCCCTCAGTGAAAGAAAAAAAGGGTTTAAATCACAGGTCTTTTTGCAAGTTATACCCTATTCTGTTATTTGGCAAAAGAAGGCAGGATATGAGGAGAGATTGGTGGGGTGAATCACAGCTATTTGGTTCAGTTTTGGTTTTGTTTTTAATATAAAATGTTAAGTAATTAAGATAATAATAGTTTACACAGCACCTTATCAGCTATAAAGATCTTGAAGATTTTTACTTGGCTTTAAAAAATTTATTTATTTATTTGAGAGAGAGAGAGAGAGTGCACACACAAGTAGGCAGACTGGCAGGCAGAGGCTGAGGGAGAAGACTTCCCACTGAGCCAGAAGCCCGATGTCAGGCTCAATCCCAGGACCCTGGGATCAGGACCTGAGCCAAGGGCAGACAGATGCTTAACTGACTGAGCCACCCAGGTGCCCCCTTACTTGGGTTTGATGACAACCCTGATGAGTAGGAAAGGTAGACAATACTACCGGCTTTTTTTCCAGAGAAGAACACTGTGACCCAAGGAAGTGAAATAAGTAACTTGCCCAAGGTCACTACGTGGTAAACTAGTCCTGGCCTCCTGAATTCCAGGACAAGGCTCTTTTCACTGTATATACTTTTTATGTTTTTGGTGTTGATATCATTTTAATTAGTAGTCTGTTATTTATATTCCCCAAATGAATGAGAACATTTAATGTTTGTCCTTCTCCGATTGACTTATTTCACTCAGCATAATACCCTCCAGTTCCATCCACATTGAAGCAAATGGTGGGTATTTGTCATTTCCAATGGCTGAGTAATATTCCATTGTATACATAAACAACATCTTCTTTATCCATTCATCTTTCGATGGACACCGAGGCACCTTCCACAGTTTGGCTATTGTGGACATTGCTGCTATAAACATCGGGGTGCAGGTGTCCCGGCGTTTCATTGCATCTGTATCTTTGGGGTAAATCCCCAGGAGTGCAATTGCTGGGTCGTAGGGCAGATCTATTTTTATGTATACAATGGAATATTATTCAGCCATTAGAAACGACAAATACCCACCACTTGCTTCGACGTGGATGGAACTGGAGGGTATTATGCTGAGTGAAATAAGTCAATCGGAGAAGGACAAACATTATATGGGCTCATTCATTTGGGGAATATAAATAATAGTGAAAGGGAATAGAGGGGAAGGAGAAGAAATGGGTAGGAAATATCAGAAAGGGAGGCAGAACATGGAAGACTCCTAACTCTGGGAACGAACTAGGGGTGGTGGAAGGGGAGGAGGGCGGGGGGTGGGGGTGAATGGGTGACGGGCACTGAGGGGGGCACTTGACAGGATGAGCATTGAGTGTTATTCTGTATGTTGGTAAATTGAACACCAATAAAAAATAAATTTATTATTTAAAAAAATTAGTAGTCTGTATTTTCAAAGTCTAATTTCCCCTTCTCAACCCCTTTGTCCTATCCAGCAGTATAACTCTCTGCCATCACCTCTGGTAAAGAAGTATGATATCATCAAGTGTGCCATTAGGAGACATCTTAATGGTTAATGAGGGTAATACCATGCTGGACCCAAAAGGAAATTCTTCTCTGACCTGAACATCTCCTAGTAGCAATAATTTAAAAATTAACTTGGCCATACAATCACTGCACAAAAGCACTCTACAAGGATCTTACTTTTCTGAGAGTACTGCTGCTACTGCTGCCTCCTCTTCCCAGAAGCCCACTTGCCCCAGCCCTAAAGTTCAGATGCGTTATCCTATTACCCTTTCACAGTTTTTGAACTTTATTTATTTCCCTGTTGAAACACCATCCAGATCTGTATCCCTTTCCAACTTCTCCCTGCAGGCAAATATCTGGTAAAACTACACCCCCATCTCTAGCCAGACTATATTTAAGGGATTAAAACTGCTGAATTTCCAAATGGCTACTAACTATTAGTTATCAAATTCTAACACCCACTGGCTTAGAGTAAGGCGGACTGTTACCATCTGGATTTTGTGCTGCTCAACTATTGATAGCCTATCCAGAAAAGTACAAATGCACTAAAGGAGGGGGAAAGAGAGAAAGGGAGAGATCAGTGGTATTATAACTCAAGCTGGCAGGCCTGGAAAGGGGGAGAAAGAGAGGAATAGAAAAGAAATAAGAATAAGATGAGCGTGTTACACTGGAGGAGCACCTGGAGAAGGCAGCGATCATTCACAGACTTGTAGATGACAAAAGATGCCTGTTTCCCCACCAATGATGCAGAGGATTCCCACTGGTCTTGGAACCATCTCTCAGCCATCATTTCATTAGCTCTGAGATTGTGCCCTAATCAATGTGTGAAGCTCTCTGCTCAGAGTTGCTGGGGAGGATGCAGCATTGACTAAAATGGGAAGAGAAGGGTTGTTAGCTAAGATCTGGAGGACAGCTAGACCTGAATCACACAAAAAATAAATAGTAGGAAAAATTGTCCTCTGGGAGGCTGAAGGGACTGACCTTTAATTGGAAACAGGGTTTAGGGATCCCCGGGTGGCTCAGCGGTTTAGCGTCTGCCTTTAGACGATCCTGGAGACCCAGGATCGAGTCCCACGTCAGGCTCCCTGCATAGAGTCTGCTTCTCCCTCTGCCTGTGTCTCTGTCTCTCTGTCTCTCATGAATAAATAAATAAAATATTTAAAAAAAGGAAATAGGGTCTAATAAATCAGGCTTGCTAAAGAAAGGGGAGGAGCAGAGCAAGTAATGGTGGTGGGGTGAGTTCAATGTGAGACAGACTAATAGCAATAATATACAAACACCAAAATTGATACATAGAGAAATATGGAGATACAACTAATCTCTCTTGCTCCTTTCATCTCTTCATATATATCATAAAACGTAATGTACTCATTAAATATGTAGATGCCTTAGGTGGTATGGACATTTTAACAATATTTTGTTTCCCAACCCATGAGCATGGAATATATTTCCATTTGGCTATGTTGTCTTCATTTACATTCATCAGTGTTTTATAATTTCAGTGTACAGGTCCTTTACCTCCTTGGTTAAGTTTATTCCTAATATCTTATTACAGACACAATTCTGATACCCACACCTTTTCTGAAGTATCCATTATGGCTTAGCATCCTGTTGGTCACATTGTATACAGTAGTACTAATACTCACAACAATACTTTCAGGTAAGTATTACTGGCTTCATATTACAGATAAGGCACTGAAACTCAGAATGGTCAACCAACTTCTCCAAGGTCATACGTAGTTATAAAAGGGGATGACTGGGATCCCTGGGTGGCGCAGCGGTTTGGCGCCTGCCTTTGGCCCAGGGCGCGATCCTGGAGACCCCGGATCGAGTCCCACGTCAGGCTCCCGGTGCATGGAGCCTGCTTCTCCCTCTGCCTATGTCTCTGCCTCTCTCTCTCTCTCTCTCTATGTGACTATCATAAATAAATAAAATTAAAAAAAAAGGGGATGACTGTTAACCCACATCTGTCTGATTCCAAAGCCTAAACATATTTCTACTCATTATACTGTACACATTGCCTCTCTTTCCTGGAAATTAAGGGTTGATTTGAGGTGAGAGAGAGGATATTTTCCAAAACCACAAGAGATATAAATGATCCAATTTGAGAGCTTCACAGAAACATTTGTACATGGGAGTGATATGGGCAGCAATATGGCACCTGGGAGAGACAGTGGGCATGATGGACTCTGAATTCCATGGAGTTTGGACTCCAGCAGTAATCTGCTATGTGAGCAAGTCATGTCACTTCCCCCAGCTGCCATCTCTTTGCTGGGAACTGCAGATAATGATGCTAACATTTGGCATTGTTTCGTCAAGGGAAAACCAAGACATAAGAGACAAAACTATCAATATTGCTCAGGCTTGTTGCCATAAAGTAGCCTCCTACCAAATTAAAAACTGTAGGGATAGGTCCTGGACTCAGAAATAGACATTATTTCAAAGCTGAGCATGTCAGAAAGACAAACCTCAGCATAAAACTCTCTTGGAAAAAAAAATTAAAAAAATTAAAAAATAAAATAAATAAAAATAAAACTCTCTTGGTAAATCACAAATATATGTCATAGCTGAGTTATGTCTGACCATCACAGTGCCCAGAATGCCACAACTTACCCATAGTAGGTACTTGATGAATGTATATAAAGTGAAATTGAGTGCAGGAAAAACACACCTGGGGAAAACAATGAGAAAGGATATTCTTGAATATTCCTATTAATTGGCTCCTAAAGGCCAAACTTGCTACTGTAGGAAACACATGAAGATTCTTATATTTTCAAGCACATATATTTAGACAAAAGCCAATTAAGTATAGTAAAAAGGAGTGTAGATTTTGGAGTTAGATAAACTTGGATTTGAAACTCAGCTCCATCACTTATCAGGTGTATGTCCTTGGGTAAGTAATTTAACTTATAAACCTCAGTATTTTCATCTGCAAAAATACATACAATGACATTCAACTCCTTTTTTTAAAAAAAAGATTTTATTTACTTAATCATGACACACACACACACACACACACACACACAGGCAGAGGGAGAAGCACGCTCCATGCAGGGAGCCCGACAAGGGACTCAATCCCGGGACTCCAGGATCATGCCCTGGGCTGAAGGTGGCGCTAAACTGCTGAGCGACCCGGGCTGCCCAGGTTCAACTCTTAATAATTAAGACAAGAGAATATGCGAAAGTGCTTAGTGCTAAGCATAAATCCAATACTTATTTCTTCTTTCCTTCTATGGATATGGTGGTAATATTTTTGACCCGTAAATTGGAACACAAGCTTTGTTATATGTGAGTATATATGTGGCTGCAACAGGATACCTAGGGGGGGTTCAACTAGAAATCAGTGTTTTGCCCCAAATTTAACATTATCATTTACATACTAATAGACCAAACCCAGTGGGTTTTACTACCAGAGGTCAGGGTGCTTTTGATTTTTAAGGATCAATCCATGTAAGCACAGACTCTCTCCCTCCCATGAGTAACAGAGCAGGAATCACTGGGAAAGGAAACAAAGTCTATAAATAGAAAATCAAATTTAAATCTGTAGAGGAATTTGTGCCTACTGTCCCCATAAAGATACTCATAGTGCTGGAACTTTTGAACTTTTCCCCTTAAAACAGAACCCAGAGCATCAGAAGAGCTTCTGATTATAGGTATGAAGATTTAAGGTAAGTTAAGAGAACTGTTCTACTCAAGTCTGGAAGAGAAACTAGTGTTGAAACAATTAATGATTAGAACAGCTAGGATTAGTGAACACAAGTGTTTATATCTCTTTAAATTTAGCATGTAGACATTTCAAATCTAATCCTCTCTAATGTTTATATTAAAACAGCAAGGCAATTTCTGAAGGGCCAAAAGGATGACTGAGTTGAAAACATCTTCTCCTCTTGTATTTTATTAATTACAACTATAGGAACTACAATTTCAAGGGCTGCTATAATTTGCCATAACTAAGGCACCACCATTTACCTGGTGGTAATCTAATCTGATAGCATATTCTAATTCCAGGCCAATTATGTAGGAAGAAATGACCAACTTTTAGAGGTCTGATCTTGCAAATGCAAAACTAGTCATCTTAAATAAAGGTAAGTATCACAAGACCATCTCCCACAGGACAAACAACTAAGAGCAGAGTGCCATCATGCCAACTAGCATGACCTATGGCTTTACTAGACAGAACCCAGAAGTCTACAGCTATCTACCTAACAACCTCTGCCAGCCAAAAGCAAAAAATTCTAACCCCTTCTTATTCTATTTGTCATTTATGTGCCTTGGGCTTTCAAGGGAAGCCTAAATGTACAGTTATACAATGAAAAACTGGCAAATGCATCTTCTCATTTTATCTATGTACTTTTCAAAAGCTTAAGATGATTAGAGTGGACATTATAGTCAACAAACCCATCTCATTGTTCATGCCTATATACTTGTAACTATATATTTAAGTTATTCCCCCCTCCAAATGGCTTTTCTTACTTTTAGCCTTGATGCAGAGAAAGGAAATGCTTGTTCTACTTAGCTCTCAATTCTACAGGAGCAACTAAAGATTTGCTCTACCAACACAAGACCAGCGGAAAACCAAGAGGACTTTTAACACAGAGAAGTGAGCATAGAGTAAGCAGAGATTGCCTATGTGCCCATGCCAATGCACCCTCTCTGGTTATTGCAGAAAAATGATCTATAAGAAGACACTCTGCCTACCTATAATTATGCTTTTCCTTATGGGCAGAACTTCCACTGTGATATTCCCAACTTTTTAATTTCTCCAGGTCTTTCTCACCAGGAGGCATGGTAAGACTTTTCCAGGCTCAGTATTCACTGATTTTTAAAAATCGCATGGTTTTTTAGCAAGGAGTAGCACCTCACATGATGAAAAATAACAAGGGAAATGTAACTTGAAAACCTCATAAACCTTGAGTAAGTATGAAAGAGGACAATCTCACTGACCCCCAAATGTGTAAAGTATATGCACATAACCATCTTCTCATTCAAGGACTCAGAGGTGGATTGGGATGCCCTTTGGTCTATCTCAATTCCTTAATTGAATCTCACACATACAAATCCTTCAAAATGCATGTTCAGAGGTAAGAGGACATGTTGATTGACAGCTTGCAACCAGTATGGGTATATGGATATTTGGATAAAAGAAGGTGGTTCTGGAGTGAGTGGATAGGAGAATCAAAGAGAAAAATGGTAGAGGAAAAGATGTCAGTGAAGGCAGGAAGGCAGAATTCAGTGTGTAAAACCTTTTACTGTATGAGGAAAAAACCATCAAGCATACATTTTCCATGAAGTTTACAATATTTTCTACACTCTGCCTGATTTATCCTTTCAGCACCCTACAAATGCAATGAGGATGTAGGGTATCATCTTCATAACTCATTGCTTCAAATGGTACATGTAGAGTGCTTTTTCTTCTCCAAGTTTATGGTGAGGCAAAATGTCATATTTTCTCAATAGCATTTAAGATATCAAAGTGTGTTACACATTCTGTTCAGTTTATATTATTGCCACTTACATGGTTTTTTTCCCCCAGAATATGTGTATAGGTATATATTAGCTTAGGTATAAGCCTTTTAGTAAGTTGTTAAAAATAAATAAAACTTATACCATTTTCCTAGGCTAAAAAATTCTCAGGATCTCACTAAGACAATTAAACAAAGGATCTTGATAAAGTCCATTGATAACATTCTTTATTCTCTTATTGAGTTCTAAATTCTATTTATTTATTTATTTATTTATTTATTTATTTATTTTTAATTTATTTATTCATAACAGACACACACACACAGAGAGGCAGAGACACAGGCAGAGGGAGAAGCAGGCTCCATGCAGGGAGCCGATTTGGGACTCGATCCCGGATCTCCAGGATTACGTCCCCGGCCGAAGGTGGAGCTAAACGGCTGGGCCACTGGGGCTGCTAGAGTTCTAAATTCTAATGCACACCAACAGCCTTTAAAAAGGCTTCTTGATAGGGATTGCATTAAACGTGTATATTGCCCTGGGTAACATTGACATTTTCACAATATTAATTCTGCCAATCCATGAGCATGGAATATTTTTCCATCTCTTTGTGTCTTCCTCAATTTCTTTCAGAAGTGTTCTATAGTTTTTAGGGTATAGATCCTTTAACTCTTTGGTTAGGTTTATTCCTAGGTATCTTATGCTTTTGGGTGCAATTGTAAATGGGATTGACTCCTTAATTTCTCTTTCTTCAGTCTCATTGTTAGTGTATAGAAATGCCACTGATTTCTGAGCATTGATTTTGTATCCTGCCATGCTACCAAATTGCTGTATGAGTTCTAGCAATCTTGGGGTGGAGACTTTTGGGTTTTCTATGTAGAGTATCATGTCATCGGCGAAGAGGGAGAGTTTGACTTCTTCTTTGCCAATTTGAATGCCTTTAATGTCTTTTTGTTGTCTGATTGCTGAGGCTAGGACTTCCCGTACTATGTTGAATAGCAGTGGTGAGAGTGGACATCCCTGTCTTGTTCCTGATCTTAGGGGAAAGGCTCCCAGTGCTTCCCCATTGAGAATGATATTTGCTGTGGGCTTTTCATAGATGGCTTTTAAGATGTCGAGGAATGTTCCCTCTATCCCTACACTCTGAAGAGTTTTGATCAGGAATGGATGCTGTATTTTGTCAAATGCTTTCTCTGCATCCAATGAGAGGATCATATGGTTCTTGGTTTTTCTCTTGCTGATATGATGAATCACATTGATTGTTTTACGGGTGTTGAACCAGCCTTCTGTCCCAGGGATAAATCCTACTTGGTCATGGTGAATAATTTTCTTAATGTACTGTTGGATCCTATTGGCCAGTATCTTGTTGAGAATTTTTGCATCCATGTTCATCAGGGATATTGGTCTGTAATTCTCCTTTTTGGTGGGGTCTTTGTCTGGTTTTGGAATTAAGGTGATGCTGGCCTCATAGAACGAATTTGGAAGTACTCCATCTCTTTCTATCTTTCCAAACAGCATGGACTTTCTTCAGAGAGTTAGAACAAATTATTTTAAGATTTGTGTGGAATCAGAAAAGACCCCGAATAGCCAGGGGAATTTTAAAAAAGAAAACCATATCTGGGGGCATCACAATGCCAGATTTCAGGTTGTACTACAAAGCTGTGGTCATCAAGACAGTGTGGTACTGGCACAAAAACAGACACATAGATCAGTGGAACAGAATAGAGAACCCAGAAGTGGACCCTGAACTTTATGGTCAACTAATATTCGATAAAGGAAGAAAGACTATCCATTGGAAGAAAGACAGTCTCTTCAATAAATGGTGCTGGGAAAGTTGGACATCCACATGCAGAAGAATGAAACTAGACCACTCTCTTTCACCATACATAAAGATAAACTCAAAATGGATGAAAGATCTAAATGTGAGACAAGATTCCATCAAAATCCTAGAGAAGAACACAGGCAACACCCTTTTTGAACTCGGCCACAGTAACTTCTTGCAAGATACATCCACGAAGGCAAAAGAAACAAAAGCAAAAATGAACTATTGGGACTTCATCAAGATAAGAAGCTTTTGCACAGCAAAGGACACAGTCAACAAAACTCAAAGACAACCTACAGAATGGGAGAAGATATTTGCAAATTACATATCAGATAAAGGGCTAGTTTCCAAGATCTATAAAGAACTTATTAAACTCAACACCAAAGAAACAAACAATCCAATCATGAAATGGGCAAAAGACATGAAGAGAAATCTCACAGAGGAAGACATAGACATGGCCAACATGCATATGAGAAAATGCTCTGCATCACTTGCCATCAGGGAAATACAAATCAAAACCACAATGAGATACCACCTCACACCGGTGAGAATGGGGCAAATTAACAAGGCAGGAAACAACAAATGTTGGAGAGGATGCGGAGAAAAGGGAACCCTCTTACACTGTTGGTGGGAATGTGAACTGGTGCAGCCACTCTGGAAAACTGTGTGGAGGTTCCTCAAACAGTTAAAAATAGACCTGCCCTACGACCCAGCAACTGCACTGTTGGGGATTTACCCCAAAGATACAGATGCAGTGAAACGCCGGGACACCTGCACCCTGATGTTTATAGCAGCAATGGCCACGATAGCCAAACTGTGGAAGGAGCCTCGGTGTCCAACGAAAGATGAATGGATAAAGAAGATGTGGTTTATGTATACAATGAAATATTACTCAGCTATTAGAAATGACAAATACCCACCACTTGCTTCAACGTGGATGGAACTGGAGGGTATTATGCTGAGTGAAGTAAGTCAGTCGGAGAAGGACAAACATTATATGTTCTCATTCATTTGGGGAATATAAATAATAGTGAAAGGGAATATAAGGGAAGGGAGAAGAAATGTGTGGGAAAAATCAGAAAGGGAGACAGAACGTAAGGACTGCTAACTCTGGGAAACGAACTAGGGGTGGTAGAAGGGGAGGAGGGCGCGGGGTGGGAGTGAATGGGTGACGGGCACTGGGGGTTATTCTGTATGTTAGTAAATTGAACACCAATAAAAAATTTAAAAAAATAAATAAAAAAAATAAAAAAAAATAAAAAGGCTTCTTGAATCAAAATGCTTAATTAAATTCCTCATAGTAAATATCACAGGTCATCTTCCACATAATAAGCAACCTAAAGCAACTAAGAGCTAATAAACATGTGAAATACATATTTTTCAAGTCTCAAGAGTCATTCTGCCTTAGTTGGGTACTTTGCTTGAGTCTAAAATGTAATACCATCTATTTTCTAATTAGAGTACGGAGTCACTGGGTTCATATAACCACATTCAAGTGAAAGTATGAAACATACTCTAAAAGCTAAATATGATTAGTCATGCCACAACTGAGGACCGATTGTTTCAAAAATCCTAAACAAACAACCCTATGAAATTTGTCAATTATAGTTTAGCAGTGGGCTCCAAAACTCTGGTTTTAGCTGTGCTCAGGTATCTCCCATTTTCACCATCACATCCCTACACCAGAGAATGAATATCTTTTTACATTATAGGCTTCACCTTCTTAAATACATTGTGCAATGTTTAGGCACAAGAAGAAAATTATTTTTTAATACACAGGAATTACTTTTAATACACAAAATAAATTAATTATGCCCTACATAGAAAACAAAATATACAGAAAAAATGTTAGGCTTGAAAAACTTTTTGAAATAATTAAAAATTCATAAGAAAATTCAAAGAAATGTACAAGGAGGTCCTGTGTACCCTTCACCCACCCTCCCCCATGTTACCAGCTTATCTAACTATAGTACAATATCAAAAGCAGGAGACTGACATTGGTACCATCCATAGAGCTTATTCAGATTTCACCAGTTATTCATAAACTCAACCACTGGCATCCACAAATCTGTTGTTTCTATAATCTGTTATTTCACAATTGTTATATAAATGGAATCATTCAGAATGTTTCCTTTTGAGATTAACTTTTTACCCTCTGAATAATTTCCTTGAGGTTCATCAAAGTTATTTTGCTGAGTAGTATTCCATGGCATGCATGTACCATGATTTGTTTAACTATTCATCCATTGAAGGACATCTGGGTAGTTTATAGTGTCTGGATATTATGAATAAAACTTCTATGAACATATGTGTACACATTTCTACCTGAAAATATATTCTCACTTCTCTGGAATCTCTGATCAAGAGTGTAATTGCCAGGCTGTATGGTAAATCTATTTTTAGTTTGAAAGGAAACTTCCAAACTATTTTGCAGAGTGCCTATACCATTTTACATTCCCATAGATAATATATGAGTGATCTAGTTTCTTTATATCCTCTCTAGTATTTGATGGTGTCACTACTTTTTTATTTTAGCCATTCTAATAGGCATGTAGTAACATCTTATTGTGGTCTTAATTTGCATTTCCCTAATGGCTAATGATATTGAACATTTTTTCATGTACTTATTTGGCACCTGTATATTCTCTTGGATGAAATCCCTGTGTCTTCTGCCCATTTTCTAATCAGATTTTTTTCATTTTTAAATACTTAGATTTTAGAGTTCTTTATATATTCTAGAAACAAGTTCTTTGTTGGAAATGTGATTTGAAAATATTTTCTCCCTGTCCATAATTTCTCTTTTTATCCTCTTAATAAAGTCACAAAGCATTTTAATGAGGTCCAGTTTATCAATTTTTACTTTTATAAATCATACTTTTGGTATCATATTGTTATATGCCTATTATATAACACCTTTGGAGAAATATTCCCCATGAAGTTCTTTCTGCTATCTTTCATGCCTTTGGAGGCTTTTATGTGTATGTGCATGCACAGGCACTGACTGGCCTAACGGTAAAAATTTGAAGTGATTGCTTGTGCATAGTTACTAATGTATATATACTACTATGGAATCTATAGAAATGTAGCTCCTAGTGTTAAGTAAAATGCCACAAAATATGTTATCTAGAGGAGTTTATTTATTATCTCTGATGTGAACAGGGGGAAAATAGCCCATAAAGTTACAATTCCTCTCCAAATTATACTGTCCTATATTTAGAAAAAATAGAGAAGCATAGTATTATATACAATGTTATATAAATCTGAAATTTATACCTTGAAAATTATGTGGTCACACACAGGCAAAAAATCTAAAATTCCTTAGCTTCTAGAAGAAACAGTATATAGTTACAGAAATTGAGATTTGAAGCCACTATACAACAAATGCTTGACATACCTATTTTAGTAAGATAACATGAATGAAATTCAGTAAAATGGAACTCACAGCAGGACACTGGTTTTAGGTGTTCCATATGAGGACAATCAGAATCCATGAGTTTATATTGCCAACCACTGTCTTGTCATCTGCCCTTACAACTTAACTTGGCTTGAGGTAGGGCTAGAATTCTGATACCTTGCTTTGGTTTGTACCCTTATTTGATCAATTCCAGTTATTTGCACAATAACCCCTTGAGATCAGAAAAAACAGAGTCCAAGTGACTTGCCTGAATTCCCAATGGTAAATTCTCTGAGAGTCAGGAATGAGGGGGCAGTACCCAGCTTTTCTGTATTCCTTTTGGAAATCCGTCAGGACATAAATGCTGCTTTCTTCCAAAAGAGTGACTTAAAGGTGATCTAAAAGTAACTTAAGTATTGAACAAACCACCTCTACCCTAGTCTACCTCTAGATAAACATGGTAGAAAGTTTATTTGGAACCCTTAAGCAAAAACATCAGCAAAGATCCTTTTACCCTTGCTTAAATGCAAAATAAATAGATCTCCAGCCACCTGGACAACTCAGATGCAAGAGCTATTTGTGTGGCAGTTGCAAACATTGAAAGAGAAATTAGGCATCTGGCAGGAGCTATGTCCTTACTTGTTGTTCTTTTCAAACTTTTACCAAACCTCTTTTCTCTTCTTTTTTTTTTTTACCATCCTATCCCCAGTACCTCCATCTTGCAGGCTCTAGCCCAAATACCTTACCCCAAATCCCAAATGTCTAATCTGAAATTGGGCTATTTGATCTTCTGAGAACTTCCCAAAGAGTTCTGATTTGAACTAGTCTATTTATAATCAGCCTGGTCTGCTTAGGGACATCTGGGGGTGGGAAGTGTTTTCTAAACAAATTGTTCTATTAATTCTCTTGAGAATGCCCCTCATAGGACTTGACTAAAAAGTATAATGCAAGACTCCTACACAGAAACACTAACTCCCACTGGTAGGAAGAGAAACATACATCAGCAGGGGCAAATCTATATGAATGTACATAAGCATACAGTGAGCCACAAATGGACACAATACACAGAGGGGATAAAGTAGGAGATGGTGAGCTTCCAAATAAATTATCCTGTTCTTCTTAGAGTCTATAAAATCTACATAATTATCAGGGGCTCATAATTAACACTGGATGACCAGCATCCCTGAATAGTGGTGACTCAAAAGATCAGGTGCCCTACTATGAGTCACTGTGAAAGGTGCCCCAACAGTGAACCATTCCCACTAAAGCTAAGAGCTCTGTCCTGATCCAAGACCTGGAAACCCCTTTGTAGGATTCCCTAGGAATAATGGTCTTCACTGTCCCAGAGGGACTGCAGGACCTGTGAAGCTGAGAGGAATGAGGAGGTGTCTCTGTATTCACACTCTGGCAAAATAATTGTCAGGGTGTTAGAATTAACTAATATCTTTACCAATACTGAGTTTTTGGTCCTTTTCTTCTAGAGCAGGGGCAGGGTAAGGTGAAGGTCATTGTTGTCAGTCTACAGCCTCAACAATCTGCCAATAGTAGCTTGGTTTTTCTCATTAGGAATATCAACTTCCTTTTTGAAGTCACTACTACACTGCTGTTGCTGGGCAGGAAGTCTAAGCTCTGGAGTGTGATTAGCATGCTAAAATACATGATGAGACCCAAATCCAAGAACCATGTACACCTCAGGATGGCAGCCCAGGTAGTCATCAGAAGAGATATAAAGGAAGTAACACCATTGGAGTTTTCCCTCGTAGAACTTCTTCTCCTCTCACCTTCTCCCTCCTCAAGCAGAAGCAGGGAAAGGCATGCCCTAAAGTGATGAAATCCCCAAATGCTCCACCAATAGTCATCCCACAAAGGAAGTGTCTGCTATCGTGGAAGCCTCAATTAAAACAGTTAAGGCAGAGCTCAATAGCAATAGGACTAGAAGACACTGAGGAGAGAAAAGACTCACTACTACTTTGCTTTTCCTCCCTCCACCCCAGAGTGAAAAAGAAGCCACATGCAGAGAACAGATATTCTTTGCCTGTGAGAAAAGAATGCAGTGGGTCATGCACATATCCTGGTTGCCAGGTTTTCTATAAAGAAAAGCCAATAATAAAGTACTCTGGCCTTAAGATCTGACCGGCCCACAACCACTCCAGTGCTACCATTTATGCTATTGGTATGACGCCTGACCTTGCTCAGACACATGTAGAGTGTAGAATGATTCAACATCTCCTACAGTGAGTTAAAGCTTTCATGCCTGACTTCTCCAGCTACACTACACTTTTCCCATAAAACTCCATCTGGCAACCAAAAGTCAGTTCCCAGGACTTACTTTAGCCTAGAAAGAATGACTAGGTTTGTATGGTGTTTTTCTCTTTTCTCTTTCTTCCTTCACTCCCTGAATCATAAAAAATGAGTATATGGACTTCTGAGTTTTGGACTCTAAAATCACAGAACATATTGTCTTTCATGCTGGAATGTGATACAGGTGCGAGTGATGACGAGTCATGTATACACATGGCTGTCAATATTTAGTGTGGGAAAACTCTCTAAACACAAACCCTATGCTAGAGGCCAGCTTTATCTACTGAGTATCCACCTCATGCCAGGTGTTTTGCATACATTTGCAACTAAGATTAGATTTGGCTCCATATGTAAAAAGATATTCTGCTTGAGAGTTCCTAACTAGGAACATACACTCTCATGTTCTAGAAGTCCAAGGCCAAGTCATGCTATGTTTCAGTGTGTCTTGGAAGCTTTTCTTTATCCTCTAGGCTTCTAATGACCTCACCTCGTTATATACTGGTGATTGAGTTTCCAGCTTTCATTTATAATCCACACAGTGCCAAAGCAGATAAGTGGAGGTATGTTCGAAACTCAGTTGTTGCTGCCCTGACTTTTTGATGCTGCCCACCTTGTTCCACTGATGGGCTTTAAGAGGCAGATTTCCACTTACTGTCATCTATGCATAGAACTTGATCCTGTTGCAGGATGACACATAAACTGGATTAGCTTTATGCTTCCCAGAAGTGCAGTGCTGCCTCTGTACTGCCATTTATAATCATTTGCCTGTCTTCTGAGGTGTGTGCTTAGCAAACACAATGATTTAACCATAGCAGTATCTAAATGACTTACCCTGAAATTCAAAGGTTATTTTTAAACTACTGAGTTTAAGAATTTCCCAGAGGACAAGAGACATGCTCCACCATGAACCTCCTCCATGAAATCTCAAGTCTACTTGACAACTATAAATTAAAGACCCAATCTGTCTTCATTTCACCTAATGATAGAGAGTTGGTTAGGCATAATATCGTCTATTATGAAGACCCTTAGGATCTTAGAGACCTTGTCAAAGCAGCCAAACTTGATGTCAGAGCTCAAGTCTCTCTTTTTTTTCAAGTCTCTTAATAGTAACAAATGTTGTTGTAATATCAGTGCATAAACAGAATAGCCTTGTTCCCTCCACATATTCTCATGGATAGAAATCCATGCATCAAACATGTGCCTGAGGCAGGGATGTGTCTGTCATGTTTGCTATGCTATGACATCAAATTACAAGGCAATACAAGGAAAATACAGTTGTCAGTATTCTTTGGTAGAAGCTTCAAAACAATTCTTATCAAAAGGGGCGAGGGAAAGGCCACAACAAATCATTTTCTTCTCTTTCTTTTTTAAAATTTTCTTCTCTTTCTAGGTGAAAAAAATGATAAAGGGAGTTTTGAGATCTAATGGCATTTATCTAGTCCTCCATCTAAAGGGAAAAATCTTATGTAGAGATTGAATTAGTACCTCTACTATCTGCTTAAAAAAAATCTCCACAAGAGAGCCTCCAAGTGAAAAGAGCCTCTTTCAGGGCTTAAGTTTCTGCAACAATTTCTTCAAAGTTGGGATAAAGTTAACACTAGCCCTTGCAAGATCATGGAAGTTCATCATCATTCTTGATGATTGAAGGAAGATCACTCAAGTGTTATTGACATTCTTGCTAAAGGCCAGCATAAATTAAATCAGTGCCAATTCTATGTCGAATAGATATAGAAAATTTTTACATCATTTTTGCCCTGCAGCTTTTTGGGGATTCTTTTTTCCTCCTTCACTCACACATAAAACTGCCTTCAAATTAAAATTTTTGCTTCTCTGGGGAAAAAAATCCTAAGAGATATTGGTAGTCAGGTGTCAGGAGGGATGGAAATAATTATGAACTAAAACTTAAGAAATTCTATAATTAATTAATATTAATAAAATATCTGCTTGCCCCAATAAATTATGGCAAGAGAAGAGAACTTAAGTCAGAGAGGCACATACAACATGCTCATAAATACTTGTTGACTGGAGGAAAAAAATGTTATAACATTATGGTGACAGATGTTAACTAGACTTATTGTGGTGATCATTTTGCAATATACACAAATATGGAATTATGTTGTACACGTGAAACTAGTATAGTGTTATACATCGATTGTACCTCAATAAAAAAAATTTAAAGCAAAAAAAAAAACTTGTTGACTTGAATTCCAAGTCTCTATCTTGACATACCCCTCTAACCAGAAGATAGCAGTAAGTAAAGGGGGTACATGACTGACTCTGATGTTAAAATACATTATTAAGCAATGACACCCTTATTCTTCTAAGTTTTCCTTGCTTTGCATGGGTATCCACCCTTTTTAAATTTTTTCAAAGATTTTATGTATTTGAGAGAGAGAGAGAGAATGGGTTGGAGGAGGAGCAGAGGGAGAAGCAGACACCCCACTGAGTGGGGAGCCCAATGTAGGGCTAGGTTCCCAGGACTCTGAGATCATGACCTGAGCCGAAGGCAGACACTTAACCAACTGAGCCACCCAGGCACCCCACACTCACCACTCTTAAAAGAGAGAAAGAGCAGAGGCAGTGAGCAAATATATACATTACACACACAACACAGCATTTGCTTGAAACAAAATCAGTGTCTTTCATGTGGTAGCAGCTACCTTTTAAAAAATAGTTTTCTGGTGTTATTAATACAATGTGTACGTGAGCTGTCTATTCATTTTTTTCACTACACAGCCTGGCATTGGGATTGGTGAAACTGATGGCCATCTGGGCCGCTCTTTCCACCATGGATTTGCGGTTCTTGGAGGAGACACTGTGAGCAATCTCTGCACAGTAAGATTTGTTGCACATCAGCAGCACTTCAAGCTCCTAGACATTGTGGACCAGAAACTTCTGGAAGCTACTGGGCAGCATGTGCTCTGTTTTCTTATTCCTTTCATAACCGATGTTGGGCATCAAGATCTGGCCCTTGAATCTTCCGTGCACCCTATTGTCAATGCCTCTGGGTTCCTGCAGTTACACTTAATTTTAACATATTGGTCTGACTGGCGCTGGATGAACTTCGTGGTCCTCTTTTTAACAATCTTGGGCTTCACAAGGGTTCTGAGGGTGGCTTTGATACCGAATAGGAGATGACTGTCACCTCTGCAGGCAGCGGCAAGGAGAAGCACAGTTGCCATTTTTTAAAGAACCAACTAGGTGCCAGGTGCTGAACTAAACACTTGAAATGCCGTTGATCCTTAGAACAGCCCTACAAGGTGGGAATAATTAGTCTCATGTGTAAAATGAGAAAAATGAGACTCCTAGAGGTGAGTGAAGGTCTTTGCCCAAAGGTCACAGAGCTAAGAAATGACAGAGCTGGGCTTTCAACCCAATGTATCTGACTTTGAAGCTCACTCTATTATATTGCAATTCCCACCATTAGTCTCACACTGTCCCCTCTGCAGGCAGAAGCAAATCTTACTAGCTCCATTTTATACACAGGAACATTAAGGGGCAGAATAGAGGACTATTATTCTAGAATCTAAAATATTTTCCCTTCCACATAATACAGTCTTTAAAAGGAGGAAATGAAATTAGAGAATTACCTTTCTTCACTAGTCTTCTACCATAGAAAAATCTCCAACCAGAGATATCAGTCTTAGTGACATATGACCCTCTAGGAGATGGGATGCAAGATGATCCAGCTAGTAGTGGTAACATCATTGTGATGGAGGTGAAAGTGGAACACAGACCTGACTGGCACCTATTAAAAACAGTAGGCAGGCAGAAATCTGTGCTTTAGAACCCTGTCATCATATACTTTGCTTGTTTTTAATAAACTAATTCCACCTTGTGTCGATGTCACAGTCATTTTGAAGCTGTATAAAGTGCTTTACAGAACTTATAAGGCTTTGATATACTTTCGAGCCTAGAATTTTAAAGTGCTTCCTAGATATTCTATCATGGGAAATATACTTATTTATAAATGGATAAATAAAAAGTGATAGTTTAAAGGATTTACCTCAAATCACAAAGGTACAGCTAGGAATAGAATCAGCCTCTTAAATCTCAATTCTTGGGCCAAATGATGAGACCGGTGCATTTTTAATCTCTTAAGAATTGCAGAGCCTTTTGAGAATTCTGATCTCAGGAAGTCCCCAATTATTAACATAATGAATCATCATTATAAGCATCTAAAGCATTTTTCAGCATTAAAAAAAAAACAACCATTAAGACTACCTTAAAACCTTGTCTCATCTTAAGCCTGTGCATTTGGTTGGCTTTAATAAAGGTAATTAATTAGTCCTGAAATGAAGTCAGGTGGCTCCCATTATCCTACTGTGTTTAGAGGAATCTAGATAATTTCTAGGCTCAATGGGGCTGCTTTGAAAACCTTGTGCCAACTAGCCTGCATGAATTAGGGCCTAATTTTGGAGTCAGGAGCCTTGATCTTGAACCCTGACTCCAATCCTTAGTAGTCAAGTGTACTTTAGCCTACGTTTTCTCATCTGCACAATGGGGATAAAAACCAGTATCACACACATAGTTGGACTGGGAATCCAAGGACATAGGACATGGGAATTTTAAAGTATAATACAAAAATCAAGTAGTAGTCTAAAAAGACTACTTTTTGTGGCATAACGTGAATGATTGGGAAGGGTCTCTGAAAGCTCATTTTGAAAATTTAATATTATAAGCATACAGAGAAAGTTGATTAGGAATAGTGTTTCTTACATGTACTACAAGGCCTTCCATGCCAGACATGCATATACAGTAGCAAAACAGACTGGAAGATGCTCTTAAATACAAAAGATTGAATATAGATGCTGCTTTCTATAGAAACAGACCATGTATGAAATTCATGGGGGAATCATTTCCCTTCTCAGATCGGGGTATCTTTGGACATCAGACAGGAGCCTACACTCTCATGTTAGAGAAAGATGGTACGTAGAACTGGGTAGTCCAGAAATGAAACAAAAGCATCCTGGACCCTCGGGTGGCACAATGAAAGAATCCAGACAGAGTTTGAGAAAAGAATGAGTTGCAAAGTAGAAAGAAAATTAGAAGTTGTTCATCTCCTATGCTTCTCTCTTAATGATTTTCCTTCCTCCTTGCCCACGCCTCCCCTAATCAGTTGTTCTACTCCCATTTTCCCCCAGTTCTGCATTTCTGTCTGTATCCTTGAAGCTGCACATCCTCTGGCCTCCAAAAACTCCAGTGTTTTCTCACCTCAGTTCCTTTGCTCACACTGTTTTGCTTTCCCAGAATTACCTTCTTATCACTCCTCCTGGTTCTTTCACCCAAATAAGAAAAATTCCGAAATATACTTTAACTCATCTCTTAACCTAAGTCCCTCCCCATTCTGCTAGGCTCCAATCAATTCTTATCTCCTTTGAACTCAGAGGTTCTCTTGTATTAAAATGAGTATCATTTTCTCCTTAGGATTGCAGTTATTTGTATACTTGGTCTTATTTCCTTTGCTTGGCTATAATTTCTTTCAGGTAAATTACAGTTATTAGCACAGTGCCTGACACAGAATAGGTATCCAATAAATGATTTTAGATGAATGAATAATCATCATTACTTGCAATAATCAAGCCACAATCATCTCTCACCTGGATTTTTGCAACAGCCTAATCTCCTTACTGCCTATCTTGTTCTCCTCCAATCTATCCTTCTTACTGTCCTGCTGTACAGAATAAAGTCCAAATCCCTCTGTCTTTCTCTAAAAGCTCTTTGATATCAGTTGAATGGAGCCCCCTACTGCTTCCAAGTCTGTGTATGCTGCTCCCAGATCTAAATTCAATTGATCTCACTTCCATCAGGAAGGCTTCCAAAACTAATCCATCCTTTATTGTTCCTCTTTTATAATTCTATAACATTATTCTCTGTGCTACACATGCTGTAATATAATCATATATTTCCTTGTATTGTTATATACCTGTCTCCAGTGTACCTGCTTTTTTTCCAAATAAGATTGCAGACTTTACACCTACATTTGTTCTTTCCACACCAACCAGCAAAGAGCTGAGGACCTACTAGGACTTTTCAAACATTTATCAATTTCTTCTCAGATTATTCTGTCTGGACTTTCCTGTGTTTTCTCCACTGTCTGGAGCCATTTAAAGTGGCTTATTATACACCTCATTCTCAAAAGACAAAGTTTACCGGAGGAGGAGCAAGATGGCGGAAGAGTAGGGTCCCCAAATCACCTGTCTCCACCAAATTACCTAGAAAACCTTCAAATTATCCTGAAAATCTATCAATTCGGCCTGAGATTTAAAGAGAGACCAGCTGGAATGCTACAGTGAGAAGAGTTCGCGCATCTATCAAGGTAGGAAGACGGGGGAAAAAAGAAATAAAGAAACAAAGGCCTCCAAGGGGGAGGGGCCCCGCGAGGAGCCGGGCTGAGGCCGGGGCGAGTGTCCCCAGGACAGGAGAGCCCCGTCCCGGAGGAGCAGGAGCTGCACCGACCTTCCCGGGCGGAAAGGGGCTCCGAGGGAGTTGGAGCAGGACCCAGGAGGGCGAGGATGCCCTTGGGTTCCCTGGGACAGTAACAGCAACCGCACGCCCAGGAGAGTGCGCCGAGCTCCCTAAGGGCTGCAGCGCGCACGGCGGGACCCGGAGCAGCTCGGAGGGGCTTGGGCGGCGGCTCCGCAGAGGGGGCTGCGGGGCGGGAGCAGCTCGGAGGGGCTCGGGCAGAGGAAGAGGCTCCGTGCGGAGGGGCCTGCGCGGTTCCAGGAGCAGCTCGGAGGGACTCGGGCGGCAGCTCCGCGGAGGGGGTTGCGCGGCCCGGGAGCGCGAATCCAACAGCGCAGGCCCCGGAGCACAGGGCGCCGGGACACAGCCCAGGATCCGGCCTCCCCCGGGACAGGCAGAGGCCGGGAGGGCCCAGGACAGCGAGGACGCTCCTGCCCCGAGCTGAGCAGATCAGCGGCCCCGCCCGGAGCCTCCAGGCCCTGCAGACGGAGTTCCTGCCGGAGCTGAATCCAGGTTTCCAGAGCTGCCCCGCCACTGGGGCTGTTCCTCCTGCGGCCTCACGGGGTAAACAACCCCCACTGAGCCCTGCACCAGGCAGGGGCACAGCACCTCCCCCAACTGCTAACACCTGAAAATCAGCACAACAGGCCCCTCCCCCAGAACACCAGCTAGACTGACAACTTCCAGGAGAAGCCAAGGGACTTAAAGTACACAGAATCAGAAGATACTCCCCCGTGGTTCTTTTTTGTTTGTTTGTTTTGTTTTGTTTTGCTTTTTGATTTGTTTCCTTCCCCCACCCCCTTTTTTTCTCCTTTCTTTTTCTTTCTCTTTTTCTTCTTTTTTTTCGTTTTTTTTCTTCCCTTTTTTTTCTCTTTCTCTTTTCTTTCCTTCTTTCTCTCCTCTCTTTTTCTCTTTTTCCCAATACAACCTGCTTTTGGCCACTCTGCACTGAGCAAAATGACTAGAAGGAAAACCTCACCTCAAAAGAAAGAATCAGAAACAGTCCTCTCTCCCACAGAGTTACAAAATCTGGATTACAATTCAATGTCAGAAAGCCAATTCAGAAGCACTATTATACAGCTACTGGTGGCTCTACAAAAAAGTATAAAGGACTCAAGAGACTTCATGACTGCAGAATTTAGAGCTAATCAGGCAGAAATTAAAAGTCAATTGAATGAGATGCAATCCAAACTAGAAGTCCTAACGACGAGGGTTAACGAGGTGGAAGAACGAGTGAGTGACATAGAAGACAAGTTGATAGCAAAGAGGAAAACTGAGGAAAAAAGAGACAAACAATTAAAAGACCATGAAGATAGATTAAGGGAAATAAACGACAGCCTGAGGAAGAAAAACCTACGTTTAATTGGGGTTCCCGAGGGCGCCGAAAGGGACAGAGGGCCAGAATATGTATTTGAACAAATCCTAGCTGAAAACTTTCCTAATCTGGGAAGGGAAACAGGCATCCAGATCCAGGAAAAAGAGAGATCCCCCCCTAAAATCAATAAAAACCGTTCAACACCTGGACATTTAATAGTGAAGCTTGCAAATTCCAAAGATAAAGAGAAGATCCTTAAAGCAGCAAGAGACAAGAAATCCCTGACTTTTATGGGGAGGAGTATTAGGGTAACAGCAGACCTCTCCACAGAGACCTGGCAGGCCAGAAAGGGCTGGCAGGAGATATTCAGGGTCCTAAATGAGAAGAACATGCAACCAAGAATACTTTATCCAGCAAGGCTCTCATTCAAAATGGAAGGAGAGATAAAGAGCTTCCAAGACAGGCAGCAACTAAAAGAATATGTGACCTCCAAACCAGCTCTGCAAGAAATTTTAAGGGGGACTCTTAAAATTCCCCTTTAAGAAGAAGTTCAGTGGAACAGTCCACAAAAACAAGGACTGAATAGATATCATGATGACACTAAACTCATATCTCTCAATAGTAACTCTGAATGTGAACGGGCTTAATGACCCCATCAAAAGGCGCAGGGTTTCAGACTGGATAAAAAAGCAGGACCCATCTATTTGCTGTCTACAAGAGACTCATTTTAGACAGAAGGACACCTACAGCCTGAAAATAAAAGGTTGGAGAACCATTTACCATTCGAATGGTCCTCAAAAGAAAGCAGGGGTAGCCATCCTTATATCAGATAAACCAAAATTTACCCCAAAGACTGTAGTGAGAGATGAAGAGGGACACTATATCATACTTAAAGGATCTATTCAACAAGAGGACTTAACAATCCTCAATATATATGCCCCGAATGTGGGAGCTGCCAAATATATCAATCAATTAATAACCAAAGTGAAGAAATACTTAGATAATAATACACTTATACTTGGTGACTTCAATCTAGCTCTTTCTATACTCGATAGGTCTTCTAAGCACAATATCTCCAAAGAAACGAGAGCTTTAAATGATACACTGGACCAGATGGATTTCACAGATATCTACAGAACTTTACATCCAAACTCAACATAATACACATTCTTCTCAAGTGCACATGGAACTTTCTCCAGAATAGACCACATATTGGGTCACAAATCAGGTCTGAACCGATACCAAAAGATTGGGATTGTCCCCTGCATATTCTCGGACCATAATGCCTTGAAATTAGAACTAAATCACAACAAGAAGTTTGGAAGGACCTCAAACACATGGAGGTTAAGGACCATCCTGCTAAAAGATAAAAGGGTCAACCAGGAAATTAAGGAAGAATTAAAAAGATTCATGGAAACTAATGAGAATGAAGATACAACCGTTCAAAATCTTTGGGATGCAGCAAAAGCAGTCCTAAGGGGGAAATACATCGCAATACAAGCATCCATTCAAAAACTGGAAAGAACTCAAATACAAAAGCTAACCTTACACATAAAGGAGCTAGAGAAAAAACAGCAAATAGATCCTACACCCAAGAGAAGAAGGGAGTTAATAAAGATTCGAGCAGAACTCAATGAAATCGAGACCAGAAGAATTGTGGAACAGATCAACAGAACCAGCAGTTGGTTCTTTGAAAGAATTAATAAGATAGATAAACCATTAGCCAGCCTTATTAAAAAGAAGAGAGAGAAGACTCAAATTAATAAAATCATGAATGAGAAAGGAGAGATCGCTACCAACACCAAGGAAATACAAACGATTTTAAAAACATATTATGAACAGCTATACGCCAATAAATTAGGCAATCTAGAAGAAATGGACGCATTCCTGGAAAGCCACAAACTACCAAAACTGGAACAGGAAGAAATAGAAAACCTGAACAGGCCAATAACCAGGGAGGAAATTGAAGCAGTCATCAAAAACCTCCCAAGACACAAGAGTCCAGGGCCAGATGGCTTCCCAGGGGAATTTTATCAAACGTTTAAAGAAGAAACCATACCTATTCTCCTAAAGCTGTTTGGAAAGATAGAAAGAGATGGAGTACTTCCAAATTCGTTCTATGAAGCCAGCATCACCTTAATTCCAAAACCAGACAAAGCCCCCACCAAAAAGGAGAATTACAGACCAATATCCCTGATGAACATGGATGCAAAAATTCTCAACAAGATACTGGCCAATAGGATCCAACAATACATTAAGAAAATTATTCACCATGACCAAGTAGGATTTATCCCTGGGACACAAGGCTGGTTCAACACCCGTAAAACAATCAATGTGATTCATCATATCAGCAAGAGAAAAACCAAGAACCATATGATCCTCTCATTGGATGCAGAGAAAGCATTTGACAAAATACAGCATCCATTCCTGATCAAAACTCTTCAGAGTGTAGGGATAGAGGGAACATTCCTCGACATCTTAAAAGCCATCTATGAAAAGCCCACAGCAAATATCATTCTCAATGGGGAAGCACTGGGAGCCTTTCCCCTAAGATCAGGAACAAGACAGGGATGTCCACTCTCACCACTGCTATTCAACATAGTACTGGAAGTCCTAGCCTCAGCAATCAGACAACAAAAAGACATTAAAGGCATTCAAATTGGCAAAGAAGAAGTCAAACTCTCCCTCTTCGCCGATGACATGATACTCTACATAGAAAACCCAAAAGTCTCCACCCCAAGATTGCTAGAACTCATACAGCAATTCGGTAGCATGGTAGGATACAAAATCAATGCCCAGAAATCAGTGGCATTTCTATACACTAACAATGAGACTGAAGAAAGAGAAATTAAGGGGTCAATCCCATTTACAATTGCACCCAAAAGCATAAGATACCTAGGAATAAACCTCACCAAAGATGTAAAGGATCTATACCCTCAAAACTATAGAACACTTCTGAAAGAAATTGAGGAAGACACAAAGAGATGGAAAAATATTCCATGCTCATGGATTGGCAGAATTAATATTGTGAAAATGTCAATGTTACCCAGGGCAATATACACGTTTAATGCAATCCCTATCAAAATACCATGGACTTTCTTCAGAGAGTTAGAACAAATTATTTTAAGATTTGTGTGGAATCAGAAAAGACCCCGAATAGCCAGGGGAATTTTAAAAAAGAAAACCATATCTGGGGGCATCACAATGCCAGATTTCAGGTTGTACTACAAAGCTGTGGTCATCAAGACAGTGTGGTACTGGCACAAAAACAGACACATAGATCAGTGGAACAGAATAGAGAATCCAGAAGTGGACCCTGAACTTTATGGGCAACTAATATTCGATAAAGGAAGAAAGACTATCCATTGGAAGAAAGACAGTCTCTTCAATAAATGGTGCTGGGAAAATTGGACATCCACATGCAGAAGAATGAAACTAGACCACTCTCTTTCACCATACACAAAGATAAACTCAAAATGGATGAAAGATCTAAATGTGAGACAAGATTCCATCAAAATCCTACAGAAGAACACAGGCAACACCCTTTTTGAACTCGGCCACAGTAACTTCTTGCAAGATACATCCACGAAGGCAAAAGAAACAAAAGCAAAAATGAACTATTGGGACTTCATCAAGATAAGAAGCTTTTGCACAGCAAAGGATACAGTCAACAAAACTCAAAGACAACCTACAGAATGGGAGAAGATATTTGCAAATGACATATCAGATAAAGGGCTAGTTTCCAAGATCTATAAAGAACTTATTAAACTCAACACCAAAGAAACAAACAATCCAATCATGAAATGGGCAAAAGACATGAACAGAAATCTCACAGAGGAAGACATAGACATGGCCAAGAAGCACATGAGAAAATGCTCCGCATCCCTTGCCATCAGGGAAATACAAATCAAAACCACAATGAGATACCACCTCACACCAGTGAGAATGGGGCAAATTAACAAGGCAGGAAACCACAAATGTTGGAGAGGATGCGGAGAAAAGGGAACCCTCTTACACTGTTGGTGGGAATGTGAACTGGTGCAGCCACTCTGGAAAACTGTGTGGAGGTTCCTCAAACAGTTAAAAATATACCTGCCCTACGACCCAGCAATTGCACTGTTGGGGATTTACCCCAAAGATACAAATGCAATGAAACGCCGGGACACCTGCACCCCGATGTTTCTAGCAGCAATGGCCACGATAGCCAAACTGTGGAAGGAGCCTCGGTGTCCAGCGAAAGATGAATGGATAAAGAAGATGTGGTTTATGTATACAATGGAATATTACTCAGCTATTAGAAATGACAAATACCCACCATTTGCTTCAACGTGGATGGAACTGGAGGGTATTATGCTGAGTGAAGTAAGTCAGTCGGAGAAGGACAAACATTGTATGTTCTCATTCATTTGGGGAATATAAATAATAGTGAAAGGGAAAATAAGGGAAGGGAGAAGAAATGTGTGGGAAATATCAGAAAGGGAGACAGAACGTAAAGACTGCTAACTCTGGGAAACGAACTAGGGGTGGTAGAAGGGGAGGAGGGCGGGGGGTGGGAGTGAATGGGTGACGGGCACTGGGTGTTATTCTGTATGTTAGTAAATTGAACACCAATAGACATTACTTCTATAAAAAAAAATAAAAAAAAAAAAAACGATGCTCAGGTTAATTGTAATATGAAATAAAATAGATCAGTTCTGAGCATATGGTTTATAGGCTTCTAGGGAGTTGTTAAGAGGGATATCGTATTTATTTATTTATTTAAAAGATTTTATTTATTTATTTAACAAACAGAGAGAGAGGCAGAGACACAGGCAGAGAGAGAAGCAGGCAGAGGGAGAAGCAGGCTCCATGCAGGAAAGACTTGATCCCAGGTCTCCAGGATCACACCCTGGCCTGAAGGCAGCACTAAACTGCTGAGCCACCTGGGCTGCCCGGGATATTGTATTTAAATGCAAGAAATTAGCAGCCGGATCAGCCCACAACACACCATTGGCACATCAGAAAAAGGCATCATTTACTAAAGGTATTTTACTTCCATTTGTCATAATATACCAATTTTGTTAGCGCAAGGCACTTGACTGCCATCTGCAGGAAAATTGGTAGAATATATGTACATATATATATATATATAATTGTATATATATAAGCCTATATATAGGCTTACTTTGTGAAAGGTATCCCCTTAAACAGGCCAGCCTTGTATAATGTACAAACTGTACAACTTTCTGTTGTGATCTTTCCTGGTTGCTATTTTAGAAAAGATAGAATTGTCTCTCTTATTTAAGGGAAAAGTTGTTCCTTCTGATTGGAAACAAGATGGCTGTTAAGAGACTCCATATTCTCTTTCCTGATCAAACCATTTTCAAGATGAGTGTGTTGATCTGATCAGAGGCATTGGTAAGACAAGTTAAAGCTTTTCTCATAATTAGTAGAAAGCTATTTTGGATAATATTTGGACTGCCAAGGAGACATCAAAACTTAGTTGTTGATTCTTAGTCCTCACAAGAAAGGGAGAGCCTTGGAATGGTCACATTGACGCCTAGTTCCTTTTTTTAAAGATTTGATTTATTTGAGAGAGAGAGAGAGAGTACATAAGAGACAGATTGCAAGCAGCAGGGAAGGATAGGGGGAGAAGCAGACTCCCTGCTGAGCAGGGAGCCCTATGCGGGGCTTGATCCCAGGACCCTGGGATCATGACCTGAGCCAAAGGCAAATGATTGACCGATTGAGACACCCAGGTGCCCCGACACCTAGTTCCAAATTCAAGTGCTAGCTATAGGAGAAACTTGACATCAAGTTAACGAATCAGGAGCTTTTCAATTAATGTGAAATGAATACCATAGATTAAATTCTGATTAATAGTTAAGATAGTGAAAAGGGTAACAGATGGTACCTAGTTATTTGTTTAACTTTGTTCTCTATATACTACACTGAAGTATAATATTCTTTAGTGTTGTTCTACTTGAGTGTTTGAATGAATTTGCATTTTTTGAATAACTGGCTAAATAACTCATTGTTCTCATTTTCATCAAAATTAACTATATTTATGGCCAAAGATTAACTATATTATGGCCAAAGACCACATGATCAGTACAGAGCTGCTCCTGATGGGTAGGAGCATGAGTTGCTCTCTGTATGAGTTAGAAAAACTACAACCCTCTGGGAGGATATGAGGCAGCCCTGCCTACCATCACCTACAGGTAATGCACTTGAATAGCTAAGTTCATTTTTGGCGAGGTGAATATATCAATACTTATCTGCATACCTAAAAACAGAAAGTGATGACAACAAATATGGTACATTTACAAATGATCCTGAAATAAGCTAGCATTTGCAGATTTCTTATTTTAAAAATCTATGTTTTAGACCTAATTTCTCCATGAGCTTGTAAGATATTTTTATAAAGTAGTTCAGCCACAATTTATTGAGTGGAAGGCAGTATGTTAGGCCCTTAGGGCCTTATCCTTATAGTCCTAATGGGATACACAAGCTGATAATCTCGGTATATATGGCAATTGAGAAGTTTGTATAGGGTGCTATGGGAGCCCAGAAGAAGAGCACCTAGCCCAGATGGGATACCAGTAAAGACTTGCTGGAGGAGACTGCTGAACTGAGCTGAGTCAGCAGCACATTATTGGCTTCATTTAAGAGACACAAAAGCTAAGCCATGGAAAGATTAAGCAATTTACCCCATATTGCACAGCTATGTAAAGTGGAATTATGACTAGAACCAATGTGAAGTAACTCTCAATCTAAGAAAGAGTCTAAACAATTGAACCTGGTTAAATAGTACTATTTGGATTTATTTGAGAAATTTTATTTGAAATACTATTTTATTTGAGAAGGTTCCATACTTACATGTTTCACAGACACATGCATTATGATATTAGAGAAATGCAGGCATGCCAAAATAACCCAATCCTTGGCCTTCTAGGACAGTTAATTAACACCTATGCCACAATCCTGGCAACCTTTAGCTCCTCATTTTGTGGTTGCTGCAGCTTGTGACAGGAAGATGTATCACATAAAAATGAAGCATCAGCTCAACTTCCTTGGATACCAACTTTAAGAGGCCTGAGTCATTCAAATCATTCCCCAAAGTCCTTCAAGCACCAAAGGCAGCAAACAAAATTCCTGCTAATTAAATGTGTAATTGGGGTTTATTATAACTAGCATATATTAGTTTAAAGTCTCATTCACCACTGCATTGAATTGGTTTTGTCCTGTTTTTAGTTGTGCTTAATCGTCCTGTTTTATATGTGTTTAATTTTGTAGAATACTTCATATTCTTTCTGGATGCAGGCAGTGCAATTTTTAAATAAATAATAACAATAGATTAAATTTATGTAGAATTGACTCTTTTATGTGCTGCATGTACACTTTATAGTACACTAGGGCCCCTTACAAAATCAATGTATATGGTACATTTATGCCCATTTTATAGGACTTGGAACAATTTTGCTATTTTAAATTATTACAGAAGCTGATTTTATTATACATATTATAAAAATATGTAGCTCTTACTACATATTTTTAGTTATACCTACAATTTACTTGGTATAGTATCCTTGGTCAAGAATACAATCTCCCATAATAAAAATGTTCCTATAAGCAAAGACAGTGCACATTATGACAATCCACTTTATGAGGCCTATTGTAACACATTCTTGGGGTGTGGGATAAGGAGGAACTCTCCAGAATGGCTATGTTTCCAGGAGAGTATTATTAATTTATGGAATGTTTTAGGCCAAATTTTAAACTCTGACTTGCTTCTTTTTCCTATTCAATGTCTTCTTACATCACCAGCACCTTTGCTAAGAAACCAGGAATAAACAGGGAGTGCAAACTTGCTTTCCCCTTAGCTTAAAATAAACAATTAGAAATGTACATCAACAATTAGAGATGTAGGGATCCCTGGGTGGCGCAGCGGTTTGGCGCCTGCCTTTGGCCCAGGGCGCGATCCTGGAGATCCGGGATCGAATCCCACGTTGGGCTCCCGGTGCATGGAGCCTGCTTCTCCCTCTGCCTGTGTCTCTGCCTCCCTCTCTCTCTCTGACTAGCATAAATAAAAAAAAAAATTTAAAAACAATTAGAGATGTACAACAATTACAAACCCATAGCATAGAAAAGGACTAATGAAACACTTCTTGTATTTATATCAAATATTAGACTTTCATTTAAGATTTCATCAATAAAATATTAAAAAGATTCTACTGCTAAAAAGGTTTTAAACATATTAGGTCAGCTGATCCCCAAAGGTCCTTTTCAGGACACTTCATGGATTCCCATCAAGGCTTCTTACTTTTGCTATAGAAAACTCTGTGATATGAAATAGAAAAAATAGGGGATCCCTGGGTGGCGCAGCGGTTTGGCGCCCGCCTTTGGCCCAGGGCGCGATTCTGGAGACCCGGGATCGAATCCCACATCGGGCTCCCGGTGCATGGAGCCTGCTTCTCCCTCTGCCTGTGTCTCTGCCTCTCTCTCTCTCTCTGTGACTATCATAAATAAATAAAAATTTAAAAAAAAATTGAAATAGAAAAAATATCGTAGAGAAAGCAGACCAGCCACTTACAAAAGTGCAAAGGAGGCCCAAAATGATAGAAAAAGGACACTAGATAATATGATTCTTTTCTTCCACTTTTAACTTTAGTAGTTTAATTTGGAATATGGCATACAAAGACATTGAAAGTTAGTTTTTTAATTATATGCTCCATCAACCAATCCTTGGCTTCAGCCATGCTATTTTACTAACCAACAGCCCTCTAATGGCTGTATGTCATCAGTTGGATGAAACACACAATCTTGTCAGTTGACTTCAAAGTTTCAATAGGACTTTGTCCACTTGATTTTCCACATTATTTCAATGTGTACTCTATGATTCTATTCGAGTGGCCATTTTTTTTCTTGTTCCATTTACTATACCAAAGGCCTTGCTCTTCTGTCTGTTGGCCTTAGCCTCACCTGCCCAATTCAGGGATAACCTCACTTCTACTGTATAGCGTCACTGCTTAATTTAATTCTTGTCTTCTCTGGGTTTGAGGAGGATATATTGGGAACAATATACCTCACTTACCTCAAACAACTTTATATTTTTCCCTTACATTTCTTTTTTAAGTAAAAGTTTTATTTATTTATTCTTGAAAGACACACAGAGAGGCAGAGACATAGGCAGAGGGAGAACCAGGAACCAGGAGAACCCCTGCAGTGAGCCTGATGTGAGACTCTATCCCAGCATCCCGGCATCATGACCTGAGCCTGAGCCGAACACAGATGCTCAACCACAGAGCCATCCAGGCACCCCTCCCCTAAATTTCTTATACCAAAGTGAATTTGCTATCAGTCATTCCCTCACATATGAATCTAATCCACCTCTGAAAACTTGTTGATAGTGACTTGGATAGTGGGAAAATTTATTCCATTATTCTATGTTGGAAAAGTAATAATGCATTCCCATTTCATCTTAAAAACTCCAACCAATTTCTCCCAAATATCAGTAAAATACTCTAAAATACCCATGTAATAATCCTCCAAATATGTATCCTATTGTAAAGCATCTTATATACCAATTACATAACTATCAAACATTTAATGAGCTAATTAACAAATATTTTTATGTGTAGTTCACAGTGATGCTTTGCTATACTGGATACAAAACAAACAAAGAAAACCCCAACAAACAAACTACCTAACAAAGCAAGCAAGCTTTCAAACTGCTTGGGAATATCTATGTTTGTTTTTCCATCATTAGAAGATGAGATGGACAAACTCTTAAAAACTTTAGTGCCGATGAGGGATGATGGAAAGGCAAAGTAAGGCTTTTCCAGGCATTTCTAGAAAGACAATTCACTAGTGAAAAGCAGTATACTAAGAAAACCACAAAGCAGCCACCAAATGGATGCTTTGATTCCACGTGTAACAAACAAAGAAATGCCCTGGAGATCTAGTCACCAATTTGAGAACATTAAAGCAAAACAGACCAGGACAATGCCAAAATTATTGTTTTAATTAGTCTTAATGGTCAAGCAGAGTAAGATGAGGGCATGAGAAAGGGACAGTAATATCCAAATTCTGAGTAAGAGAAAAGTTATGGTCTATTCAAGCCTGGCAGGAGGGAAACTGTCACTGAAAGCATTAATTGAGGTTACTGAGAAGGGCACAAACTTGTTAATTTTCTGAAATCAATAGTTTCATTCTGTAGCCTCATTTACTCTTTACTTTCCTCTTTGCTGTTCATGCTTAGTTGTTTTAGTAAAGCTACATCACATTGTTTCTTTTATATGGCAAGGGACTTGTGCAGTGATGTAAATAAACCAAGAAATAGTATGTTCAAGGTACATAATAAACGCAAATGACACCGGCTGAGGGAAACTTACTAATCAAGGTAAAGCAGGGACTACTGTTAGACGTGGGGTTCAGAGGATCCTGCTTAATGCTGGAGCCAGCTTCATAGAGTGAAGAGTCAAGTGAGAGTGGGGGGACTCACTTGACAGAGCCCAAGTTAAATAGAAAAGAAACTTTCCTGGTTTCAAGGGTCTCTCCTCAGAGCCAAGGAGATTAACAATTTTGTTTTTACTCAGGAGGTACCTTTCATTTCTTGCCTCAGAAGGCAAAATCCCAGAAGAGAATAGGTAGAGACCTTAGCTGCAGGTGAAGGCAAATGAATGAATATCCAGGATTCTGGAAGTACTTAGTTGAGCCCTGCAAGCAGTGCTTACCCCGCCTCCTACTCCTGGAGGCAGAGGTAGGCTCATTCCTCAGGTCTACTGCCTTTTGTTTTGGAAGAATTCTGCAAAGCTCTGGGTTGGAGCATCACGCTAATCTCTCAGAATCCCCCAGTATCATGTGCCTTGCCCTGTGCTAGGAGGAAACCAAGAAGGTAGGTGGGAATCACTGTGCTCAGGGTCGAAATCTCTTTTACAATCACTTTAAAGAAAAAGGCTTAAACAGAAAATGCCTGCAATGCTTTGGAAGATGAAAATCTCCAAGTGCTACAGACTTTGATGTTACTCAATACCACATTACACTCGCCTTTTACATTTTCAACCTCAGTTGGATTGTATACAGTTTATTAACTCTCTCAATTTTCTACCACATTTGGTTAATGAAAGTCGAATGAATATTCTATCTCCTTATAATTGTTGATAATGTCTTCAAACAAAAGTATTTCCCTTCTGGGTAGGAGGAACCCAAATGAGCAAGGTTTGTAACTGTGTGTTAAAGAGACAAAACCATTAGTGCATTTTTGCATATGGTTAAAAGTGGCCCAACAGAGTCTTAGAAATTTAAATTTAGATTTTCCTGTTGGGAATTTAACAGTGAGAAAGGTGTGGGTTTTGCCCTGGGTTTCCCGCTTCAAGTCAAAATCACGAAAGCTAGTTGGATAAATGAAATCTGGATGTCTAAAAAAAGTGCACTTAGTAAATGTGAGCTCAAACTGCCAATTGTATATGCAACAATCTATACCCTCATTGCTTTACACTGCAAGAATATCTCTGAACATTTCTGTTTCCGGCATATGTTTATCAATCAGATCATACAGGCAGGCATTTGACTGGATAAACTTTAGGCTAAAATTAACAGTTGTTTCTTAAATACAGTGTAGAACAATGCCTATGATCTAATAATTAAGTGAGGGAGGTAATGAGTAGGGGAGAGCCTGAGACACAATTGTACATCCCTTTAAAGTCTTAACTGGGATCCCTGGGTGGCGCAGAGGTTTGGCGCCTGCCTTTGGCCCAGGGCGTGATCCTGGAGACCCGGGATCGAATCCCACATCGGGCTCCTGGTGCATGGAGCCTGCTTCTCCCTCTGCCTGTGTCTCTGCACCTCTCTCTCTCTCTGTGACTATCATAAATAAATAAAAATTAAAAAAAAATAAAGTCTTAACTACTCTAGATTACAAGCACATATAAGCATATTTTCAGGGAAAATAAATGGAAAAAAATCTCAACAAAATAGCAATTATCTCTTGATACTTAATCTTGAGTGGTGGGGTGCTACATTATTTTTATTTATTTTTTGGAAGCATTTTTGATTTCCCAATTTCTCTGAAATTAAGATACATCTCCTTTCTTTGATTACACAAAATTTTTATTTAAGAAGAGGTATGCTGAGGAAACTGACTATTTAAATGAATGCGTCAGCAAAACTTCTAGTAAAACAAATAATCGCTCCCCCCCCCATATCTGTTTTGGTAAGTGGGCATCTCCTTTATGAGTGTGGTTTAAAGGAGCCTTATCTCTATGACTCTCCCCCCATGAAATCCTCAGTGCTGAGCATAGAGGATATAAAACAGGTACTCAATTTAATTTTTAAAAAAGTAAATGAATTAAAAACTTTAGAAAACATTGAGTCTTAGTTTCTGCTTATAAATCTAACTTACAAACTTTATGTATTTGTGAAAATCAAACCCTTTGTAACTCTAGAGAACAAACATTTAAGTGAGCACATGATCAGACAACCACCTTGAGAAACCTATTATTGAGCTGGCTAAGGGTCCTTCTCTGCTAGGTAAGTGTGGGTCTAATTTGGAAGTTAATAGAGCGTCATTGCTTGAATTTCTATAGCGTTAGAGGGGGATGACGCAGCTAATCCCCCAAATCATTTCTGTTTGGTTGGGAAAGGTGGTATATGATTTTTCCCCTGGAAGGTTTGCTTTCCTAATTTTGTTTTCCCTGGGCACGGTTTGCCTTTCCGGAGTGCACAGCCAGAGTGACGGATGGGGAAGGTAACCAGAAATGGGTTGCACTTGGGACAGAGGGAAACCAGCCTGGGATTAAACATTTACTACCCTTCAGCCTCAGGTTCTGAATTTAAGGTTCATTGGCACGGTTCTAGAATGATATTACCTTTTCTTTGTATAATATTTCCTAGGAAGTCTTTAGAGTGGGGTAGGTGTAGAGAGCACTTTTTCTTAAAAGACAAGCTCTTCTCTCTCCCTTCCTTTTTTTTTTCAATTGCTTTAGGGGAATTAAGTTTAATGACGTTGGTGAGATTGTGTCCAGCATGCTTTAGGTTAGGAGAATTTCTTTTTCTCTTACCATTCTTTTCTGACTTAGCTTTCCTTGTGGATGTGGAAAGGAATAAACTCGATTGATTTTAGTAAAATTGAAGGCATCTCTTATGATGATGGAAGGATTTTTCTTTTGAAAAATGTCTGGGGGCAAAAGATCCTTTGCTTTTAGTGGGGTTGTGTGAGCACATCTTAGGTTTGGAGGATTTCCATTTTTTAAAAAAATTAGGTTTTGTGAGTGCAAAACTATAAGGGCCACTGGTTTTAGTGAGATTGGGAACCCCCCTGGTGGGGTGGGGGAATTTTCTTTCATTTCCTTTCAAATAAAGAGTTAATTTGGAAGAAATAAGATTGAGCACACCGTTCTGTAAAAAGAATTTTATTTTATTTCATTAAAAAATACTTGAAGGCAAAAAAAAATTAAAAATAAATAAAAATAAATAAAAAAAATACTTGAAGGCTGGGAGATAAGTAAGGGTTTGGGTGAGATTGGGTGTATTTCGCCTTGAAGAAGCTTTAGAAAGAGATTTTGTGGGGGATTTTTTTTTTCTCTTTTTGGTAGAGGTAGAGTGGGTTGATCATCAGGAATAATATGCAATATTGTCAATAAAGGATTGGTGTACCTTCCCTGAGAAGAATTTTTTCTTTTAAAAATTGTCCCTTAATTTTATTTTCATCTACCTTTCATTCCTTTCCATCCTCTCTCTCTACTCCCTTTCTTTACCACACTTTCCCTCCCCTTCTACCTCTCTTTCCCCACCCCTTGGCTCTCTTCCTTCCTTCTTTTTTGTTTGTTTGGAGAAAAATGTTCAGGGACTTTGGTGAGTTTGGGGCATTTTCATTCGCTAAAAAGTTTTCTCTGAAAATATCCTATTCATTTTTTCCCTTCTTTCTCCCTAATCCTAAATGTATTTTCTTGTTTTGAGAATAAAGGGGTTCTGTTGAGGCTAGGGACAACTTGGTTTTGTTTCTGTTTCTCTCTCTATTCATTCCTCCAATTTTTAAATTTCCTATATTAAGAATTAAGCTTTGGGGTTTGAATAAATTCAGATCATCTCCCACTAGAAGGATTTCCTTTTATTTTTTTCTTCTTTAAAGAATTGACATTTGTTTTTGCTGTATCTTGACAAAAAAAGTTCATGTGCCTTTACAAGGCTGGAGTATTTCTCTTTTAAGAGGATTTATTTTTTTATTTATTTACTTTTAAATTTTTATTTTGTTTTGATTTCATTGATATATCCCCTCCACCAACACACGTCTTTCCATTATTTTTTTTTTTTTTTTAAATCCATGTTTGAATCTTGTCTCTACCTGGGCAAGCTGTATGGCTTTGGGCAAGGTGAGCAATTGCTCTGGGCTTCAGTTTTCTTGTGTAGTTAAATTTTTTTTTTTTAATTTTTATTTATTTATGATAGTCACAGAGAGAGAGAGAGAGGCAGAGACACAGGCAGAGGGAGAAGCAGGCTCCATGCACCGGGAGCCCGACATGGGATTCGATCCCGGGTCTCCAGGATCGTGCCCCGGGCCAAAGGCAGGCGCCAAACCGCTGCGCCACCCAGGGATCCCCGTCTTTCCATTATTGATTTTTCTTTTAAATCTTAAAAAATTGTATTTTGAGAATAAAGTTCATGTGCTTTGGTGAGGATGGGGCATCTCCCCTTGACAGGGGAATGATTGATCTCTTTTGTTTCTTTTTTCTCCTTTTCTGGGAATTAAAAATTTACCATGTTTGGTAAGATCAGGGGCCCGGTCCTTTAATTTCTTTCTTTTTCACTCAGCATTTTGTTAAAACATTTGTGTGTTTCTGGGATGGAAGGATTGATAAGTTTCATGGACTTTGATGATTTTGAAAGTATCTGCCATTAAAAAGACTTCCTTTTTGTTTGTATTTCCCCAAGAGAGAAAATCAGGCGGTGAACAAAAGTTATTTTCCTTGGTGAAGTTGGAGGCCCTGCCCTTAAGAGGATCCCCCTGTCTTTTGGTTCCTTTTTAAAATTTTCTTTTTTCCTTATGTATTCATTTGTTCCTTTGTTTATTTGTGGAAGACAGTAGGTTCATTATTTTGCAGTTGGAGGAGTGTGATCTCTTTTACACATATTTTTAAGAATTCGATTTAACATACTACAAAATTCACCAGGAAAAGTATACGAAGTCAGTGTTTTTTAGCATATTCACAGGGTTGTGTAGCCATCACCACTATCTAATTTCAGAACATTTTTATCATCTTCCAAAGAAACTGTATCCTTTCGCCATCACCCACACTTCCCCCTCCTTCTTCTCCCAAGCCCTAGGCTATGACTTATCTACTTTTCAGTCTCTAAGGATTTGCCTATTCTGGACATTTCTCCCCAAACAACTTTAGGGAGATTTGGTGAGACTCCCCTTTGGGAGATTTATTTTTGCCCCATAATTTTTGCAAGGGATTGGGCATGAGTGGTGGGGTGAAAATCAAGTTCATAAATTTCATGGATTTTTTAAGGCTAGAAATATTGTTGACCTTGAGGTGGTTTCTCTCTTTTCCTCATTAATTTTTCTCTTGGGGACATAAGTTTCATGGCTTTTGATGAAGGTGAGGAACACCTCCCTTTAGAATTTCTTTCTTTTTTCTTAAAATAATTTTTAGGGGAGGGATAAGTTTCATTATCTGGGGCCACTGTTCCTTTCTTTTTTAATTTGTAAATTTGTTTTTCTATTTTAAGAATAAGGCTTACTTGCTTTGGTGATGGTAGGGCATCTCCCTTTAGGAATGGATGCTTTCTTTTTTTAATCCTTAAAATTAATTTTTTTCCACTGAGGGAATTATGGTCGGCAGTCTTTAGAAAGGTTGGGCATCCTATCCCTAGCAGAATTTCTGTTTATTTTCTTTCCAAAAAAAAAAATGGTCTTTGGGAGTAATAGGTTCAGGGACAAGAGGTTCAGGGTCTTGTGTCTCTGCCTCTTCTCCTTCCTTCTCGGACTCCTGTTCTAGGATGGCCCCCCGCTGGGAGCATCAAACAGGAACAACAATTGCTGCTTTGAAAAAAATCCAGGCTGAGGGAGTGTCAGCTTACAAATTGTTCTTAGGCAAATGAGGATCCAATGTGTCACAGAAAGCCCTATGTTGGTTTTTTTTTTTTCTTCAAAAAAACACATTAGATAAATTAATAGTTATATCCTATTAGGCAGCAAGTTTTATTTTTGCCTTCTCCCACCCTGCTGCCTTCTTCAAGGGAAATAGAGTTAATAATGTAGAGGAAAGCATTCTACAAACTCTAAAATACCATACCAGCAGAAGGGATTAAATAATCCTTATTATAATATCCCTGAATGGTTTCCTGGCCTCTATGGATTTCCCCCTTTTCCTTGGGAGCACATTGGGCAATAGATCAGCCTTTCATTTTGGGCTGTAGATGTGCAGATGCCCCTGTCAGAGATTTTAATAAACACATAAGAATCATATTCTCAGAAAAGAAAGATGACTGACCAAATATCTCATTATCTTTTCTAGAATATACTGCAGCAAAAGCTCAGATCTCTCAGAATATACCAAATAAATCAGATGGTTTCATCAAAACCTGGCAAGGGGGGGTGGGAAACAAACCTAAGAGGAAAGAAAGTAATTTCATCCTGACCTTCAACAGGTTAAACATTTGATTTTACAATCCCAAAGCTGTTTCTAGTCACTGCAGATATACTGTTCACTTAGGAAAAAAATTTATTACCCCTGAAACCAACAACATCATCACTAGTCTGCTGCTGTTGGGACTGCAGGGGATAAGGACACTTTCCAAACCATTTTTTTAATTGTTGGTAATTTGCTTTTTAATTATGGTTCTAACATCCATTCTGAAAAGGAAAAGATTGACTGCATTTCCTCAAAGGCTATATATTCCAGGCTATTTAAATAAGCATTTACTTCTCACTCAGAAATCAATGAGAATACATTTTTATTCATTCACAGCAGCAGTCTCTATGTTGTTATTGGAAATGGAATTGATAGGTTTCAAGCTTCAGTGAGTGTTTACTGAGCAAAAATAGGGATGGCTGAATTGTACTAGGTACTGAGGGGGAGAGACAGCACCTACCTTTGAGAAGCTCAGAAATAAGTAAAATGATAAAGTATTCAGGCAAGAATGACCAGATATTATATAAACAAATGCTTGCTACTTTGCAAGAAAGTGTGCGCAAAAAAATACCAGAAAACTGCTCTGGTATGGTGTGGGGTGTAATGGTAAATGGCAAGTGATCTCTTATCACATACCCCTCCCCATCCCAGAAATAAAAGCCACAAAAGTGTATTTCTTTTCAGATTTTCTACAGTCACCTGTATGGTGTGATTATAATTTCATAGCTAGTCAAACCCAACTAATAAAAACATAAATTACCTTTCTTCAACCATAGGTGAGGGCAGGGAAACAAATATAGGACACTTCATATAAGCCCCACTCCCCCCAAGCAAGTCATAGCATTGTTAAAGAATCAATTCACACATCCTTACTTACACTTGCTGCCACCAGGTGGGAAATCATGGCTCATTTCCTGGAAATCAAAACATTTTAGAAAGGAAGGAAATAGACAAGTTTGCTTCACAAGACTGTGTTATCCTGGTATCTATTTGGAAAGATGACATGAGCCCCCTTTCCTTAATCTCTACCCTCATGACTGGCATTGATTTTCAACCAACAGGTTCTGAAACCTGAAAAGAGAGCAGCCTATACACTGGAAGATGTTGGGGTTTTTTGTTGTTGTTGTTGTTTTTTTTTTTGTTTTTTTTTTTTTTTGTTTTTTGTTTTGTTTTTTTTTTTCCTGCAATACCAGTCAGCAAAAATTATCTAGGAGAAACCTGCAGTCACATCTAAACATGTCTTTCACTCATTTCATCCTTTGACCTCTCAGACTAGTTTCATGCTACTGGTACTGACTGTGCCTTGCCATGCAGGATTTCACTGTATGATTACAGCTGAATTTTGTTATGATCTCTGAGCCTGTGTGTGTTTCCCCAAGCCTGCCTCAAGGAGGCAGTGTCTGAGAACATCACCTCCTTAGCTAAGATGGCAACCTGTTTGCCTTGAACATGAAGATGCAAATCAGCTGGCTCTGGGCACTGTTTGCCTGAGGAGGATGCAGCAGAGAACAGTCATATCACTGAAAATCAGATGTTCTTATCGGCACCAGAGAGCAATTATATAGCAACACCTTGGGTGTTGAAGAGGGGTTTGGCTCCCAGCAATCTGAGCATTTATCCAGATCCTTTGCATCCTTCAAAATCATCTAGAGCCACTGATGGGTTCATCTGCATGACCCTCTTAGCGAATGGTCAGGGTTCTTCACCCTATTCTAAAAGATAAATGACTAACTCTACCAAGGGCAAAGCCAAACCTTGGGCGGGGTCCGAGTCCCCTGTCAGGGCTGCCAAATGCCTCTGGGTCAGTCCACCAGCACTCTGAGAGGGCACTATGTAGAGGAAGTTAACCTGATTCCTCTTACCTGGATCCTCCTTATCTGTCTGGCAACAGATATTTTCATGTCAAGCTCGTGGGATATGCTCCCCCACTGTCACAGGGCTCATCCAAGCAGCTTCTGGCCTCCAGTCTTTCAGGGGCGGAAGAGGCCATATATTTGCTGGACATCCTGGAAATTAAGTCCCCAGGTGTCAGTTTCTGAACCATGTTTCCAAAATCTCACTTAAGAAGGCCATAGCTCAGGTGGTCCCTGCTGGTCTCCCTCCCACCAGCCTCAAGGCAAACTCTTCCAAAAAGACCAGAGCACATATCAGGTTAGGGTGATCACTGGTCTGCACGCCCTTTCCTTTCCTGAGATCACTGAAGGAAAGAGCTGCAGCAGGGCGGGGCGGGGGGATCCACACCCTGGTGAGAGCCGGTTTGTTGGATTAAAAAACAACTTGTTTTAGTCTCCTACAGTCCTATTTTATTTATTTTTAAACCTCTGCACTTTTTTCCCCTGTGAAACTTTTTGCTTTAGTCTTCCTCTTATTCAGTCATTTATCATTGCAGTTATTTTGCAAACTCAAGCCTCCCTACTCATAACTCAGGAAGCAACCAGCGCTTCCATTTCCATTTCGCGTTGCCAAGTTCTGCCCCCTTCCCCTACATTCTACAAGTGTGCGGACCGAAGCAGAAGGATTCCAGAGCCCCGTCCCTACGCCCTGCCAGGCAACAGGACGGACGGGTACTGTTGGTGTGGTGTGTTGTTTCTGTGTTTTGTTTCGTGTTTTTTTTTTCCCCTGCAGGGGAAGCTAAATCAAGGTGTATCTATGCATTATCATTGTATTCACAGTCCCGTGGAACGAAGTTCAGGGGAAAGGAAGAGTAGGGGGAGTACAGAGAAAGCAAGAAAGACAGACTCCACCTGAAGAGCCAACGGGGTTTCAGGGGGTCCAAGGCAAACAGAGAAAACCTTCTTCCTCCCTCCTCCCCCCACCCCCGCGGGTGCGCGAGGATCCTCCACTCGTCTTCTCCAGGCAAAGCGCAATGTTTAGGAAGGCATCTCTGAAAACTGGAAGAGATGAGGACTTCCATTCACACGCTCTCAAATACCAACTCCTATTTTGGTGTATCTAAACCGGGACTCCTGTACCATTCCAACTGGCCCCTGTGCGGGATGCCAGTCGCCCGCTTGTGACGCGGACCATCACCATATCACAGTGTTTGCACCTACCTGCCGGGAAATCCTGCAGACAGATGGAATGGTGGCTTCGACACAATCATCCTCTCCCCCTCCTCCCCAGCGAACCCTGCCCTTCCCCTGCAGTGCGCGTGGGCGCCGCCCATCCCCTCATCCCCACCCTGAATACCAGCTCCCAAGCAGCCGGCGGAGGCGCGGGCATCTCCTTGGAGAGCCGCCAGATGTGTCCCTGCTGATAACCCCCCT